>NC_086449.1:136879530-137212655 GCF_028390025.1 Pseudophryne corroboree
AAACCTAATCTCTTAAATCAGCTAAACATTACCTCATACATTCAAACTTATTTCATATCTATTCCTTACTATATATATCCAGTATACTGTCCACTATGGTAACATCGCCTATTTATAATGAATTATATTTTGATTCAGACAATATCCATTGCCCTAATATTATACTAAGTGCAGACAATTACCTATAAGGCAACAGTCGCCCCCTTGTGGCCATGAGAAATTCTTTTGATTGGCCACACATTAAACTAGCGTAATTGCTTCCAAATACATTTCAAAATATTCCTTCAAACATAACTTTCGTTGTAACCATAATATATACCATAAGTGTAATAATAATAACCATTATGATTTTAAAAATCTCTAAAAATTCTTAGCTTACCTAACCTTATTCTACTTTTTAACTAAAGCAGACAAAACTGAGGTTTTTATTCAGTATTCATGAGGAAAACTAATTTCTACAGACATTTGGAATACCATAGCCCAATTGTAGACCTTTTTTCTGTATCTGGATCAGTACGTTTGGACATTTTTGCTGTTCTTGTATGTAGCAATTTACTGGGATAAGACTGTCATCTGCGTGGTTTGCTTGCAATTGGAGATGCCTTGCGTTTGCATTATGGCCTTGCGTTTGCAACATTTGCACCATTACTAGAAGTAGAATTCTTCGTAGCAGCTGCTCCTTTGCTTGCCATTTCGCTGTTTGAGGCAGAGGGCTGTGTACGTCGAGTGCTGTGTCTTGAACATTCAGTACTTGTGACGACCCTCAGTAATAGTAATAGTCTTTATACAGTCTTTAGCAGTTCTGTTTCCTTTGCGTTTATCCAATGCCGCAGTTGTGACCAGTGTCCATATTGCTTTTGCACAAACAGGTTGTGATTTTGAATAGAACAGGCATATATGAAACAGTCTTTTTTTTTTTTTTCTTTCTTTCTTTCTTTCCTTGCTTGTTAATAGTAGGTCTTAATTGTCTTCGGGCAATAGTACCACAAATGGCTGTGAGTAGTACACCTACTCTGTTCTGTATTTCCTCACTGAATAAATTACCATGCAGTCTTAAATCTCCTTATTCTACCTTGTACCTATTTATACATCTCAATCTTACATAAACTTATACCAGTTTAACCCATATAAAGGCGTTTTCTATCCTACCTATATTTTGACTAATAATTATTTAAAATGCTTTTGATGTGTATATAGTAACATCCTATCAATACAATAAATGAATATAATTTTGCTTCAAACAGATATTAAATATCATTTAGGAATGGCTTTAAATATATCTAATTCCATCCAATATTATTTTATATGCAGCCATGTGCATATACAGTGACCCTGTTATGCTTCAAATAATTATCTTAGACTTGTGACAGTCTTTATTAAGAGAATTATTCATCCCACTTAATAATCTCGGCCCAATTTGTTATAACGTGGTATACCATCCTGTATTAGATATTTAATTACTTTTGAAGCTTTTACGAAGGAAGCATAGGTAGTATCTATTGTGTAATATATAAAAAAAACATAAAATATTTACAAGGTATATATGCAATGATATAAAATATATCTCAGACAAATGTTTACATATATGTGATTAAGGTATATGAAGGGATGAGACAGTTCTGTATAATCACAGTGATGAGATGTGCTGTACACTGTTGTGGGAGTGTACATGTAGTTTGAAAGACAAGTAAATGATTACTTGTGATGAAAGGGTTAATGAAAACCTTCCCCTTTCTTGTGAAACTGGAAAACTCCTTGAGGATTTGTCCATATATCAGTCTTTAGGGATGCTATGTAGATTTTGCTGGATAGCAGCGATGAAAGGGTTAATGAAGACCTTTTCCCTTGTAAATTGGAGTCTTTTTGGAGTCTTGCACCATTCTGTATACAGGTTGCCAGGATTACTATGAATCAAACAAAAATACATACAATGACTATCACAGATATTTATACAGTGATTTAACATAGCTTGCTATGCATTCTGTCCTATCTGCTGCATGTTATCAGGTACAGAATTTACAAATGTGTCTTTTAACGATTGAATAACAAACAAACAATTGTTTCTGGCCTGTGCCAATCTTTCCTGTCACATTGTGTGTCAATGACAGCACAATTGTCGCTGCAGATATGATGCAGGTTTAATTTGGAAACTGTGGCTGTTTGAACATCAAAGCAAACAATGGCTTCATTGGATCTAACAAGTAAAGGAATGATACTACCGTATTCACTTGTGACCATACTCCCTTGTGATGCAGCCTGGTCCCAGACTGTCTTTAACCATAGCGTTTGCTGCTTGGTGTGGCTCCTTAGTTTGGAAGAATCTTGGAGCTTCTGAAAAAACCTACTTTTGTGGGGAGAGAAACTTGTTAAACTTTGCCAAATATGTATTGCAGGTCCCAGGGCTTTCTGTCTTTCCACACCTGTAATAAAATGGTTATGGCACCAGGGCATAAAAACATTTTCATCCTGGTGATCCTTTTTGTCATTGTTAATTGGTGTGTGGTTTGCAGAATGACACTCTGCATGTGGTCTCTCTGAGAGCATGCAAACATTTGCACCATCACTAGAAGTCTCTGAGTGCTCTGTGGGGGTTACATAAGTTTGGGAACTTTGTTTGTAAACATGCATTCCTGAATTAATTTCATGGATTTTCCCTTTAAACATGTTTCCAGGTGAATACATTTCAAGGTTTGCAACTCTGGTTGCCATGGGAGTTTTCACCATGGGGAACTTCCCCACCCCTGTGTGCACTGTACTGCTGCTATCAGTGTTTAAATCTGCTGACAATTCACCTTTGCCTAAGGGCATAACAAATTCTTCATTTACATTGGGAACTCTGAGAGTGTATTCAGCAGAATACTCATAATCTGAGTTACAATGATCTTCCCCCTTACTAGACACAGTATAGGGGACATCTCCTATTGCTGCTACCTCCTTTACATTAATGTGCTGTCTGATGATAGACACATCCGGCACATTGCTACTTTCTTCCTTTACCACAGAGGCTGTTCTGCTGGTGGTCTGTGTGACCATAGCAGACTCCATGCGCTGCACATTGATGCAGTCCTGCAACATGTAACTTTCCTTAATTTTAGGATCTTGACTGATTAAGTCATTTCTGACTCCTGTAGACTCTGTGTACAGAGTTTCACATACCTCAACACTATTCCTGTTTGGTGTTTCTATCTCAGCTTGCTTGCTGGATGTTATCTCTTCATCAGAGATCTTGACAATTTGATTACAAACTGTCAGGCTTTTCGCTTCTGCCCCAAACTTTTTCTGTTTATTTTTCTGTTTAAGGGACTTAAATAACGAATGCATTTTTGCATTAATGGTCAGGCACGCCTTACGAAGACGTGAACCTGATTCTTCTTTACATTTCTGTTTGGCTTCTAGAGCCGCAGTTCTGCGCATTTTTCTAAATGCTACAGAAAACTTTTGCATTTTTAACATTTCAATGCTAAATTTATATATTCTTTGTTTTTAGTACTGAAGGTATCCTCTCCTTAAGATTGACCGGTGTCTTAAGGTTAAACTCTAATACCTGGTACATTTATACATTTATTTGGAAATACTCTTTTCCACTGTGCACATTTTCTATTCTAGGCCTTTAAATTCTTTATTCTCATTTGTAACCTATTCCACTGTGATCTTGTATTTTGCCAGCAGGCTTATAGCCTTTGGTGCTGCTTCCTAATAGATATTATGTTAGTTAAAATAACGTATATTGCACTAACACATTTATCCTAGGTTATACAGAATACAAAATTGACATTACACAATGGTAATAAATTTTCATAGATACATCCCCACCGTGATTCTGCAGATTTGGTAGCCAGCTTATAGCATTTGCTACTCCTCATAAATATTATAAATCAGATAATCAGATTCAGTAATAACAAGTCCAATTCGTGGTCGCCAATATTGATTTATGGAATCATATTTATGAATATTAATATTTAATATATCATATATGGTATTTAATATATGGATATATTTCAATTAATATGCATTTATCATATATATCTGCAAATATATTATGTCAGGCTTACAAACTAATTGGCTGATACATATATGCAGTCCTTATACATATGACTTATGAAGTTATTAAGTTAAGATTCCTTAAAGAGAGTTCAAGCTTGAATATTACCGCTCTTTTTATATGATTCTTTATTTACAGGCAGATCAAATCGTACAGAATAAGATATACACAGTAGTGATATATATACTAATTATAATTATATATGCTTCCTTCGTTACATAACATAAAACAACATGACATAAGTTTCACAAACAGTTTCAATTGCTAACATAAAATGTATACTTGCAAGTTAAAGATTGCCATCCCAAGAATCATTCCTTCTGCATGTTCTCCATGACTTCTCCTCCTGACTGACTTCCTTCCTTCTCCTTCTTCTTCTCCCTCTCCCTCTTCCTTCTAACTCCTAACTACAAGTCTGGTCCTTTTATCTCATATTTTACCAATTCAAACTATCATATTCTCATAGTTTCCAATGGAATAGGTAATTATAGGTTTGTCAGATTCCAAGGTGTAATAAAACAAACATTGAACTGGGCTGTCGTGTCCTGTTCACGGAGGCATGGTGTCATAAAAGTGTGGTGTCCACACTGCCTTAAGCAAGTATAGTATTGTAAAATCTGGAATGTCTTTTCATCCAAAGTTCTGTTGTATTGACAAGTTTTCCTGGGGTCGGTTACACAATGTTTTATCAATGGATGTGATCTCTTTTCATAGTAGTTAATTTATACTCCCTAGCTTTTAACCTTCACTGGACAATAGACAAACCAGTAGATTCTGATCTACTGTAAGCACACCTGTGAATTCCAATGACCAACAGAGCTCTGTCACATACCTATTATCATTTATGGCCTAATACCTTTTCTCTACAATGACTCTTGATCTTACTGTAACCTCTCTGGCCTTATTTATGACTAGAGCAGAATAAACCTGTTCCCTACACTATTTTTTACCATCTTGCTGTAAAACACAAATATACAGTATATCTATATAAACACATACACAAACCTAATCTCTTAAATCAGCTAAACATTACCTCATACATTCAAACTTATTTCATATCTATTCCTTACTATATATATCCAGTATACTGTCCACTATGGTAACATCGCCTATTTATAATGAATTATATTTTGATTCAGACAATATCCATTGCCCTAATATTATACTAAGTGCAGACAATTACCTATAAGGCAACATCGGTAAGTAAAATCTTATTTTCTCTGACGTCCTAGTGGATGCTGGGGACTCCGTCAGGACCATGGGGATTATACCAAAGCTCCCAAACGGGCGGGAGAGTGCGGATGACCCTGCAGCACCGAATGAGAGAACTCCATGTCCTCCTCAGCCAGGGTATCAAATTTGTAGAATTTAGCAAACGTGTTTTCCCCTGACCAAGTAACTGCTCGGCAAAGTTGTAAAGCCGAGACCCCTCGGGCAGTCGCCCAAGATGAGCCCCCTTCCTTTTGGAATGGGCTTTTACCGATTTTAGGCTGTGGCAGGCCTGCCACAGAATGTGTAAACTGAATTGTATTACAAATCCAGCGAGCAATCGTCTGCTTAGAAGCAGGAGCACCCATCTTGTTGGGTGCATACAGGCTAAACAGCGAGTCAGATTTTCTGACTCCAGCCTTCCTGGAAACATATTTTTCAGGGCCCTGACAACGTCAAGTAACTTGGAGTCCTCCAAGTCCCTAGTACCCGCAGGTACCACAATAGGTTGGTTCATGTGAAAAACAGAAAACACCTTAAGGAGAAATTGAGGACGAGTCCTCAATTCTGCCCTGTCAGAATGAAAAATTAAGTAAGGGCTTTATATATGATAAAGCCGCCAATTCTGACACACGCCTGGCTGAAGCCAGGGCTAATAGCATCGTCACCTTCCATGTGAGATATTTTAAGTCCACAGTGGTGAGTGGTTCAAACCAATGTGACTTTAGGAAACTCAAAACAACATTGAGATCCCAAGGTGCCACTGGGGCACAAAAGGAGGCTGTATATGCAGTACCCCTTTTACAAACATCTGAACGTCAGGCACTAAAGCCAGTTCTTTCTGGAAGAAATTCGACAGGGCCGAAATTTGAACCTTAATGGACCCTAATTTTAGGCCCATAGACAGTCCTGTTTTCAGGAAATGTAGGAAACGACCCAGTTGGAATTCCTCTGTAGGGGCCTTCTTGGCCTCACACCACGCAACATATCTTCGCCAATGCGGTGAAAATGTTTTGCGGTTACATCCTTCCTGTCTTCGACCAGGGTGGGGATGACTTCATCTGGAATGCCCTTTCAGGATCCGGCGTTCAACCGCCATGCCGTCAAACGCGGCCGCGGTAAGTCTTGGAACAGACAAGGCCCCTGCTGGAGCAGGTCCTTTCTTAAAGGTAGAGGCCACGGGTCTTCCGTGAACATCTCTTGAAGTTTCGGGTACCAAGTCCTTCTTGGCCAATCCGGAACCACGAGTATCATTCTTACTCATCTCCCTCTTATGATTCTCAGTACTTTTTGTATGAGAGGCATAGGAGGGAACACATACTCTGACTGGTACATCCACAGTGTTACCAGAGCGTCCACCGCTATTGCCTGAGGGTCCCTTGACCTGGCGCAATATCTAGTTTTTTGTTCAGGCGGGACGCCATCATGTCCACCTTTGGTTTTTCACAACGGTTTACAATCATGTGGAAGACTTCCCGATGAAGTCCCCACTCTCCCGGGTGGAGGTCATGCCTGCTGAGGAAGTCTGCTTCCCAGTTTTCCACTCCCGGAATGAACACTGCTGAGAGTGTTATCACATGATTTTTCGCCCAGCGAAGAATCCTTGCAGTTTCTGCCATTTCCCTCCTGCTTCTTGTGCCGCCCTGTCTGTTTACGTGGGCGACTGCCGTGATGTTGTCCCACTGGATCAATACCGGCTGACCTTGAAGCAGAGGTCTTGCTAAGCTTAGAGCATTGTAAATTGCCCTTAGCTCCAGTATATTTATGTGGAGAGAAGTCTCCAGACTCGATCACACTCTCTGGAAATTTTTTCCTTGTGTGACTGCTCCCCAGCCACTCAGGCTGGCATCCGTGGTCACCAGGACCCAGTCCTGAATGCCGAATCTGCGGCCCTTTCATAGATGAGCACTCTGCAGCCCCCGCAGAAGAAACACCCTTGTCCTTGGAGACAGGGTTATCCGCTGATGCATCTGAAGATGCGATCCGGACCATTTTTCCAGCAGATCCCACGTAAAGGTTCTTGCGTGAAATCTACCGAATGGGATCGCTTTGTAAGAAACCACCATTTTTCACAGGATCCTTGTGCAATGATGCACTGATACTTTTCCTGGTTTTAGGAGGTTCCTGACTAGCTCGGATAACTCCCTGGCTTTCTTCTCCGGGAGAAAACATCCTTTTCTGGACTGTGTCCAGAATCATCCCTAGGAACAGTAGACGTGTCGTCGGAAAAAAATGCGATTTTGGAATATTTAGAATCCACTCGTGCTGTCGTAGAACTACTTAAGATAGTGCTACTCCGACCTCCAATTGTTCTCTGGACCTTGCCCTTATCAGGAAAGCGTCCATATTTCTTTTAAGAAGAATCATCATTTCGGCCATTACCTTGGTAAAGACCCGGGGTGCCGTGGACAATCCAAACGGCAGCGTCTGAACTGATAGTGACAGTTCTGTACCACGAACCTGAGGTACCCTTGGTGAGAAGGGCAAATTTGGACATGTAGGTAAGCGTCCCTGATATCCAGTGACACCATATCGTCCCCTTCTTCCTGGTTCGCTATCACTGCTCTGAGTGACTCCATCTTGATTTGAACGCTTGTATGTAAGTGTTCAAATATTTCAGATCTCACCTAGCCGTCTGGCTTCAGTACCACAATATAGTGTGGAATAATACCCCTTCCCTTGTTGTAGAAGGGGTACTTTGATTATCACCAGCTGGGAATACAGCCTGTGAATTGTTCCCAATACTGCCTCCCTGTCGGAGGGAGACGTTGGTAAAGCAGACTTCAGGAACTTGTGAGGGGGAGACGTCTCGAATTTCCAATGTACACCTGGGATACTTCGTGTAGGATCCAGGAGTCCACTTGTGAGTGAGCCCACTGCGTGCTGAAACTCTTGAGATGACCCCCTACCGCACCTGAGTCCGCTTGTACGGCCCCAGCGTCATGCTGCGGACTTGGCAGAAGCTGTGGAGGGCTTCTGTTCCTGGGAATGGGCTACCTGCTGCAGTCTTCTTCCCTTTCCTCTACCCCTGGGCAGATATGACTGGCCCTTTTGCCCGCCTGCCCTTATGGGGACGAAAGGACTGAGACTGAAAAGACTGTGTCCTTTTCTGCTGAGATGTGACTTGGGGTAACAAAAGGTGGATTTTTCAGCTGTTGCCATGGCCACCAGGTCCGATGGACCGCCCCTTTATACGGCAATACTTCCATGTGCCGTCTGGAATCTGCATCACCTGACCACTGTCGTCTGGCAGATATGGACATCACATTTACTCTTGATGCCAGAATGCAAATATCCCTCTGCGCATCTCGCATATATAGAAATGCATCCTTAAAATGCTCTATAGTCAATAAAATCTTGTCCCTGTCAAGGGTATCAATATTTTCAGTCAGGAAATCCGACCAAGCCCCCTCAGCGCTGCACATCCAGGCTGAGGCGATTGCTGGTCGTAGTATAACACCAGTATATGTGTATATACTTTTAGGATATTTTTCAGCTTCCTATCAGCTGGCTCCTTGAGGGCTGCCGTATCTGGAGACGGTAACGCCACTTGTTTTTATAAGCGTGTGAGCGCCTTATTCACCCTAAGGTGTGTTTCCCAACTCGCCCTAACTTCTGGCGGGAAAGGGTATACCGCCAATAATTTTCTATCGGAGGAAACCCACGTATCATCACACACTTCATTTAATTTACCTGATTCAGGAAAAACTACAAGTAGTTTATTCACACCCTACATAATACCCTTATTTGTGGTACTTGTAGTATCAGAAATATGTAACACCTCCTTCATTGCCCTTAACATGAAACGTGTGGCCCTAAAGGAAAATACGTTTGTTTCTTCACCGTCGACACTGGAGTCAGTGTCCGTGTCTGTGTCTGTGTCGACCGACTGAGGTAAATGGGCGTTTTTACAAGCCCCTGACGGTGTCTGAGACGCCTGGACAGGTACTAATTTGTTTGCCGGCCGTCTCATGTCGTCAACCGACCTTGCAGCGTGTTGACATTATCACGTAATTCCTAAATAAGCCATCCATTCCAGTGTCGACTCCCTAGAGAGTGACATCACCAATACAGGCAATTTGCTCCGCCTCCTCACCAACATCGTCCTCCTACATGTCGACACACACGTACCGACACACAGCACACACACAGGGAATGCTCTGACAGAGGACAGGACCCCACTAGCCCTTTGGGGAGACAGAGGGAGAGTTTGCCAGCACACACCAAAAACGCTATAATTATACAGGGACAACCCCTTATACAAGTGTTTTCCCTTATAGCATTTTTATATATGTAATCATATCGCCAAATAAGTGCCCCCCTCTCTGTTTTAACCCTGTTTCTGTAGTGCAGTGCAGGGGAGAGCCTGGGAGCCTTCCTCACAGCAGAGCTGAGCAGGAAAATGGCGCCGTGTGCTGAGGAGAATAGGCCCCGCCCCCCGGCGGGCTCTTCTCCCGGAGTTTGTGAGATCTGGCAGGGGTTAAATACATCCATATAGCCTCAAGGGCTATATGTGATGTATTTTAGCCATAAAAAGGTATTATACATTGCTGTCCAGGGCGCCCCCCCCAGCGCCCTGCACCCTCAGTGACAGTTGGTGACTGTTGGTGAAGTGTGCTGACAACAATGGCGCACAGCTGCAGTGCTGTGCGCTACCTTATGAAGACTGAAAGTCTTCTGCCGCCTGTTTCTGTACCTCTGGACCTCTTCAACTTCGGCATCTGTAAGGGGGGTCGGCGGCACGGCTCCGGGACGAACCCCAGGGTGAGACCTGTGTTCCGACTCCCTCTGGAGCTAATGGTGTCCAGTAGCCTAAGAAGCAAATCCATCCTGCACGCAGGTGAGTTTTCTTCTCTCCCCTAAGTCCCTCGTAGCAGTGAGCCTGTTGCCAGCAGGACTCACTGAAAATAAAAAAACCTAACTTAAACTTTTATTCTAAGCAGCTCAGGAGAGCCACCTAGATTGCACCCTTCTCGTCGGGCACAAAAATCTAACTGAGGCTTGGAGGAGGGTCATAGGGGGAGGAGCCAGTGCACACCACCTGATCCTAAAGCTTTTATTATTGTGCCCTGTCTCCTGCGGAGCCGCTATATCCCCATGGTCCTGACGGAGTCCCCAGCATCCACTAGGACGTCAGAGAAACACACTTACACACTCACACATACTTACCTACATCCCACGCTGAGAATCACGTCCACTTGTCCAGTAGAATCCAATAGGGGTATCTGTAAAAATGAGAGAGATCAGTGGCGTAACTACTGCCCCCGCAGTCCTCGCGGTGGCTTGGGGGCGAGGGGCTGCGGGGGCGCCACTGACTTAGAACAGATTGACATGCGGACGAGCGTCCGCATGTCAATCTGCGGTCTCCTCTCCCTCACTGCTGTGTTGGAGGGACACGGAACGCACATCGCGCGTCTCTCCTGTGTCCCTCCCTGGCTCTCCCCCGGCCGGTCTAAGGAAGTGCCGTTCGTGAGCTCTGATTGGCTCACGAACCGGCACTTCCTTTATTAGACCAGCCGGGGGGAGAGCCAGGAGGGACGCAGGAGAGACGCGCGATGCGCTCCGTGTCCCTCCAACACATGGGGGAGGGGGGAGCAGGCACTTGGGGCATATACCTGGCACTGTGGGGGGCAGATCTGGCACTGGGGGCATATACCTGGCACTGTGGGGGGCAGATCTGGCACTGGGGGCATATACCTGGCACTGTGGGGGAAAGATCTGGCACTGGGGGCATATACCTGGCACTGTGGGGGCAGATCTGGCACTGGGGGCATATACCTGGCACTGTGGGGGGGAGATCTGGCACTGGGGGCATATACATGGCACTGTGGGGGGCAGATCTGGCACTGGGGGCATATACCTGGCACTGTGGGGGAAAGATCTGGCACTGGGCGCATATACCTGGCACTGTGGGGGCAGATCTGGCACTGGGGGCATATACCTGGCACTGTGGGGGGGAGATCTGGCACTGGGGGCATATACATGGCACTGTGGGGGGCAGATCTGGCACTGGGGGCATATACCTGGCACTGTGGGGGGCAGATCTGGCACTGGGGGCATATACCTGGCACTGTGGGGGGGAAGATCTGGCACTGGGGGCATATACCTGGCACTGTGGGGGGCAGATCGGGCACTGGGGGCATATACCTGGCACTGTGGGGGGAAGATCTGGCACTGGGGGCATATACCTGGCACTGTGGGGGCAGATCTGGCACTGGGGGCATATACCTGGCACTGTGGGGGCAGTTCTGGCACTGGGGGCATATACCTGGCACTGTGGGGGCAGATCTGGCACTGGGGGCATATACCTGGCACTGTGGGGGGAAGATCTGGCACTGGGGGCATATACCTGGCACTGTGGGGGCAGATCTGGCACTGGGGGCATATACCTGGCACTGTGGGGGCAGATCTGGCACTGGGGGCATATACCTGGCACTGTGGGGGCAGATCTGGCACTGGGGGCATATACCCGGCACTGTGGGGGGAAGATCTGGCACTGGAGGCATATACCTGGCACTGTGGGGGCAGATCTGGCACTGGGGGCATATACCTGGCACTGTGGGGGCAGATCTGGCACTGGGGGCATATACCTGGCACTGTGGGGGCAGATCTGGCACTGGGGGCATATACATGGCACTGTGGGGGGAAGATCTGGCACTGGAGGCATATACCTGGCACTGTGGGGGAATATCTGGCACTGGGGGCATATACCTGGCACTGTGGGGTAATATTTGGCACTGGGGGGAGCAGGCACTGAGGGGGCATATGTGGCACTGTGGGGGAATATTTGGCACTGGGGGGAGCAGGCACTGAGGGGGCATATGTGGCACTGGGGGGGGGGTATATGTGGCACTGGGGGCATGTACCTGGCACTGTGGGGGAATATCTGGCACTAGGGGCATATACCTGGCACTGTGGGGGAATATCTGGCACTGGGGGCATATGTGGCACTGGGAGCATGGCCCTAGCAACAAGCACTACCCCCTTAGCAACGAGCATGACACCCAGTGCATGAAACCCCTGGCAACGAGCATGACACCCTGAGCATGAAAACCCCTGGCACCGTGCATGGAACCAAGAGCATGAAACCCCTGGCAACGAGCAGGTAATTTAAAAGTAATTAGAAGCCTTACTGTAGAACTTAATGTGTAATGGGCATTACGGTGTGTGTCATAATGTATCAGGCATTACGGTGTGTTGTATACTATATCACGGGCATTGTGGTATGTGGTATAATGTCTCAGGATCATTGTGGTGTGTGTCATATTGTGTCACAGACATTGTATGTGATATAATGTATCAGGGGCATTGCAGTGTGTAGCATAATGTATAACGGGCATTGCGATTCCTGTCATAATGTGTCACAGGCATTACGGTGTGTGGCATAATGTGTCGGGGGCATTACGGTGTGTGCATATTGTGTCTTGTACATTATTGTGTGTGGCATAATGTCTAAGGGCCATTGCAGTATGTGGAATAATGTATACTGGGCATTACTATAAGGAGGAAAAATGACAAATAATGTAAGGGGCATGAATCAGGATTATTTTTCTTTCCTGTGGTGGCCAACGTCTGGGCGTGCAGGTAGCAAAACTGGGGTATAAGGTAGTCTTTTCCTGCAATGCCACGCCCTCCACGCAAAGCCACGCCCATTTTGACAAAGCCACACCCCCTCTTTGCCGGCGCGCGCATTTTTCTACCTTTGCTAGTGCCAATTACGGGGGGTATGGGGGAGGGGGGGGGGGGGGGCGCCAAAGGATTTTTTGGCTTGGGGGAGAAAAATTTCTAGTTACGTCACCGAGAGAGATTACTTACCTACATCCAACGCTGAGATTCACGTCCACTTGTCCAGTAGAATCCAATAGGGCCGGTACCTGTAAAAATGAACATTAAACTTACAACCGAAGTAATCCACAGGAGGAGGGAGAGAGAGAGAGAGAGAGAGAGAGAGAGAGAGAGAGAGAGAGAGAGAGAGAAATTAATGAATATTATGCACTCGCTGACGCGGGAAGACGTTAGCACAGACAGGGGAGAGTGCTGCTGCTGGCTGGGAGGATGGAGCAAGGGCCCCATGTAGTTGTGACCCCTCTAGCTGTGCCCCCAGTAGCAGTGCCTGAGTCGTTGTGCCCGCTGTCGCTGTGTCCCAAGTAGTTGTGACCCCTGTAGCTTTGCCCCCAGTGGCTGTGCCCCCAGTAGTTGTGACCCCTGTAATTGTGCCCCCAGTCGCTGTGCCCCGAGTAGCAGTGCCCCGAGTAGCAGTGCTCCCAGTCGCTGTGCCCCCTGTAGCTGTGCCCCTTGTAGCAGTGCCCCTGTAGTTGTGCCCCCAGTCGCTGTGCCCCAAGTCGCTGTGCCCCCTGTAGTTGTGCCCCATGCGGCTGTGCCCCCAGTAGTTGTGACTCCTGTAATTGTGCCCCCAGTCGCTGTGCCCCCAGTCGCCGTGCCCCAAGTAGCAGTGCCCTGAGTAGCAGTGCCCCCAGTCGCTGTGCCCCCAGTCGCTATGCCCCGAGTAGTTGTGACCCCTGTAGCTTTGCCCCCTGTAGCTGTGCCCCTTGTGGCTGTGCACCCAGTAGTTGTGACCCCTGTAATTGTGCCCCCAGTCGCTGTGCCCCAAGTAGCAGTGCCCCGAGTAGCAGTGCCCCCAGTCGCTGTGCCCCGTCGCTGTGCACCCTGTAGCTGTGCCCCTTGTAGCAGTGGCCCTGTAGTTGTGCCCCGAGTAGCAGTGCCCCGAGTAGCAGTGCCCCAAGTCGCTGTGCCCCCAGTCGCTGTGCCCCCAGTCGCTGTGCCCCCTGTAGCTGTGCCCCCTGCAGTTGTACCCCCAGTCACTGTGCCCCTTGTAGTTGTGCCCCCAGTCGCTGTGCCCCTTGTAGTTGTGCCCCCAGTCGCTGTGCCCCCTGTAGTTGTGCCCCCAGTCACTGTGCCCCTTGTAGCTCTGCCCCCAATAGCTATGCCCCCAGTCACTGTGCCCCTTGTAGTTATCCCCCAGTCGCTGTGCCCCCTGTAGTTGTGCCCCAAGTCACTGTGCCCCTTGTAGCAGTACCCCTTGTGGCGGTGCCCCCTGTGGCTGTGCCCCAAAGCCCAAACACATAAAAAAAAAAACCACACACACATACTTACCGCTCCTGCAGCGCTGCCTCCGTCTCCGTCCGCCGGCTCCTCTCCCACTGTAGCGCTGCTCAGACACCAGGGGTCAATTATGACCTCTAGTGTCAGTCAGCGGCGCTGGCTGCAGCGGGCGCCCACACAGCCCACGGTGCCTGCTGCAGCCAGGAAGGGGGATCGCTAGTGATTGGACAGCGGATCCAGCACTGGATCCGCTGGTCCAATCACATCTGGGGGACTGACAGGGGCGTGCATTCATCGGGGCTGAATGCACACCCCTGTCATTGCGGCACCAGTAAAGGTGCCGCTTCCCCATGCATTTTCAATGGGCTTTCACAGCCCATTGCTGCGCCCCGCCCCCTGCCCGCCCCCCGCTGCCCGGACAGTAATCGTAGCAGCAGGAGGCACCTCTCCCGCTGCCTCAACCCAAGGCTGCAGCACAGTGACAGGGGGGAATGGTTAAAATAATAGAAGATATTTATACCAGACGCTGTGTCATAAATATCTTCTTTTTATTATTTTAATCATAATGACAGGGGAGGCACTGCCTCCCCTGCCTCCCCTGACTGCACGTCCCTGCTACCTAGGTGGGATAAAAGAGGTGTGGTATAACAAAAAGGGGGCGTAGTATAACAAAAAGGGAGCATGGTATAACAAAAAGGGGGCGTGGCCTTGCTGCACAGGGTGTAATGACTGTCTCGCACGATATCACGCATTGGCCCCCACAGGTAAAAACCTCAAACATATATGCCCCCACAGTGCCAGATATGCCCCTACAGTGGCAGATACACATATGCCCCCACAGTGCCACATATGCCCCCACAGTGCCAAATACACATATGCCCTCACAGTGGCATGTGCCCCCAGTGCCAGATATGCCCCCACAGTGCCAGATATGCCCCCACAGTGCTAGATATGCTCCGACAGTGCCACATATGCCCCCACAGTGCCATGTGCCCACAGTGCCAGATATGCCCCCACAACAGTGCCAGATATGCCCCCACATTGCCAGATATGCCCCCACAGTGCTAGATATGCCCCCACAGTGCCATGTGCCCACAGTGCCAGATATGCCCCCACAGTGCTAGATATGCCCCCACAGTGCCATGTGCCCACATTGCCAGATATGCCTCCACAGTGCTAGATATGCCCCCCACAGTGCCATGTGCCCACAGTGCCAGATATGCCCCCATAGTGCTGCCCACCGTTTGCTGCTGCGGTGAGGAGAGTGCAGTGCGCGCCTCTCCTGCCTGTCGCCCTGCCCCGGGCCTTCAGTCTGGTCCCTGGCAGTGACGGCAGCGTGTATATCTCAAATCAGGCGCCGGTCTGCGAGCTCTGATTGGCTAATGAACCGGCGCCTGATTTGAGATATACACTCTGCCGTCACCGCCAGAGACCAGACTGAGGGGCAGGGCGGCAGGCAGGAGAGGCGCGCGCTGCGCTCTCCTCACCTCTGTAGATGGGCGGCGTATATCGATCGACTGGTTGCATGTCCGCAGTTGACCAGTCGATCGCGATCGACTGTTTGGCCACCCCTGATTTAGACGATACTGCACTGCAGGAAGTAGTATATAGCTATCATAATGGCAAGAAAAATGCAATTAACAAAGTAAGATAAACAGACCATTATATAATTGATTTACATTGTAGATCGAATGTTCCGGTTATTTTCAGCAGTTATAGCTGCAAAGGAGGGCTATTATTTCAGAATACAGAGACATCAAACTGCGTAAATTCAATAACAAATGGCGTCATGGGGGGTTCTAAACCATTTGTCCGATAGTGTATATAAAACATCAAAATCAACATGAATCCACAAAAATAAATGTAAACATTCTCAAATGAACATTAAACAGTCTAAATTTATTATATACTCCTACAGTGTCCTGTTCCAAATGACACAAAAGTCCACAATTATAGGATTTGGAGACCAAACCTGGACAATTACCCCAATGTATATTACAATGTACATATACAGTAGTCAACCACTAGCAAAAGCTGTGTTTACATTGCTGTCTGATTCCATGACAGAGCTCCTTATGCAAGTACTGTACATCCTTTCTGTAACTCCCATAAGTGCCTGTCTGTTTCCGAAGTCCAATATAAAGGTATCCTCCCCTTGTACTATTCTGAGTGTTAGCGTATTGTGTGATCTATTGACCTTGGGGTTGGGGGTGAGCAGTGATTTATGTTATGCTGGATCCGGAACACTGTCTCTCTGTTTATATTTTGTACACTGTATGAACATACTATATATAGTTGAAACAGAAACACCTACCATAAACCCTTGATTCCCCCATTGAAATACATCCTTACATTTATTTATCGGTTTTAATTATTATTATTCCGTACACATAAAAGGACGTATATATAGCAGGGTCAGGGGAACAGGTACCATCTCCTGGGGTATATGGCAGGATGTAGCAGCTGGGAGATCACACAAGTGTGTTTGGTGCAACTGGCCTCAACCAGTTTTATTGTGCTGAAAAATAGAAATAAACATCAAGATAAATACTTTGCTGCCCGGTACTAACTATACGCAGGAGAAACCTAACTCACTAAAAAAAACAGTACAAGAAGTTTTTACCTGGCACAGCTCACTGAATATCAAGAGCAGGTTCTCCATGGGCTCTCCTTTTCCCCAAGCAGCGTGAGAGAGCAATGATCAGGCTGACAGCATTTTTACCACTCCCATACAGCAGAAAGCCCTAATTAGCCTCTGTGCAGCTAAAAGCCTCAAAACCCAAACTAGGCCTAAATGGATGGGGATCCCGCCCTCTTTTCTCATATCCAACCCCAGGACCCTAATCCGGTTCTTGCCAAAAGCTCACAGCAGAACCAACACAATATTACTGAGGTTTTAAAACACATAGATAAGAAACTTGGGGTAAATATAATTGCCTTCTACCACGATTCCAGTGATCTTGTCACTATCTATCTATCTATCTATCTATCTATCTATCTATCTATCTATCTATCTATCTATCTATCTATCTATCTATCTATCTATCTATCTATCTTGATGGAGTCTCTTTGACAACGGGCATATTTATCAACATTATTTTTACTAAAATATTGTGAAAACTAGTGTCTTCACACCCTTTTTACATTATTTTAGCATCATCTATCCACAATGTACTAATGCGCAATTGGAGGAGAATTTGTTAAATTCTCCTTCAAGTCTTTAATGTTGCATTTTTTAGTAACCAGATTGCATTTCCCATACTTGTTATGGGAACTGTAATCTGCCCTGATTTAGTCAAAATGATTTGTGAAAAAATACCCTGTGCCCTGTGATAACGCCAAGAGAAGATGGAGTTATGCAGGGTCCCCTCCGGTCCCCCGACTCCTGCACTGCCCTGCCTATCATCTGGCAGGCAGAACAGAAGCCCAGAACCGGTGTCTGTGATTAGTCTCTGAGTCTAAATAGACTACAAACTGATCACATAGGTGTAGAATAGAAAATGATAAGATAACTTACATGCACCGACCGGGGCAGGCACAGTGGGTACAGGAGAGGAAGCAGTAAGGCTGTAATGAGAGGAGAGAATGGGGAGACAGGCAGGAATAGGGGGTGATGGGATGACACGGAGGGAGGGGGTTTAGGGTGCATGCACAGACACATTATCACTGTATTTTTTCCAAAACATACAGTGATAATTGTGCTGAGGGGATTCGCAGGGACAGAGCTTTCTCGGAAACTATGTCTCTGCATGCGATAATCAGTGCCAGATTAAGGTCCACATGGGCCTGGAGCTGAAACTTATGAAGGGCCTATTGTGTGCCTCGGAAGGAGGTGTGACAAGCGCTGCGGTGGAATGACTAGTGATGTGACCAGTTTGGTATAAATAGGGGGTGTGGTCTGTGCCATGAGTGTGGCTATCACCGTGGAGGTCATACAGTAGCTAGTGCTTACCTTGAACTACTTAATAGTTAACTATAACAAGAAAAAGTTTGTGTGACCACCATATAATACAGAGCATCAGTGACCACCATATCATACAGGTAACATCGCAGCGACTGCCATATAATACAGAGAGCAGTATCAACATGCAAATAAGGTGGAAAGGGGAGCAAAGATGGGGCAATACAGAGCATATGTGGAAAGATTAGAAAAGATAGGGGCAATACAGAGCAGACCGGCAACTGAGGGCTCCTGGGACACACTTATCGACACAGACACCACTTACTGACAGACACACTAATACAGGCACACACACACACACACACACACACACACACACACACACACACACACACACACCACTTATTGACAAATACCACTGTCAAAGACTTACTGACACATACACACTGACACACCTTACTGACAAACACTTACTGATACACACATTTATAGACACAGACACCACTTACTGACAGATACCCCTTATGGACACAGACATCACTTACTGGCACATACATACTTAATGACAGACACCCATTACTGACAAAGATACAATTTACTGACACAAACATACAGGCACAAACACCCCTTACTGTCAGATAGAGATGAGCGGGTTCGGTTTCTCTGAATCCGAACCCGCCAGAACTTCATGTTTTTTTTCACGGGTCCGAGCGACTCGGATCTTCCCGCCTTGCTCGGTTAACCCGAGCGCGCCCGAACGTCATCATGACGCTGTCGGATTCTCGCGAGGCTCGGATTCTATCGCGAGACTCGGATTCTATATAAGGAGCCGCGCGTCGCCACCATTTTCACACGTGCATTGAGATTGATAGGGAGAGGACGTGGCTGGCGTCCTCTCCGTTTAGAATTAGAATAGATTAGAGAGACACTTGATTTACTAATTTTGGGGAGCATTAGGAGTACTCAGTAGTGTACAGTGCAGAGTTTTGCTGATAGTGACCAGTGACCACCACTTTTATTTATAATCCGTTCTCTGCCTGAAAAAAGCGATACACAGCACACAGTGACTCAGTCACATACCATATCTGTGTGCACTGCTCAGGCTCAGGCCAGTGTGCTGCATCATCTATTATCTATATATAATATTATATATATCTGTCTGACTGCTCAGCTCACACAGCTTATAATTGTGGGGGAGACTGGGGAGCACTACTGCAGTGCCAGTTATAGGTTATAGCAGGAGCCAGGAGTACATAATATATTATATAGTGAGTGACCACCAGACACACAGTGCAGTTTATTTAATATATCCGTTCTCTGCCTGAAAAAAGCGATACACACAGTGACTCAGTCAGTCACATACCATATCTGTGTGCACTGCTCAGGCTCAGGCCAGTGTGCTGCATCATCTATATATATATTATATATCTGTCTGACTGCTCAGCTCACACAGCTTATAATTGTGGGGGAGACTGGGGAGCACTACTGCAGTGCCAGTTATAGGTTATAGCAGGAGCCAGGAGTACATAATATTATATTAAAATTAAACAGTGCACACTTTTGCTGCAGGAGTGCCACTGCCAGTGTGACTAGTGACCAGTGACCTGACCACCAGTATATAATATTAGTAGTATACTATCTCTTTATCAACCAGTCTATATTAGCAGCAGACACAGTACAGTGCGGTAGTTCACGGCTGTGGCTACCTCTGTGTCGGCACTCGGCAGCCCGTCCATAATTGTATATACCACCTAACCGTGGTTTTTTTTTCTTTCTTTATACATACATACTAGTTACGAGTATACTATCTCTTTATCAACCAGTCTATATATTAGCAGCAGACAGAGTACAGTGCGGTAGTTCACGGCTGTGGCTACCTCTGTGTCGGCACTCGGCAGCCCGTCCATAATTGTATATACCACCTAACCGTGGTTTTTTTTTCTTTCTTTATACATACATACTAGTTACGAGTATACTATCTCTTTATAAACCAGTCTATATTAGCAGCAGACACAGTACAGTGCGGTAGTTCACGGCTGTGGCTACCTCTGTGTCGGCACTCGGCAGCCCGTCCATAATTGTATATACCACCTAACCGTGTTTTTTTTTTCTTTCTTTATACATACATACTAGTTACGAGTATACTATCTCTTTATCAACCAGTCTATATATTAGCAGCAGACACAGTACAGTGCGGTAGTTCACGGCTGTGGCTACCTCTGTGTCGGCACTCGGCAGCCCGTCCATAATTGTATATACCACCTAACCGTGGTTTTTTTTTCTTTCTTTATACATACATACTAGTTACGAGTATACTATCTCTTTATCAACCAGTCTATATATTAGCAGCAGACACAGTACAGTGCGGTAGTTCACGGCTGTGGCTACCTCTGTGTCGGCACTCGGCAGCCCGTCCATAATTGTATATACCACCTAACCGTGGTTTTTTTTTCTTTCTTTATACATACATACTAGTTACGAGTATACTATCTCTTTATCAACCAGTCTATATATTAGCAGCAGACACAGTACAGTGCGGTAGTTCACGGCTGTGGCTACCTCTGTGTCGGCACTCGGCAGCCCGTCCATAATTGTATATACCACCTAACCGTGGTTTTTTTTTCTTTCTTTATACATACATACTAGTTACGAGTATACTATCTCTTTATCAACCAGTCTATATTAGCAGCAGACACAGTACAGTGCGGTAGTTCACGGCTGTGGCTACCTCTGTGTCGGCACTCGGCAGCCCGTCCATAATTGTATATACCACCTAACCGTGGTTTTTTTTTCTTTCTTTATACATACATACTAGTTACGAGTATACTATCTCTTTATCAACCAGTCTATATATTAGCAGCAGACACAGTACAGTGCGGTAGTTCACGGCTGTGGCTACCTCTGTGTCGGCACTCGGCAGCCCGTCCATAATTGTATATACCACCTAACCGTGGTTTTTTTTTCTTTCTTTATACATACATACTAGTTACGAGTATACTATCTCTTTATCAACCAGTCTATATATTAGCAGCAGACACAGTACAGTGCGGTAGTTCACGGCTGTGGCTACCTCTGTGTCAGCACTCGGCAGCCCGTCCATAATTGTATATACCACCTAACCGTGGTTTTTTTTTCTTTCTTTATACATACATACTAGTTACGAGTATACTATCTCTTTATCAACCAGTCTATATATTAGCAGCAGACACAGTACAGTGCGGTAGTTCACGGCTGTGGCTACCTCTGTGTCGGCACTCGGCAGCCCGTCCATAATTGTATATACCACCTAACCGTGGTTTTTTTTTCTTTCTTTATACATACATACTAGTTACGAGTATACTATCTCTTTATCAACCAGTCTATATTAGCAGCAGACACAGTACAGTGCGGTAGTTCACGGCTGTGGCTACCTCTGTGTCGGCACTCGGCAGCCCGTCCATAATTGTATATACCACCTAACCGTGGTTTTTTTTTCTTTCTTTATACATACATACTAGTTACGGTATACTATCTCTTTATCAACCAGTCTATATTAGCAGCAGACACAGTACAGTGCGGTAGTTCACGGCTGTGGCTACCTCTGTGTCGGCACTCGGCAGCCCGTCCATAATTGTATATACCACCTAACCGTGGTTTTTTTTTCTTTCTTTATACATACATACTAGTTACGAGTATACTATCTCTTTATCAACCAGTCTATATATTAGCAGCAGACACAGTACAGTGCGGTAGTTCACGGCTGTGGCTACCTCTGTGTCGGCACTCGGCAGCCCGTCCATAATTGTATATACCACCTAACCGTGGTTTTTTTTTCTTTCTTTATACATACATACTAGTTACGAGTATACTATCTCTTTATCAACCAGTCTATATATTAGCAGCAGACACAGTACAGTGCGGTAGTTCACGGCTGTGGCTACCTCTGTGTCGGCACTCGGCAGCCCGTCCATAATTGTATACTAGTATCCAATCCATCCATCTCCATTGTTTACCTGAGGTGCCTTTTAGTTGTGCCTATTAAAATATGGAGAACAAAAATGTTGAGGTTCCAAAATTAGGGAAAGATCAAGATCCACTTCCACCTCGTGCTGAAGCTGCTGCCACTAGTCATGGCCGAGACGATGAAATGCCAGCAACGTCGTCTGCCAAGGCCGATGCCCAATGGCATAGTACAGAGCATGTCAAAACCAAAACACCAAATATCAGTAAAAAAAGGACTCCAAAACCTAAAATAAAATTGTCGGAGGAGAAGCGTAAACTTGCCAATATGCCATTTACCACACGGAGTGGCAAGGAACGGCTGAGGCCCTGGCCTATGTTCATGGCTAGTGGTTCAGCTTCACATGAGGATGGAAGCACTCAGCCTCTCGCTAGAAAACTGAAAAGACTCAAGCTGGCAAAAGCACCGCAAAGAACTGTGCGTTCTTTGAAATCCCAAATCCACAAGGAGAGTCCAATTGTGTCGGTTGCGATGCCTGACCTTCCCAACACTGGACGTGAAGAGCATGCGCCTTCCACCATTTGCACGCCCCCTGCAAGTGCTGGAAGGAGCACCCGCAGTCCAGTTCCTGATAGTCAGATTGAAGATGTCAGTGTTGAAGTACACCAGGATGAGGAGGATATGGGTGTTGCTGGCGCTGGGGAGGAAATTGACCAGGAGGATTCTGATGGTGAGGTGGTTTGTTTAAGTCAGGCACCCGGGGAGACACCTGTTGTCCGTGGGAGGAATATGGCCGTTGACATGCCAGGTGAAAATACCAAAAAAATCAGCTCTTCGGTGTGGAGGTATTTCACCAGAAATGCGGACAACAGGTGTCAAGCCGTGTGTTCCCTTTGTCAAGCTGTAATAAGTAGGGGTAAGGACGTTAACCACCTCGGAACATCCTCCCTTATACGTCACCTGCAGCGCATTCATAATAAGTCAGTGACAAGTTCAAAAACTTTGGGTGACAGCGGAAGCAGTCCACTGACCAGTAAATCCCTTCCTCTTGTAACCAAGCTCACGCAAACCACCCCACCAACTCCCTCAGTGTCAATTTCCTCCTTCCCCAGGAATGCCAATAGTCCTGCAGGCCATGTCACTGGCAATTCTGACGAGTCCTCTCCTGCCTGGGATTCCTCCGATGCATCCTTGCGTGTAACGCCTACTGCTGCTGGCGCTGCTGTTGTTGCCGCTGGGAGTCGATGGTCATCCCAGAGGGGAAGTCGTAAGCCCACTTGTACTACTTCCAGTAAGCAATTGACTGTTCAACAGTCCTTTGCGAGGAAGATGAAATATCACAGCAGTCATCCTACTGCAAAGCGGATAACTGAGTCCTTGACAACTATGTTGGTGTTAGACGTGCGTCCGGTATCCGCCGTTAGTTCACAGGGAACTAGACAATTTATTGAGGCAGTGTGCCCCCGTTACCAAATACCATCTAGGTTCCACTTCTCTAGGCAGGCGATACCGAGAATGTACACGGACGTCAGAAAAAGACTCACCAGTGTCCTAAAAAATGCAGTTGTACCCAATGTCCACTTAACCACGGACATGTGGACAAGTGGAGCAGGGCAGGGTCAGGACTATATGACTGTGACAGCCCACTGGGTAGATGTATGGACTCCCGCCGCAAGAACAGCAGCGGCGGCACCAGTAGCAGCATCTCGCAAACGCCAACTCTTTCCTAGGCAGGCTACGCTTTGTATCACCGCTTTCCAGAATACGCACACAGCTGAAAACCTCTTACGGCAACTGAGGAAGATCATCGCGGAATGGCTTACCCCAATTGGACTCTCCTGTGGATTTGTGGCATCGGACAACGCCAGCAATATTGTGTGTGCATTAAATATGGGCAAATTCCAGCACGTCCCATGTTTTGCACATACCTTGAATTTGGTGGTGCAGAATTTTTTAAAAAACGACAGGGGCGTGCAAGAGATGCTGTCGGTGGCCAGAAAAATTGCGGGACACTTTCGGCGTACAGGCACCACGTACAGAAGACTGGAGCACCACCAAAAACTACTGAACCTGCCCTGCCATCATCTGAAGCAAGAAGTGGTAACGAGGTGGAATTCAACCCTCTATATGCTTCAGAGGTTGGAGGAGCAGCAAAAGGCCATTCAAGCCTATACAATTGAGCACGATATAGGAGATGGAATGCACCTGTCTCAAGTGCAGTGGAGAATGATTTCAACGTTGTGCAAGGTTCTGATGCCCTTTGAACTTGCCACACGTGAAGTCAGTTCAGACACTGCCAGCCTGAGTCAGGTCATTCCCCTCATCAGGCTTTTGCAGAAGAAGCTGGAGGCATTGAAGAAGGAGCTAAAAGGGAGCGATTCCGCTAGGCATGTGGGACTTGTGGATGCAGCCCTTAATTCGCTTAACAAGGATTCACGGGTGGTCAATCTGTTGAAATCAGAGCACTACATTTTGGCCACCGTGCTCGATCCTAGATTTAAAGCCTACCTTGGATCTCTCTTTCCGGCAGACACAGGTCTGCTGGGGTTGAAAGACCTGCTGGTGACAAAATTGTCAAGTCAAGCGGAACGCGACCTGTCAACATCTCCTCCTTCACATTCTCCCGCAACTGGGGGTGCGAGGAAAAGGCTCAGAATTCCGAGCCCACCCGCTGGCGGTGATGCAGGGCAGTCTGGAGCGACTGCTGATGCTGACATCTGGTCCGGACTGAAGGACCTGACAACGATTACGGACATGTCGTCTACTGTCACTGCATATGATTCTCTCAACATTGATAGAATGGTGGAGGATTATATGAGTGACCGCATCCAAGTAGGCACGTCACACAGTCCGTACTTATACTGGCAGGAAAAAGAGGCAATTTGGAGGCCCTTGCACAAACTGGCTTTATTCTACCTAAGTTGCCCTCCCACAAGTGTGTACTCCGAAAGAGTGTTTAGTGCCGCCGCTCACCTTGTCAGCAATCGGCGTACGAGGTTACATCCAGAAAATGTGGAGAAGATGATGTTCATTAAAATGAATTATAATCAATTCCTCCGCGGAGACATTGACCAGCAGCAATTGCCTCCACAAAGTACACAGGGAGCTGAGATGGTGGATTCCAGTGGGGACGAATTGATAATCTGTGAGGAGGGGGATGTACACGGTGATATATCGGAGGGTGAAGATGAGGTGGACATCTTGCCTCTGTAGAGCCAGTTTGTGCAAGGAGAGATTAATTGCTTCTTTTTTTGGGGGGGTCCAAACCAACCCGTCATATCAGTCACAGTCGTGTGGCAGACCCTGTCACTGAAATGATGGGTTGGTTAAAGTGTGCATGTCCTGTTTTGTTTATACAACATAAGGGTGGGTGGGAGGGCCCAAGGACAATTCCATCTTGCACCTCTTTTTTCTTTTCTTTTTCTTTGCATCATGTGCTGATTGGGGAGGGTTTTTTTGGAAGGGACATCCTGCGTGACACTGCAGTGCCACTCCTAGATGGGCCCGGTGTTTGTGTCGGCCACTAGGGTCGCTAATCTTACTCACACAGTCAGCTACCTCATTGCGCCTCTTTTTTTCTTTGCGTCATGTGCTGTTTGGGGAGGGTTTTTTGGAAGGGACATCCTGCGTGACACTGCAGTGCCACTCCTAGATGGGCCCGGTGTTTGTGTCGGCCACTAGGGTCGCTAATCTTACTCACACAGCTACCTCATTGCGCCTCTTTTTTTCTTTGCGTCATGTGCTGTTTGGGGAGGGTTTTTTGGAAGGGACATCCTGCGTGACACTGCAGTGCCACTCCTAGATGGGCCCGGTGTTTGTGTCGGCCACTAGGGTCGCTAATCTTACTCACACAGCTACCTCATTGCGCCTCTTTTTTTCTTTGCGTCATGTGCTGTTTGGGGAGGGTTTTTTGGAAGGGACATCCTGCGTGACACTGCAGTGCCACTCCTAGATGGGCCCGGTGTTTGTGTCGGCCACTAGGGTCGCTAATCTTACTCACACAGCTACCTCATTGCGCCTCTTTTTTTCTTTGCGTCATGTGCTGTTTGGGGAGGGTTTTTTGGAAGGGCCATCCTGCGTGACACTGCAGTGCCACTCCTAGATGGGTCCGGTGTTTGTGTCGGCCACTAGGGTCGCTAATCTTACTCACACAGCTACCTCATTGCGCCTCTTTTTTTCTTTGCGTCATGTGCTGTTTGGGGAGGGTTTTTTGGAAGGGCCATCCTGCGTGACACTGCAGTGCCACTCCTAGATGGGCCCGGTGTTTGTGTCGGCCACTAGGGTCGCTAATCTTACTCACACAGCTACCTCATTGCGCCTCTTTTTTTCTTTGCGTCATGTGCTGTTTGGGGAGGGTTTTTTGGAAGGGACATCCTGCGTGACACTGCAGTGCCACTCCTAGATGGGCCCGGTGTTTGTGTCGGCCACTAGGGTCGCTTATCTTACTCACACAGCGACCTCGGTGCAAATTTTAGGACTAAAAATAATATTGTGAGGTGTGAGGTATTCAGAATAGACTGAAAATGAGTGTAAATTATGGTTTTTGAGGTTAATAATACTTTGGGATCAAAATGACCCCCAAATTCTATGATTTAAGCTGTTTTTTAGTGTTTTTTGAAAAAAACACCCGAATCCAAAACACACCCGAATCCGACAAAAAAAATTCGGTGAGGTTTTGCCAAAACGCGGTCGAACCCAAAACACGGCCGCGGAACCAAAACCAAAACACAAAACCCGAAAAATTTCAGGCGCTCATCTCTACTGTCAGATACCACTTACTGACACAGACACCCCTTACTAACACAGATTCCCCTTACTGAAACAAATGCACTAACCAAGGCACACTTACTGACACAGACACACTTACTGATACAAACACACTGACACAAACAGCCCTTATGGACACAGACACCCTTACTGACACAGACACACTTACATAAACAGACACCCCTTACTGACATAAACGCACTTACACAAATAAACTTACTAACAGACACCACTTAAATATGGGAGAGGAGACCCCAGGGCCTGGTGTATGCTGCAACTCGCTGGGTTTTGCACACCTGCCCTGCTGTGACATTCATGGAGGCAGGGGCGGATTGGGATGGAAAACCAGCTAAGGACATTTCTGAAGTAGCGCCTAAATAGGGGGTTGAGTCCATGGGCCTAATTCAGACCTGATCAATTTCACAGACATGAGGGGGGGACGCCCAGCATGTCTGCCCCCCCCCCCCCCCAACCCCCGCGCAAGTACAAAAGCATCGCACGGTGCAATGCTTTTGTACTTGATGAGTAGTTCCCTACCTCCTGCTTGCTGACAGGGAGCTACCCGTCGCTGTCCGGGTTGCAGCGGCTGCGTGTGACGTCACGCCGTGGCCCTCCCCCCGCATGGTCCGGGCATGCCTGCGTTGCATCACCTGTTTCTTCCCTCACACTCCGACTCCCCCTCTCCTCCATCACTCATACTCTGGCACCTCCTCTCCTTCATCCCTCATACTCTGGCACCGCCTCTCCTCCATCACCTGTTCCTTCTCTCACATTCCGGCTCCCCCTCTCCTCCATCACTCATACTCCGGCACCTACTCTCCTCCATCACCTGTTCCTTCTCTCACATTCCGGCTCCCCCTCTCCTCCATCACTCATACTCCGGCTCCCCCTCTCCTTCATCCCTCATACTCCGGCACCTCCTCTCCTCCATCACCTGTTCCTTCCCTCATATTCCGGCTCCCCCTCTCCTCCATCACTCATACTCCGGCACCTCCTCTCCTCCATCACCTGTTCCTTCTCTCACATTCCGGCTCCCCCTCTCCTCCATCACTCATACTCCGGCACCTACTCTCCTCCATCACCTGTTCCTTCTCTCACATTCCGGCTCCCCCTCTCCTCCATCACTCATACTCCGGCACCTCCTCCATCACCTGTTTCTTCTCTCACACTCCGCCTCCCCCTCTCCTCCATCACTCATACTCCGGCATCTCTGCTCCTCCATCACCTGTTCCTTCTCTCACACTCCGGCTCCCCCTCTCCTCCATCACTCATACTCCGGCACCTCCTCTCCTTCGTCCCTCATACTCTGGCACTTCCTCTCCTCCATCACCTGTTTCTTCTCTCACACTCCAGCTCCCCCTCTCCTCCATCACTCATACTCTGGCACTTCCTCTCCTCCATCACCTGTTCCTTCCCCCATACTCCGGCTCCCCCTCTCCTCCATCACTCATACTCCGGCACCTTCTCTCCTTCATCCCTCATACTCCTGCACCTCCTCTCCTCCATCACCTGTTCTTTCTCTCACACTCCGGCTCCCCCTCTCCTCCATCACTTATACTCCAGCACCTCCTCTCCTCTGGCTCCCCCTCTCCTCCATCACTTATACTCCAGCACCTCTTCTCCTCCATCACCTGTTCCTTCTCTCACCTCCTCTCCTCCATCACCTACTCGTTCCCTCACATTCTGGCTCTCCCTCTCCCCCATAACTCTGCTTCATCCCTCACATTCTGGCTCTCCCTCTCTTCCATAACTCTGCTTCATCCCTCACATTCTGGCTCTCCCTCTCCTCCATAACTCTGCTTCATCCCTCACATTCTGGCCCGTCCTCTTCTCCATTACCCTCCTTACTTCACAGCCGCAGCGCTCAGTAAAAGCCAGACAGAGAAGGTCTACAATACTGCAGCCACTTCTCCTCACGTTTCCATGCCTGACCTCTATTCCCCTGCAGGTTGCGCAGCCAGTGTGAAAAATAAGGGAAATAAGAAAACGGTGCTCCTTGAAAACTATTCTTTCAAAGGGCCTAATTCAGACCTGTCGCAAGCTGGCATTTTTTGTACGAGGTAGTCGCCGCCTACATGGGGAGGGGGTAACCGCTGTGCAAGGGTGCGAATGCATGTGCAGAGAGCTGCACTAACAAAAGTTTGTGCAGTCTTTGCACAGCTCAGGACTTACTTTTCCAGTGCGATGATCTGGCCCGGAGCTGACGTCAGGAACCCTCCCTTCAAACGGCTGGACACGCCTGCGTTTCTCCGGACACTCCTAGGAAACGGTCAGTTGACACCCACAAACGGCCTCTTCCTGTCAATC
Source organism: Pseudophryne corroboree (assembly GCF_028390025.1). Taxonomy (NCBI): domain Eukaryota; kingdom Metazoa; phylum Chordata; class Amphibia; order Anura; family Myobatrachidae; genus Pseudophryne; species Pseudophryne corroboree. The sequence continues at coordinate 136,908,760 of NC_086449.1, forward strand.
TTCTTGCGATCGCCAATGCGATCACTTTCTTCGGCCATCCCGTTGCTACCTATCACCGCACTTCAACAATAACAATGGCTCTACATTGTATTATTAATATACAGTATGTCACATTCACCTTACTGTTATTACTTATATCACAAAATAAAGTTATTTTAGTGTCTCACTGTATAAAATCACCACTGAACTGCATTTTCTGGGCAAGAAAAATTATTATCATTATTACCAGTTATTTATATAGCGCACACATATCCCGCTGCGCATTACAGAGAACATTTGGCCGTTCACATCAGTTCTGACCCCAGTGGAGCTTACAATCTATGTTCGCTACCTCATTTACTGTACACACACACACTTACATACTAAGGTTAATTTATGTCGGGAAACAACTTGTGGGAGGAAACCCACACAAGGGGAGAATATACAAACTCCACACAGACCCATGGTGGGAATCAAACCCACAACCTCAGTACTGTGAATAAATGTATTCAACTATAATTTTATGACACATAAATGACCTTTAATAGGAGAGAACTCCGCCCCTCTATAATATACTTTCAGATTATTGACACGTGAGGACAATACCAGGCACACCCTACATTAACCAACAACAATCACCATAAAACTTGTGGAGGAAACACAGGGGGTGATTCAGAGCTGATTGTAGATGTGCTAAATTTAGCACACCTACAATCAGTTTCTCTGACAAGCGGGTGGACGCCCGGCACAGGGCTAGTCCGCCCCACATGTCAGGCCCTGCCTATTCCCCCCCCCCCCTCCCCCTGCCAAGTAGCTCCCTACCTGCGCAACCTAGATGTGCTGGCAGGCGGCTACCCGCCACGTTCCGGGTCGCAGTGGCTGCGTGTGACATCAAGCAGCCGCCACAGCCCACTCCCACAACGGACCGGAGATGCCTGCATTGTCCGTACTGCGCCCCACCAACGGCGTTCTAACACTGTTGGCACGCCCCCTCCTGCCCCGCCTCAGCCTGTCAATCAGGCAAAGGCAATCGCACCAGTGAGATGCATCTCACTGGGACTTCCTTCAGAGTGCAGCGATTGCCCCTGAATCATCTCCACAGTCCATGAGGCTTACACATGATGTAAGCCCCACAGACTGCCCCCCCCCCCCCCGATAATATTGTTCAGCTACCTGCACCCCCATTTATATTTAAGTTGTGCATCCTCTCCCCCTTTATAGATTAACTTGTGCCATACCCCCTTATATATTAATTTAAGTTGTACCTGTCCCCCTTATATATTTATTTACTTTGTGACACTGCCTCCCCATATATTAATTTAACTTGTATCTTCCCCCCCTTATGTTTTAATTTACCTTGTGTCTGCCCCCCCCCCCCCCCCCCCTTAACTTATGCTGCTATCGCATGTTAAATAATATATTATGTGCTGCGCCACCAGACAGGGAAAAAGCAAAGATGAATAAGCTTATTGTTCACAGCCAGCCAGTGCCACATCAGATGAGGGGCGGAGCTTCAGGCCGGGTGGGGGCGGAGCCACGGACGGGCACGGTGGCGTGGCCTCGGGCAGATTCAGGCAGGGACAGTTTCGTGGTCTGAACCAGAGGAGGAACTACCGGCAGTGCAAGCAGTGCGTTGCACTGGGGCCCGCCTCTGTCCAGGGGCCCAAGCATGTAGTGAGTCAAACTGACTCATTACATGCCGCTGTGCGCTGCGGGCAACCGCTGCCCGCAGCGCACAGCCGCCCGGAGAGGAGAGGAGCAGCGGCACTGACGGGGGAAGGAGGAGGAGGGAGGTGAAGGAGGGAGCCGCAGCAGCGCTTTGTTACTGGTGGAGGCGCTGCTGCTGCTGCCCCTCTGCTTCACTATAGGCTATCTTCCGAGAACAGCCTATAGGGAAGCAGAGGGGCAGCAGCAGCAGCGCCACCACCAGTAACAAAGCGCTACTGCGGCTCCCTTCTTCACCTCCGTCTTCCACTTCCTTTACTGCCCGGGAATCGTCTGACGCGGCTGCACCGAGGAGCCTGAGCCGGCGGAGAGGGTAAGTATAATTCTTCTTTCTTTCTTTTTCTCTTTTTCTTTCTCTTTCTTTCTTTCTTGGGCCTGCCTGCTGCTATGTGTAAAAATGGGGGACTGCCTGCCGCTATGTGTAAAAAGGGGGGACTGCCTGACGTAATGTGTAAAAAGGGGGAATCAGCCTGCCGCAATGTGTAAAAAGGGGGGACTGCCTGACGTAATGTGTAAAAAGGGGGAATCAGCCTGCCGCAATGTGTAAAAAGGGGGGACTGCCTGACGTAATGTGTAAAAAGGGGGAATCAGCCTGCCGCAATGTGTAAAAAGGGGGGACTGCCTGACGTAATGTGTAAAAAGGGGGAATCAGCCTGCCGCAATGTGTAAAAATGGGGGACTGCCTGCCGCTATGTGTAAAAAGGGATAATCTGCCTGCCGCAATGTGTAAAAATGGGGAATCTGCGTGCCGTAATGTGTAAAAATGGGGACGCTGTCTGCCGTAATGTGTAACAAGGGCACGCTGTCTGCCGTAATGTGTAAAAAGGGGACGCTGTCTGCCGTTATGTGTAAAAAGGGGATGCTGTCTGCCGTAATGTGTAACAAGGGCACGCTGTCTGCCGTTATGTGTAAAAAGTGTACGCTGTCTGCCGCTATGTGTAACAAGGGCACGCGGTCTGCCGTTATGTGTAAAAAGGGCACGCTGTCTGCCGTTATGTGTAAAAATGGGGACGCTGTCTGCCGTAATGTGTAACAAGGGCACGCTGTCTGCCGTTATGTGTAAAAATGGCACGCTGTCTGCCGTTATGTGTAAAAAGTGCACGCTGTCTGCCGTTATGTGTAAAAAGGGCACGCTGTCTGCCGTAATGTGTAAAAATGGGGACGCTGTCTGCCGTAATGTGTAACAAGGGCACGCTGTCTGCCGTTATGTGTAAAAATGGCACGCTGTCTGCCGTTATGTGTAAAAAGTGCACGCTGTCTGCCGTTATGTGTAAAAAGGGCACGCTGTCTGCCGTTATGTGTAAAAAGTGCACGCTGTCTGCTGTAATGTGTAAAAAGAGGAATCTGTCCGCTGTAAGGTGTAAAAGGGTCTCTACCTGGTGTAGTGGTGCTACTGTGCGGCGTAATTTGAATAATGGAGACTACTGTGTACCGTTTTATGAATTGGTATTATTTTGTGGCCACACCCCTTCCCCACGAAGCCACGCCACTATGTATTTTTGCGCGCGCCTACGGCGCGCACTGCCCCTGTTTAGCATGCAGTGGTGGGGCTCCGATGCCGTTTCTTGCACACAGTGCACTGTTGCTAGGTATCCATTTCTCTGGCCCTGAGCAGGTCCCCCTCACCAGATCCTCTCCAGGGGTGAGGGGGTGGACTTGGATGGGATGTGTGTGGGGGGGGATGTGGGGGGGGGGGGGGCCCAAAGCATTTTGTCGCACCTGGGCCCACCGCTCGCTAGTTCCGCCACCTCTCTGAGCGCTGATCTGTGCCCAGCCAGCTGGTTCGGTGTGGAGATTACTGAGCAGCCGGGAGGTGAGGGAGCTGTGCTGCTGGTGATGACAGGAATATTTTTTCCTGTCATCACTGGCTGCGTTGCATTGGTACCTGTGGGCCTATTTTCAATGGGGGGCCTGGAGCTGCAGCTCCATCCGCCCCATTGTTAATCCGGTCCTGGCGATAATTGATACATCCTTGTGATGTATTCAATTATTGCAATGGGAATTGGAGCAAACTTTTCACATCCCATCCACATCTGATACGTGGATTGTGATGAATATGCCCCAGCACAAATAAACAGAAAAAAATCCCCCTATGGCCAGGGCCGGTGTTAGGGTGTATAAATTTGTGCACTCCCGTACTTTACAAAGGGACAGCGCACATAATGCTTATACATACAATGCTACCTGTAGTAGTGGGACTTACACACACAACGCCCCCTACTGTAGTGATGCTTACACACGCAACGCCCCCTGTACCAGTGACGCTTATACAAGATGCAGTGACGCTTACACACGTAACACACCCTGTAGCAGTGATGCTTACACATGTAACGCCCCAGTACCAGTGACGCTTGCTCGCGTAATGCCCCCTGTACCAGTGACGCTTACACACGCAACGACCCCTGTACCAGTGACGCTTACACACATAACGCCCCCTGCAGCAGTGACGCTTACACACGTAACGAACCCTGTAGCGTTGATGCTTACACATGTAACGCCCCCTGTACCAGTGACGCTTGCTCGCGTAATGCCCCCTGTACCAGTGACGCTTACACACGCAACGCCCCATGTACCAGTGATGCTTACACACGAATGCACCCTGTAGCATTGATGCTTACACATGTAAAGCACCCTGTACCAGTGACGCTTACACACGCAACGACCCCTGTACCAGTGACACTTATACACGTAACCCTCCCTGCAGCAGTGATGCTTACACACGTAACGCACCCTGTACCAGTGACGCTTACACACACAACGCCCCCAGTGCCAGTGACGCTTGCACATGTAACGCCCCCTGTACCAGTGACGCTTACACAGGCATCGACCCCTGTACCAGTGACGCTTACACACATAACGCCCCCTGCAGCAGTGACGCTTACACACGTAACGCACCCTGTAGCGTTGACGCTTACACATGTAAAAGGCCCCCTGTACCAGTGACGCTTGCTCATGTAATGCCCCCTGTATCAGTGACGCTTACCCATGCAACGCCCCATGTACCAGTGATGCTTACACACGAACACCCTCTGTACCAGTGACGCTTGCACACGTAACGCCCCCTGTACCAGTTACGCTTATACAAGATGCAACGCCCCCTGAAGCAGTAACGCTTACACACATTATGCTGCACAGTCACACATACACCACATACACATAAACATACACACACATGTACATACTGGGGGTCATTCCGAGTTGATCGCACGTAGCAACTTTTTGCTGCCCGTGCGATCAACTCGACGCTGCCTATGGGGGAGGGCTTTTTGTAATAGCAAGGCTGCAAACGTTTGTGCAGCCCTGCTATGCAAAAAAAGTTTTGTGTAGAACTAGACCAGGGTAATAGTTACCATGTGCGATCGATCCAGCGATGCAGGTCCTGGAAATTGACATCAGACATCCACCCTCCAAACGCCTGGACATGCCTGCGTTTGCCGAACCACTCCTAGAAAACGGTCAGTTGACGCCCTGGAACGCCTTCCTCCTGTCAATCTTCTTGCGGTCGCCGCTGCGACAGCTTTCTTCGTTCATGGCGTCGGGCAACGACGCACCTGCGCAATGCAGCCGCCTCGCATGCGCAGTTCCGACCCGATCCCACGGCTGCGAAGAAGTGCAGCGTGCGATCGGATCGGAATGGCCCTACTGCGCGCACACACACACACACACACACACACACACACACACACACACTCTTTCCAGCCACTTACATGAAAAAGTTTGGAAACTCGTCCTCCTGTGATGCAGGCTGCAGCCTGGTCCTGTGTAGCTCCGCCCCTTATTCCCACGAAGCTCCGCACCCTTTTCGATCCGCCCAGCACACTGTGACTGGCTGCACAGTGAGCATGTGACAGGGAAGGCGGGGAAGGGGAGAGGAGACTTCATGATGCTGACGCCGCTGCCTATCATAGAGTTTGACAGGCGCAGCAGCCGGCATCAGCAGGGCAGGGGAACTCAGCACAGGGATGCAGGACAGGTAGGCGCCTCTCCCCCCGGCGCCTTCCTGCACTGCATCCCTTTGCTGAGCGGTATGCGCCGGGCCTGCCTATGGCGCTGCAATAGAGGCAGCAAGAGATGGTACTAGATAGGTCACCAACCTGTTACAACAATAGAAAAAAGAAAAGTACAATCTCACTTTGCGCTTCCAAATGTCCAAACAGTCCAATGGTCCTCACAATGGAGTATGCAGATATTCAAACCAACATGAAATAAAAAACATAAAACACAAAATAGTGTAATACTGTACACTATGTTGTGTTTTACTGTAACCCTTTTGATCAATGAATAGAGTTCCTCCCAATGTGTAGAAACTAAAGATGGTAATGGTGGCAAACAGTCCCAAATCCAAGATCCACCTCCGTCTAAGAAGAGTACACCGAGATGATGTTTTGAAGGGGTGTCAAAAACCTTACATGTATTATATATATACATATATATATATATATATATATATATCCTTGCATCCTTATATATCCTTATATATATATATCCTTACATGTATTCTTACTTGTGAAAAGATGAGTTTTTGTTCCTAATTTTGGTCCCTTTCTGGCTTTATAATTATGTCATGAGGGAAATCGGCTCCCACTTACGCAGTGAAGATTGACTTGGAGCCTTAAAGAAACCTTTATGTGTTTTACATCATCTTTTCACAAGTAAGCATACATGCAGAGGTGTAGCTAGGTGCCATGGTGCCCGGAGCAAGGGTATGTTTCGGCGCCCCCTCCCCTGTTTTGAATTGGGTGCATGTTACATTTAAAAAGAAAAAAATATTTGAAAATCCTAGATTGGTGACAGCGCCGGTTCTAGACCTTGTGGATCTTGGGGCGAAAGATTCCTCTAGGTGCCCCATGTTTAAAATAGGGACAGTGCGCGCCAAAAGTGCAGAACAAAAATATTGGGGTATGGCTTCATGGGGAAGGGTGTGGCCACAGAATAGTACCAATCAGGGCAGCCATCGGGGAGGGAGGGGGGGACTGCGGGGACTGGTGTTCCGGGCCCTTACAGAAAGAGGGGCCCAACCTTTGCTCCTACAGCTGATACCTGTAGAGCTGCACCAGGTGTGCACAACAACAACGGGCTGATGTGCACGGAGGACTTCTTAAATTAAGCCTTCCCTGTGCATCAGCTCTCTGTGAATTGTTCCTGCAGGTCCGTAACACTCCACCCATATGTTACTTCACAATGTAAGATATCACATAGAGGTGGAGTGGTGCAGCAGAATCTTTTTTTTTTTTTTTTTTTTTTTGGGGGGGGGGGGGGGGGGGGGGTCTATTTTGTCAGTCCCAGGCCCCACATTTTCTGATGGCAGCCCTGGTGCCAATTCACATTGCACCGCACAGTATTGTCTGCTATTCACATTACACTGCAGTAGTATCCATTATTCACATTATACCACACAGTAGAACCCCTTGTACACACTACATCACACAGTAGAGCCCCTTATACACGTTACACAACACAGTGGACTGCTTATACACATTACGCCACACTAGAGCCGTGTATACAATATATATACATGTTACTCTACAGTTTCTAATGCAGAGAGGTGCTGCAGCAGCAGATAGGGCAGAGAGAGGTGCTGTAGCAGCCGGAGCAGAGGGGGGTGCTGCAACATCCGCAGCAGAAAGAGGTGCTGCAGCAGCGGGCACAGAAAGTGGTGTAGCAGGACAGAAGTAACCCTGCTGCACTGCTACAAGCAGACAGTGAGACATTTAAAGAGGGCGGCACAGCTTTGGCATGTGCTAGCTGTCAGTATCTGCGGCACGCCCTCTAACTCTTCTGGCACCTGGAGCTTGCGCTCCACCAGAGCCACCCTCGCTACACCCCTGCATACATGTAAGGACCCTATTTTTGACACCCCTTCAAAACATCATCTCGGTGTACTCTTCTTAGATGGAGGTGGATCTTGGATTTGGGACTGTTTGCCACCATTACCATCTTTCTACACATTGGGAGGAACTCTATTCATTGATCTTTTACAGTATTACACTAAAGTATGTTGTGTTTTATGTTTTTTATTTCATGCCCCAGCACACACTCGGATGGTGATGCTACACCTGAGAATCCTTTAGAAAGATATAGAAAGATAAGTGTCCATTGTATGTTTTTCCTGTTAGTATGCTATCTTCTATTTTAATGTACTGTTCACTGTATAAATAAATATTTTTAAAGTAAAGCATATAACCCTTAAATATATTTATTATCTTTGGGACTGAGCTGTCCCTAATTGTGGTTATAATATATATTTCTCTGACGTCCTAGTGAATGCTGGGAACTCCGTAAGGACCATGGGGAATAGACGGGCTCCGCAGGAGACTGGGCACTCTAAAGAAAGAATTAGGACTACTGGTGTGCACTGGCTCCTCCCTCTATGCCCCTCCTCCAGACCTCAGTTAGAATCTGTGCCCGGCTCGAGCTGGTTGCACACTAGGGGCTCTCCTGAGCTTCTAGTAAAGAAAGTATTTATTAGGTTTTTTATTTTCAGTGAGATCTGCTGGCAACAGACTCACTGCTACGAGGGACTTAGGGGAGAGAAGCGAACCTACCTGCTTGCAGCTAGCTTGGGCTTCTAGGCTACTGGACACCATTAGCTCCAGAGGGATCGAACACAGGCCCAGCCTCGGTCGTCTGGTCCCGGAGCCGCGCCGCCGTCCCCCTTGCAGAGCCAGAAGACGGAAGAAATCCGAGGACAAAATCGGCGGCTGAAGACTCCGGTCTTCATTAAGGTAGCGCACAGCACTGCAGCTGTGCGCCATTGCTCCCCATGCACACCACATACTCCGGTCACCGATGGGTGCAGGGCGCTGGGGGGGGGGGGGGGGGCGCCCTGGGCTGCAATTAGATTACCTTACAAAATGGCTAAAATACACATAATATAGTCTAATAAACTATATATGTGTAAAAATCCCCTGCCATAATATTAATATAAAGAGCGGGAGAAGCCCGCCGAAAAAGGGGCTATCTCCCTCAGCACACTGGCGCCATTTTCTCTTCACAGCTCCGCTGGAAGGACGCTTCCCAGGCTCTCCCCTGCAGTTTCCAGGCTCAATAGGGTAAAAAAGAGAGGGGGGGCACATAAATTTAGGCGCAATACTGTGTATTATAGCTGCTATAGGGAAAAATCACTTTGTATAGTGTAATATCCCTGTGTTATATAGCCTGTGGTGTGTGCTGGCATACTCTCTCTCTGTCTCCCCAAAGGACTTTGTGGGGTCCTGTCCTCAGTCAGAGCATTCCTTGTGTGTGTGTGTGTGTGGTGTGTCGGTACGGCTGTGTCAACATGTTTGATGAGGAGGCTTATGTGGAGGCGGAGCAGGTGCCGATAAATGTGATGTCACCCCCTGCGGGGTCGACACTAGAGTGGATGGATATGTGGAAGGTTTTAACCGACAGTGTCAACTCTTTACATAAAAGGCTGGATGACGTAACGGCCGTGGGACAGCCGGCTTCTCAGCCAGTGCCTGCCCAGGCGTCTCAAAGGCCATCAGGGGCTCAAAAACGCCCACTACCTCAGATGGCAGACACAGATGTCGACGCGGAGTCTGACTCCAGTGTCGACGAGGATGAGACATATACACAATCCACAAGGGGCATCCGTTGCATGATTACGGCAATAAAAAATGTGTTGCACATTTCTGACATTAACCCAGGTACCACTAAAAAGGGTATTATGTTTGGGGAGAAAACGCAACCAGTGGTTTTTCCCCCATCAGATGAGTTGAATGAAGTGTGTGAAGAAGCGTGGGCTTCCCCCGATAAGAAACTGGTAATTTCTAAAAAGTTACTGATGGCGTACCCTTTCCCGCCAGAGGACAGGTTATGCTGGGAGACGTCCCCGAGGGTGGATAAAGCGCTCACACGCTTGTCAAAAAAGTGGCACTGCCGTCTCAGGATACGGCCGCCTTAAAGGAGCCTGCGGATAGAAAGCAGGAGGCTATCCTGAAGTCTGTATATACACACTCAGGTACTATATTGAGACCTGCTATTGCTTCAGCATGGATGTGCAGTGCTGCAGCAGCGTGGTCTGATTCTCTGTCTGATAACATTGATTCCCTAGACAGGGACACTATATTGCTAACCATAGAGCATATTAAAGACGTAGTCTTATCTATGAGAGATGCACAGAGGGATATTTGCCGGCTGGCATCTAGAATAAATGCAATGTCCATTTCTGCCAGGAGAGTATTATGGACTCGGCAGTGGACAGGTGATGCGGATTCTAAAAGGCACATGGAGGTTTTGCCTTACAAGGGTGAGGAATTGTTTGGGGATGGTCTCTCGGACCTCGTTTCCACAGCTACAGCTGGGAAGTCGACATTTTTACCTCAGGTTCCCTCACAGCCTAAGAAAGCACCGTATTATCAGGTACAGTCCTTTCGGCCCCAGAAAGGCAAGCGGGTTAAAGGCGCGTCCTTTCTGCCCAGAGGCAGGGGTAGAGGGAAAAAGCTGCACCATACAGCCAGTTCCCAAGAACAAAAATCCTCCCCTGTTTCCACTAAATCCTCCGCATGACGCTGGGGCTCCACTGGTGGAGCCAGGTGTGGTGGGGGCCCGTCTCCGGAACTTCAGCGACCGGTGGGTTCGCTCACAGGTGGATCCCTGGGTTCTACAAGTGGTATCTCAGGGATACAAGCTGGAATTCGAGACGTCTCCCCCTCGCCATTTCCTCAAATCGGCCTTGCCGGCCACTCCCCAGGACAGGGAGGTAGTACTAGCGGCAATTCACAAGCTGTACCTCCAGCAGGTGATAATAAAAGTTCCCCTCCTTCAACAGGGAAGGGGTTACTATTCCACAATGTTTGTGGTACCGAAACCAGACGGTTCGGTGAGACCCATTCTAAATTTGAAATCCTTGAACACTGATATAAGAAGGTTCAAGTTCAAAATGGAATCGCTCAGGGCGGTTATTGCAAGCCTGGAAGAAGGGGATTACATGGTATCACTGGACATCAAGGATGCTTACCTGCATGTCCCCATTTACCCACCTCACCAGGTGTACCTCCGTTTTGTGGTACAAGACTGCCATTACCAATTCCAGACGTTGCCGTTTGGTCTGTCCACGGCACCGAGGGTATTTACCAAAGTAATGGCCGAAATGATGATACTCCTTCGAAAGAAGGGAGTTATAATTATCCCATACTTGGACGATCTCCTTATAAAGGCGAGGTCCAGGGAACAGTTGTTGGTCGGAGTAGCACTATCTCAGGAAGTGCTACAACAGCACGGCTGGATTCTGAATATCCCGAAGTCGCAGCTGGTACCTACGACGCGTCTGCTGTTCCTGGGTATGATTCTGGACACAGAACAGAAAAAGGTGTTTCTCCCGGAGGAGAAGGCCAAGGAGTTGTCATCTCTGGTCAGAGACCTCCTAAAATCAAAACAGGTGTCGGTGCATCACTGCACGCGAGTCCTGGGAAAGATGGTAGCTTCTTACGAGGCAATTCCATTCGGCAGATTCCATGCAAGGATCTTTCAGTGGGATCTGTTAGACAAGTGGTCCGGATCGCATCTTCAGATGCATCGGCTGATCACCCTGTCTCCGAGGGCCAGGGTGTCTCTGCTGTGGTGGCTGCAGAGTGCTCATCTTCTCGACGGCCGCAGATTCGGCATACAGGACTGGGTCCTGGTGACCACGGATGCAAGCCTCCGAGGTTGGGGGGCAGTCACTCAGGGAAGAAACTTCCAAGGTCAATGGTCGAGTCAGGAAGCTTCCCTACACATAAATATTCTGGAACTAAGGGCCATTTACAATGCCCTAAGTCAGGCAAGACCCCTGCTTCAAAACCAGCCGGTGCTGATTCAGTCAGACAACATCACGGCGGTCGCCCATGTAAACAGACAGGGCGGCACAAGAAGCAGGATGGCGATGGCAGAAGCCACAAGGATTCTCCGATGGGTGGAAAATCACGTGATAGCACTGTCAGCAGTGTTTATTCCGGGAGTCGACAACTGGGAAGCAGACTTCCTCAGCAGGCACGACCTCCACCCGGGAGAGTGGGGACTTCATCCAGAAGTCTTCCAACTGATTGTAAACCGTCGGGAAAGGCCACAGGTGGACATGATGGCGTCCCGCCTAAACAAAAAGCTAAAAAGATATTGCGCCAGGTCAAGGGACCCTCAAGCAATAGCTGTGGACGCTCTAGTGACACCGTGGGTGTACCAGTCGGTTTATGTGTTCCCTCCTCTTCCTCTCATACCAAAGGTGCTGAGGATAATAAGAAAGAGAGGAGTAAGAACTATACTCATCGTTCCGGATTGGCCAAGACGGACTTGGTACCCGGAACTGCAAGAAATGATCTCAGAGGACCCTTGGCCTCTGCCTCTCAGACAGGACCTGCTACAGCAGGGGCCCTGTCTGTTCCAAGACTTACCGCGGCTGCGTTTGACGGCATGGCGGTTGAACGCCGGATCCTGATGGAAAAGGGCATTCCGGTTGAAGTGATTCCTACGCTGATAAAAGCTAGGAAAGATGTAACAGCAAAGCATTATCACCGCATATGGCGAAAATATGTTGCTTGGTGTGAGGCTATGAAGGCCCCCACAGAAGAATTTCAGCTGGGTCGTTTTCTGCACTTCCTACAGTCAGGACTGACTATGGGCCTAAAATTGGGTTCTATTAAAGTCCAGATTTCGGCCCTGTCTATTTTCTTTCAAAAAGAACTGGCTTCACTGCCTGAAGTTCAGACGTTTGTTAAGGGAGTGCTGCACATTCAGCCCCCTTTTGTGCCCCCGGTGGCACCTTGGGATCTCAACGTTGTGTTGGATTTCCTAAAATCACATTGGTTTGAGCCACTTCAGACCGTGGAATTAAAATATCTCACGTGGAAAGTGGTCATGCTTTTGGCCTTGGCTTCGGCTAGGCGGGTGTCAGAATTGGCGGCTTTGTCCTGTAAAAGCCCCTATCTGGTGGGCTCTTCTTGGGCGGCTGCCCGAGGGGTCTCGGCTTTACAACTTTGCCGAGCTGCTACCTGGTCGGGATCAAACACGTTTGCAAAATTCTACAAGTTTGATACCCTGGCTGAGGAGGACCTTGAGTTTGCTCATTCGGTGCTGCAGAGTCATCCGCACTCTCCCGCCCGTTTGGGAGCTTTGGTATAATCCCCATGGTCCTTACGGAGTTCCCAGCATCCTCTAGGACGTCAGAGAAAATAAGAATGTACTCACCGGTAATTCTATTTCTCGTAGTCCGTAGTGGATGCTGGGCGCCCATCCCAAGTGCGGATTGTCTGCAATACTTGTATATAGTTATTGCCTAACTAAAGGGTTATTGTTATGAGCCATCTGTTCAGTGAGGCTCAGTTGTTATTCATACTGTTAACTGGGTATAGTTATCACGAGTTGTACGGTGTGATTGGTGTGGCTGGTATGAGTCTTACCCGGGATTCCAAATCCTTTCCTTATTGTGTCAGCTCTTCCGGGCACAGTTTCCCTAACTGAGGTCTGGAGGAGGGGCATAGAGGGAGGAGCCAGTGCACACCAGTAGTCCTAATTCTTTCTTTAGAGTGCCCAGTCTCCTGCTGAGCCCGTCTATTCCCCATGGTCCTTACGGAGTTCCCAGCATCCACTACGGACTACGAGAAATAGAATTACCGGTGAGTAAATTCTTATTATATATATATATATATATATATATATATATACACTGCTCAAATAAAATAAAGGGAACACAATGTAACTCCAAGGCAATCACACTTCTGTGAAATCAAACTGTCCACTTAGGAAGCAACACTGATTGACAGTCAATTTCACATGCTGTTGTGCAAATGGAATAGACAACAGGTGGAAATTATAGGCAATTAGTAAGACACCCCCAATAAAGGAGTTGTTCTGCAGGTGGTAACCACAGACCACTTCTCAGCTCCTATGCTTTCTGGCTGATGTTTTGGTCACTTTTGAAAGCTGGCAGTGCTTTCACTCTAGTGGTAGCATGAGACGGAGTCTACAACCCACACAAGTGGCTCAGGTAGTGCAGCTCATCCAGGATGGCACATCAATGCGAGCTGTGGCAAGAAGGTTTGCTGTGTCTGTCAGCGTAGTGTCCAGAGCATGGAGGCACTACCAGGAGACAGGCCAGTACATCAGGAGACGTGGAGGAGGCCGTAGGAGGGCAACAACCCAGCAGCAGGACCACTACCTCCGCCTTTGTGCAAGGAGTAACAGGAGGAGTACTGCCAGAGCCCTGCAAAATTACCTCCAGCAAGCCACAAATGTGCATGTGTCTACTCAAACGATCAGAAACAGACTCCATGGGGGTGCAGGACGTTTGGCATGTGCCAGAGAACACCAAGATTGGCAAATTCGCCACTGGTGCCCTGTGATCTTCACAGATGAAAGCAGGTTCTCACTGAGCACATGTGACAGACTTGACAGAGTCTGGACATGCCAAGGAGAACATTCTGCTGCCTGCAACATCCTCCAGCATGACCGGTTTGGCAGTGGGTCAGTAATGGTGTGGGGTCGCATTTCTTTGGGGGGCCGCACAGCCCTCCATGTGCTCGCCAGAGGTAGCTTGACTGCCATTAGGTACCGAGATGAGATCCTTAGACCCCTTGTGAGACCATATGCTGGTGCGGTTGGCCCTGGGTTCCTCCTAATGCAAGACAATGCTAGACCTCATGTGGCTGGAGTGTGTCAGCAGTTCCTGCAAGACGAAGGCATTGATGCTATGGACTGGCCCGCCCGTTCCCCAGACCTGAATCCAATTGAGCACATCTGGGACATCATGTCTCGCTCCATCCACCAACAATGCACCACAGACTGTCCAGGAGTTGGGAGGAGATCCCTCAGGAGACCATCCGCCACCTCATCAGGAGCATGCCCAGGCATTGTAGGGAGGTCATACAGGCACGTGGAGGCCACACACACTACTGAGCCTCATTTTGACTTGTTTTAAGGACAATACATCAAAGTTGGATCAGCCTGTAGTGTGTTTTTCCACTTTAAGTTTGAGTGTGACTCCAAATCCAGACCTCCATGGGTTAATAAATTTGATTTCCATTGATCATTTTTGTGTGATTTCGTTGTCAGCACATTCAGCTATGTAAAGAACAAAGTATTTAATAATATTTCATTAATTCAGATCTAGGATGTGTTATTTTAGTGTTCCCATTATTTTTTTGAGCAGTGTATATATATGTATATATTTTTTTTTAATGCATTGTAACCTCAGTAAGCAGTGCACACAATGGGCCTAATTCAAGGTTAATTGCACAAGCAAAATCTTTCTCTAATGGGCAAAACCATGTGCACTGGAGGTTGGGCAGATATAACATGTGCAGAGAGAGTTAGATTTGGGTGGGTTATATTGTTTCTGTGCAGGGTACATACTGGCTGCTTTATTTTTACACTGTAATTTAGATTTGAGTTTGAACACACCACACCCAAATCTAACTCTCTCTGAACATGTTATCCCCCCCCCCCCCCCCCCCCCGCAGTGCATATGGTTTTGCCCATTAGTGGAAGATTTTGCTTTTGCAATGAACCTTAATTAAGGCCCTGTGTCTTGTTTTGTTTTATCCTCTATATGCTGACTTTAATGGTTTTATTATTATACGCTCACTACTGAGTGTTGGGAGCTGAAATGTATGATGTCTATACACTATCCAGTACTTTATTTTTTCTTTCCTATACCTGATATACTGTAAATATATGCACAAATGCATACATATATACAGTGCATACATATATATGCAAATACAAGGCTACTGGTTTTATATGTGTTTTAGCCCTTAGGGCAAATATTGTACACTTACAATCACAGCCAATGTTACACATATCCATGTGCTGTGGCTGACTGCTACTACGCAACACTTAAGCAACATAGGGCCAGATTCAGAGATGGACAGTAATTCAAAGCCGCTTGCACGGTGACCAATGTCGCAAGCTGGTATCCAACATCGCAGTTGACCAATGGAAGGGGGGTCTGCAAGGCCAAGAAGTCTGAGTGGTGACACACAGATCCCTGGCTATCCCCCCCCCCCCCCAGAAAATTGGGATGATGCACCACTGTTTCCAGGGACGTAGGCCTCCCACTGTCCCCTCCCCACCCCCTCAACGCTGTTGCCTGTCAATCAGGCAGCGGCAGAGGGGAACTACGAGAGACATCACAAGGCCCATTCTGCGCATGTGCAGAACGGGCCTTGCACATCCGCAGATTACCAATAATTGGGAATCTGCGAGCAGCAGTTCTCCTCTGTATATCTCTGGATCAGGTTTTGCAGGGGCTACTGACTGAAGGACGCACGGACAGGACTACGACACAGGGAGTAATTCAGACCTGATCGTAGCAGCAAATTTGTTAGCAGTTGGGCAAAACCATGGCCCTCATTCCGAGTTGATCGCTAGCTGCTTTCGTTCGCAGGGCAGCGATTAGGTCAAAAAGCGGCACTTTTGCGCATGCGTATGGTGCGCACTGCGCACGCACGACATACTTTCACAAGAGCCGATGTAGTTTCACACAAGGTTTCACACAAGCTCTAGCGACGCTTTTCAGTCGCACTGCTGACCGCAGAGTGATTGACAGGAAGTGGGTGTTTCTGGGTGGTAACTGACCGTTTTCGGGGAGTGTGTGTAAAAACGCAGGCATGCCAGATAAAAACGCAGGAGTGGCTGGGGAAACGTAGGCGTGGCTGGTCGAACGCAGGGCGTGTTTGTGATGTCAAAACAGGAACTAAACAGACTGAACTGATCACAAGCTAGGAGTAAGTCTCGAGCTACTCAGAAACTGCACAATCTTTTTTTGTAGCAGCGCTGCGATCCTTTCGTTCACACTTCTGCTAAGCTTAGATACACTCCCAGAGGGCGGCGGCTTAGCGTTTGCTCTGCTGCTAAATGCAGCTAGCGAGCGATCAACTCGGAATGAGGGCCAATGTGCACTGCAGGTGGGGCAGATATAACATGTGCAGAGAGAGTTAGATTTGGGTGTGGTGTGTTCAAACTGAAATCTAAATTGCAGTGTAAAAATAAAGCAGCCAGTATTACCCTGCACAGAAACAAAATACCCCACCCAAATCTAACTCTCTCTGCACATGTTATATTTGCCCCCCCTGCAGTGCACATGGTTTTGCCCAACTGCTAACAAATTTGCTGCAACAATCAGGTCTGAATGACCCCCATTGACTCATTGCACAGACGGATGGAAAGGCAAGAAGGACTGAGAGACAAACACACTGACAGTGATGGAAGACAGACTGACTGAGAGGGTAGATAGACAAAAAGAGTGCTGGGAGACAGAAACACAATCAGAGCAGCAAGGCAGCATTCTCTACTTGCTTCCCAGCCTGCATCCAGCCAGTGAACGGTTGTGAGCATGCTGATTGGTGGATAGCTAGAGCTATCCACCAATCGGAGTGCTCACAACCATTCACTGTATGAAAGCATGTATAGAGGCGGTGCTGTACTGCAGGAGGGGCAAGTTCTGATTTTGATTTAATTGGTTCCTGTTAATGGGCGTGTAGGTGCCCCAGTGCATTGCTTTGCCCAGGGCCTACAATGTTGTTAAGATGGCCCTGGGTCTAATGACTCTGCGTGTACAGTAGCGCAGCCGGCCCCCCAAACCACAAAGTATAGGCAGGGCCGAAACTAGGATTTTCGTCACCCGGGGCAAGGCAGTAATCCTCCCCCCCCCCCCCCCCCCCCCCCCAAAAAAAAAAAAGCCTACCAGACCAAAATAATTAGATTCTTTTTTTTTTTCTTTTTTCTTTTAAGGGATACTACTGTACAATATTCCCCTATATGCCTCAAATGTCCTGTGCGTCACATGCCCCACCAGAATGTTCAACTATATGCTCCTCTTTGTGTCCTCTTACATTGCACTATAACATAACACTTCATCACTGCACTACATTCTTTTATCCACTGCACTACATAACTACACTATGGGGGTAATTCCAAGCTGATCGCAGCAAGAATTTTGTTAGCAGTTGGGCAAAACCATGTGCTCTGCAGGGGAGGCAGATTTAACATGTGCAGAGAGAGTTAGATTTGGGTGTGGTGTGTTCAATCTGCAATCTAATTTGCGGTGTAAAAAATAAAGCAGCCAGTATTTACCCTGCACAGAAACAAATTAACCCACCCAAATCTAACGCTCTCTGCACATGTTATATCTGCCTCCCCTGCAGTGCACATGGTTTTGCCCAACTGATAACAAAATTCCTGCTGCGATCATCTTGGAATTACCCCCTAAATGCACCTATGCACTGCATTACATACCATATATGCTACACTACATTACTACGCTACATCCCCTTATATGCTACACCACATCAGTGCACTACATGCCCCTATACACTGCAATACATTACTACACTACATACCCTATATGGTACACTACATCACTGCACTACACCCCCTTATAAGCTACACTAAAGCCCCCCAATCTGGGAGGCAAAGCGGAGGTTGATACTGCTACCTGGGAGCACAGTGAGCTTCTAAAGCTTGTGCGGGGCACTGCACGCTAGTCGCAGCACTGCATGGCAAAGAAGAGAATTTAATACAGAAGCTGACATAGGAGAGATCCCAGGTACTGGAGCTCACCCGCACAGCTTTGGAGCCAGCTGCGGGCAGGCAGGTGGGTCAGATACATTGCCCAGGGAGCTGTCTGCTGTCTCACTGGAGCAGCACAGCACTGCCAGTAAAAAAAAAAAAAAACACCTGCTCCTCTGCAACTCCTTGGCTCCCCCTCAAATCCTACACCCGGGGCGCATGCCCCCTTAGCCCCCCCCTAGTTACGGCCCTGGTATAGGTATCACAGATTTACTGTTACACATCACAGGTACCAGTATTTCTCTGACGTCCTAGTGGATGCTGGGGACTCCGTCAGGACCATGGGGAATAGCGGCTCCGCAGGAGACAGGGCACAAAATTTTAAAAGTTTGACCACTAGGTGGTGTGTACTGGCTCCTCCCCCTATGACCCTCCTCCAAGCCTCAGTTAGGTTTTTGTGCCCGTCCGAGCAGGGTGCAATCTAGGTGGCTCTCATAAAGAGCTGCTTAGAGTAAAAGTTTTGATAGTTTTATTATTTTCAGTGAGTCCTGCTGGCAACAGGCTCACTGCAACGAGGGACCTAGGGGAGAAGAAGTGAACTCACCTGCGTGCAGGATGGATTTGCTTCTTAGGCTACTGGACACTAGCTCCAGAGGGACGATCACAGGTACAGCCTGGATGGGTCACCGGAGCCGCGCCGCCGACCCCCTTGCAGATGCCGAAGTAAGAAGAGGTCCAGAAACCGGCGGCTGAAGGCTTTTCAGTCTTCATGAGGTAGCGCACAGCACTGCAGCTGTGCGCCATTGCGCTCAGGCACACTTCACACCGGCGGTCACTGAGGGTGCAGGGCGCTGGGGGGGGCGCCCTGGGCAGCAATGTTAATACCTTTCTGGCTAAAAAGAATACATCACATATAGTCCATGAGGCTATATGGATGTATTTCACCCCTGCCAGGTCTCAGAAAAACCGGGAGAAGAGCCCGCCGGAATAGGGGGCAAGGCCTATCTCCTCAGCACACAGCGCCATTTTCCTACACAGCTCCGCTGCTAGGAAGGCTCCCAGGCTCTCCCCTGCACTGCACTACAGAAACAGGGTAAAAAACAGAGAGGGGGGGGCATTTTTTGGCGATATTATATATATTTAAGCAGCTATAAGGAAACAACACTTATATAAGGTTGTTCCTATATAATTATAGCGCTTTGGTGTGTGCTGGCAAACTCTCCCTCTGTCTCCCCAAAGGGCTAGTGGAGTCCTGTCTTCTATCAGAGCATTCCCTGTGTGTCTGCTGTGTGTCGGTACGTGTGTGTCGACATGTATGAGGACGATGTTGGTGTGGAGGCGGAGCAATTGCCGGTAATGGTGATGTCACCCCCTAGGGAGTCGACACCGGAATGGATGGCTTTGTTTATGGAATTACGTGATAATGTCAGCACGCTGCAAAAGTCGGTTGACGACATGAGACGACCGGCAAACCAGTTAGTACCTGTACAGGCGTCTCAAACACCGTCAGGGGCTGTAAAACGCCCTTTGCCTCAGTCGGTCGACACAGACCCAGACACGGACACCGAATCTAGTGTCGACGGTGAAGAAACGAACGTATTTTCCAGTAGGGCCACACGTTATATGATCACGGCAATGAAGGAGGCTTTGCATATCTCTGATACTGCAAGTACCACAAAAAGGGGTATTATGTGGGGTCTGAAAAAAAACTACCTGTAGTTTTTCCTGAATCAGAGGAATTGAATGACGTGTGTGATGAAGCGTGGGTTACCCCTGATAAAAAACTGCTAATTTCAAAGAAGTTATTGGCGTTATACCCTTTCCCGCCAGAGGTTAGGGCGCGCTGGGAAACACCCCCTAGGGTGGACAAGGCGCTCACATGTTTATCCAAACAAGTGGCGTTACCGTCTCCTGATACGGCCGCCCTCAAGGATCCAGCTGATAGGAGGCTGGAAAATACTCTAAAAAGTATATACACACATACTGGTGTTATACTGCGACCAGCAATCGCCTCAGCCTGGATGTGCAGTGCTGGGGTGGCTTGGTCGGATTCCCTGACTGAAAATATTGATACCCTGGATAGGGACAGTATTTTATTGACTATAGAACAATTAAAGGATGCATTCCTTTATATGCGAGATGCACAGAGGGATATCTGCACTCTGGCATCAAGAGTAAGTGCGATGTCCATATCTGCCAGAAGAAGTCTATGGACACGACAGTGGTCAGGCGATGTGGATTCCAAACGGCATATGGAAGTATTGCCGTATAAAGGGGAGGAATTATTTGGGGTCGGTCTATCGGATTTGGTAGCCACGGCAACAGCCGGGAAGTCCACCTTTTTACCTCAAGTCCCCTCCCAGCAGAAAAAGACGCAGTCTTTTCAGCCGCAGTCCTTTCGTTCCTATAAGAACAAGCGAGCAAAAGGACATTCATATTTGCCCCGAGGCAAAGGAAAGGGTAAGAGACTGCAGCAAGCAGCCCCTTCCCAGGAGCAGAAGTCCTCCCCGGCTTCTGCAAAGGCCTCAGCATGACGCTGGGACCTTACAAGCGGACTCAGGGGCGGTGGGGGGTCGCCTCAAGAATTTCAGCGCACAGTGGGCTCACTCGCAGGTGGACCCCTGGATCCTGCAGGTAGTATCTCAGGGTTACAGGTTGGAATTCGAGAAGTCTCCCCCTCGCCGGTTCCTAAAATCTGCTTTGCCAACGTCTCCCTCAGACAGGGCGACGGTATTGGAAGCCATTCACAAGCTGTATTCTCAGCAGGTGATAATCAAGGTACCCCTTCTACAACAGGGAAAGGGGTATTACTCCACGCTATTTGTGGTACCGAAGCCGGACGGCTCGGTAAGACCTATTCTAAATCTGAAATCTCTGAACCTGTACATACAAAAATTCAAGTTCAAGATGGAGTCACTCAGAGCAGTGATAGCGAATCTGGAAGAAGGGGATTTTATGGTGTCCTTGGACATCAAGGATGCTTACCTTCATGTCCCAATTTGCCCTTCACACCAAGGGTACCTCAGGTTCGTGGTACAAAACTGTCATTATCAGTTTCAGACGCTGCCGTTTGGATTGTCCACGGCACCCAGGGTCTTTACCAAGGTAATGGCCGAAATGATGATCCTTCTTCGAAGAGAAGGCGTATTAATTATCCCTTACTTGGACGATCTCCTGATAAGGGCAAGATCCAGAGAACAGCTGGAGGTCGGAGTAGCACTAACTCAAGTAGTGCTCCAACAGCACGGGTGGATTCTGAATTTTCCAAAATCCCAACTGATCCCGACGACACGTCTGCTGTTCCTAGGGATGATTCTGGACACTGTTCAGAAAAAGGTATTTCTTCCGGAGGAGAAAGCCAGGGAGTTATCCGAACTCGTCAGGAACCTCCTAAAACCAGGGACAGTGTCTGTGCATCAATGCACAAGAGTCCTGGGAAAAATGGTGGCTTCTTACGAAGCGATTCCATTCGGCAGATTCCATGCACAAATTTTTCAGTGGGATCTGCTAGACAAATGGTCCGGATCGCATCTGCAGATGCATCAGCGGATAAAATTGTCGACAAGGACAAGGGTCTCTCTGCTATGGTGGTTGCAGAGTGCTCATCTGTTAGAGGGCCGCAGATTCGGCATACAGAACTGGGTCCTAGTGACCACGGATGCCAGCCTGAGAGGCTGGGGAGCGGTCACACAAGGAAGAAACTTCCAGGGCGTGTGGTCAAGCCTGGAAACGTCTCTTCACATAAATATACTGGAACTAAGAGCAATCTACAATGCTCTAAGCCTGGCAAAACCTCTGCTTCAGGGTCAGCCGGTGTTGATCCAGTCGGACAACATCACGGCAGTCGCCCACGTAAACAGACAGGGCAGCACAAGAAGCAGGAGGGCAATGGCAGAAGCTGCAAGGATTCTTCGCTGGGCGGAAAATCATGTGATAGCACTGTCAGCAGTGTTCATCCCGGGAGTGGACAACTGGGAAGCAGACTTCCTCAGCAGACACGATCTTCACCCGGGAGAGTGGGGACTTCATCCAGAAGTCTTCCACATGATTGTAGTCCATTGGGAAAGACCAATGGTGGACATGATGGCGTCCCGCCTCAACAAAAAACTGGACAGGTATTGCGCCAGGTCAAGAGACCCTCAGGCAATAGCTGTGGACGCTCTGGTAACACCATGGGTGTACCAGTCAGTGTATGTGTTCCCTCCTCTGCCTCTCATACCCAAGGTACTGAGAATTATACGGCAAAGGGGAGTAAGAACGATACTAGTGGCTCCGGACTGGCCAAGAAGGACTTGGTACCCGGAACTTCAGGAGATGCTCACGGAAGAAAATTTTGGCCCTGTCGATTTTCTTCCAGAAAGAATTGGCTTCAGTTCCTGAAGTCCAGACTTTTGTAAAAGGAGTACTACATATACAGCCCCCGGTTGTGCCCCCAGTGGCACCGTGGGATCTCAATGTAGTTTTGGATTTTCTCAAATCCCATTGGTTTGAGCCACTCAAATCGGTAGATTTGAAATATCTTACATGGAAAGTAACCATGCTACTGGCCCTGGCTTCAGCCAGGAGAGTGTCGGAATTGGCGGCTTTATCGTATAAAAGCCCATATCTGATTTTCCATTCGGACAGGGCAGAATTGAGGACGCGTCCTCATTTTCTGCCAAAGGTGGTATCAGCGTTTCACCTGAACCAGCCTATTGTGGTGCCTGCGGCTACTAGCGATTTGGAGGATTCCAAGTTGCTGGACGTTGTCAGAGCATTGAAAATATATATATTTCAAGGACGGCTGGAGTCAGAAAATCTGACTCGCTGTTTATACTGTATGCACCCAACAAGCTGGGTGCTCCTGCTTCTAAGCAGACGATTGCTCGTTGGATTTGTAGCACAATTCAACTGGCACATTCTGTGGCAGGCCTGCCACAGCCTAAATCTGTCAATGCCCACTCCACAAGGAAGGTGGGCTCATCTTGGGCGGCTGCCCGAGGGGTCTCGGCATTACAACTCTGCCGAGCAGCTACGTGGTCAGGGGAGAACACGTTTGTAAAATTCTACAAATTTGATACCCTGGCTAAGGAGGACCTGGAGTTCTCTCATTCGGTGCTGCAGAGTCATCCGCACTCTCCCGCCCGTTTGGGAGCTTTGGTATAATCCCCATGGTCCTGACGGAGTCCCCAGCATCCACTAGGACGTCAGAGAAAATAAGAATTTACTCACCGGTAATTCTATTTCTCGTAGTCCGTAGTGGATGCTGGGCGCCCATCCCAAGTGCGGATTGTCTGCAATACTTGTACATAGTTATTGTTACAAAAAAATCGGGTTGTTTATTGTTGTGAGCCATCTTTTCAGAGGCTCCTACGTTATCATACTGTTAACTGGGTTCAGATCACAAGTTGTACGGTGTGATTGGTGTGGCTGGTATGAGTCTTACCCGGGATTCAAAATCCTTCCTTATTGTGTACGCTAGTCCGGGCACAGTATCCTAACTGAGGCTTGGAGGAGGGTCATAGGGGGAGGAGCCAGTACACACCACCTAGTGGTCAAACTTTTAAAATTTTGTGCCCTGTCTCCTGCGGAGCCGCTATTCCCCATGGTCCTGACGGAGTCCCCAGCATCCACTACGGACTACGAGAAATAGAATTACCGGTGAGTAAATTCTTATTTTTAATGCATTCCAAAGATCTAGATTTTCTTATTGCCATGATAAGAAATGATAAGTATCAGATCTAAAATCTGATAATTAATAAATAGTCCTCTTAGTCCTGGCCGTCTCAGGGCCTGCCATTACATAGAACTGCGATGCACAGTGCTGGTATTTTAATGACCTCTCTATACGCATCCTGGCTATTGTAGTTATCATAGACTTGTCGCCCTGTCTGATGATGAGACAGAGTCTATGTATTGTGCTCTCCAGGTGGTGGCTGAAGGGTTACCCTGCTGTAAGAGGACTCTTGGCAGCACAGTTTGGCCTGTGGTCAGACTGTCAGTTGGCGTCTGTCAGGGACAATATCTGTGACGGGACAATGCATGTCGGAGCCGTTCCAGGAAGTGTGGAGAACGCAGGGCTTTCCTCTCTTTGTTCTGCCTGCAAGAGATCGGGAAGGCGTCCCCCACCCTGCTTTATACAGCCCAGATCCATGAGGGGACCATCTGCCGGCTCCAGGGCTATTAATACACTTACAATGTGACAGCAGATCACAGTCACTTGGCTCCTTCGTTCCTGTCTTACCTGTCTTTGTTCTCCTTTTGTGTTTTAATATCCTTAACACGAACACTTGAAGATCTGTATCTGAGAGGACATCTGCTGACTCGGACAGAATTTCAGAACCTATTCTAATGAGTAGGTTACATAAAGCGTTATGGCGAGGTCAGGATGTGGACACTATGGGGAATATTTACTGATTATCGGGTTTTACAACAGATAATTAGGATTTCTTATCACTGCTATAAGAAATGAACATTCCCCAATTGCACTGAAGCTCACGTGCATGTCTCTGCGATGTGCAATCATTTAACTTCTACTTTGAGAGCTGGAGCCATTGCGGGGGCATTGGCGAGGAGGTTTCTGGGGAAACCCCTCTCCTGGTGATTACTGCGGAATGTATCCCATAGGCTACTATAGGGTAATGCCATCTGGAGATGGTGTTACCAATTGGGGCCAAACTCTGGAATGCTTCGCTTCTGGAGCTTAGTAAATCTGACAGCATCACAGACCCCTTGGAATCCTATGGGGGCTGCAGCTGTCGTCAGAAGTGGAGATCCCTTCATGGTACTTACAGGGTTACTTAATATTTGCAGATATCACTGTTTCTGAGGAATATCTCAAAAATATTATTTGATAAATATGCCCCTAAAGGCTCTAATCATGCAATGGTGAAAATCCCCTTATCACTCATTCGATGTGATAACGATGCTTTTTACCTGCTTTGTTTTATACACTGATTAAATACCGCTTCCTCATACATTGGTATGAGAAGAATGGCTAAGCTTTCCATTTCTCTTATATAGAAAATGTATGTGGATAGGGTAATGGGTGTCATTGGGTAAGAAGAGCAGCGATGACTGCTATCTTCCAGCCTCCTCCCTGGCCCCTCTCTGGCCCCTCTGCCCACTCTACTGACAGCAGAGCCTCTCCTATCATACTCCACTATACTCCAGAGTTTGACTATAAAAATTATATGAAATATACAAAGAAGATATTATAAATATTTTCTTTGTACTAGTCTAATAATTTTAATAGTCAAAACTCTGGAGTATACTGGAGTATGATAGGAGAGGCAGATCCTCCCTGCCTACCTTGTCCGCACATCTCTGATCAAAACTCATCAAATTTCTAGCCTGTGTATAATGCCCACGTTAAACCTCAGGTCTTATATATGTGTGTTTAAATCTGATAGTAGCCAGGGCCTCCCCAGCCATTTACCTTAACCGCACATCACTGACCTCTGAGCATTCTACTATACTGTGCAGGGTTGGGTTTGGGTGACCGGCGTCACCATACCAACGCCGGGATCCCAGTTGTTAGATGGCCGGCACGGGGGGCGAGCTCAATGAATGGCACTCTAAATCAACAAGACACCTACAAAAACTGTCACGTAAAGTAGAACGTCAGTGGCGGAAATCTCAGAATCCAAGTGACTTTCTCACATATAAGACTACCTACCACTCCTATCGTCAGGCCCTGGACACTGCCAAACAAACATATTTCCAATCTCTCATCTCTTATCATGCCAACAACCCCAAGCAACTTTTTAATACATTTAAATCACTTATTTACCCTCCCTCACCTCCCCCACTAGCTACTATCCGTGCACAAGAACTTGCTTCCTACTTCAAGGATAAGATTGATAAAATCCGAGATGAAATGGTATGCTCTAACTCAGCCAGTGACCTGCTCAATTCCCTACCTGAACCCTCTGGCACTTTCTCTTCATTTGATCCCACAAGTGAAGATGAAGTATCAACACTCTTTTCATCCTCCTACTCCACTACCTCTCCTCTTAATCCTATACCCTCACAGGTCAGTAAAACTTTGTCTCCTGTGCTTATCCCAACCTTAACTAATATCTGTAATCTCTCTCTCTCTACTGGTATCTTTCCCTCTCTGTTTAAACATGCAGTCATTACTCCCATTCTAAAAAAACACAATCTGACCCAAACACACTCTCTAACTACCGTCCCATTTCTCAGCTACCCAGTCCCTCCAAGCTACTTGAGAGGCTTGCCTACACTCGCCTTACACACTTTTTTAACTCGCACAACTTATTGGACCCACTTCAGTCAGGCTTTCGTGCCCAACACTCCACAGAGACGGCACTGACCAAAGTAGTGAATGATCTAGTCACTGCTAGATCAAAAGGCCATTACACACTACTTATTCTTCTAGATCTCTCTGCTGCTTTTGACACTGTTGACCACTCTCTTCTCATACAAATACTACAATCCCTAGGTCTTCAGGACACAGCCCTTTCTTGGTTCTCATCCTACCTATCTAATCGCTCTTTCAGTGTTCACTTCTCTGATTCTACCTGCTCTTCTCTACCTCTATCAGTTGGAGTACCGCAAGGCTCAGTCTTAGGTCCTCTGCTTTTCTCAATCTATACCTCCTCTCTTGGTAAACTAATCAGCTCCTTTGGATTTCAGTATCATTTGTATGCTGATGATACTCAAATCTACCTATCCTCCCCAGATTTGTCACCACCAGTATTGGCTCGTGTCACTGGATGCCTGTCTGCCATTTCATCTTGGATGTCATCTCGCCACCTCAAACTAAAAATTTCCAAAACCGAATTAATGATTTTCCCACCAGCTAAGAGTAGTTACCAACCTGATATCTCTATAACTGTTGACAATGCAACTATCCACCCCACCCCACAAGCTCGTTGCCTAGGTGTCACCCTTGACTCTGAACTGTCCTTTGTTCCACACATTCAATCTGTCTCTAAATCATGTTACATGCACCTTAAAAACATATCCAAAATACGCCCTTATCTTACACAAGACACTGCAAAAACTCTAATCCATGCACTCATCATCTCCCGCATTGATTATTGTAATAGTCTCCTTACTGGTCTTCCCAAACATAGGCTATTACCACTTCAATCCATTTTAAATGCAGCTGCGAGGCTAATCTTCCTCGCCAGACGTTCTTCATCTGCTGATCCGCTCTGTCAGTCCCTCCATTGGTTACCGGTATTCTACCGTGTCAAATATAAAATACTTTTACTTACATACAAGGCTATTAACCAAACTGCACCATCATACATCTCCTCACTCATCTCAAAATATCTCCCTACCAGACCTCTCCGCTCTGCACAAGATCTGCGTTTCTCATCCACATGTATTACCTGTTCCCACTCAAAAGTACAGGACTTTACCCGGGCTTCACCCACTCTGTGGAATGCACTCCCACGCACAATAAGACTCTCCTCTAGTCTCCAAACCTTTAAACGTTCTCTGAAAACTCATCTCTTCAGACAAGCCTACCAAATTTCAGACCCACACACATAACCTTCACAGCTTCCCTATCAAGTTACATCCCCTCTGTACAGTCCACATAAACTCACATTTTGTCTTCCAACATTGCTGGGTTATCATATCATATACAACCCATTAAGAACCTAGCAACCTGGGGAACCATTATGTAACAGGTAGCATCTATCCTTGTGTATCAATGCCTATTTCCCTATAGATTGTAAGCTTGCGAGCAGGGCCTTCCTACCTCTGTCTGTCTGTCTGTCTGTCTGTCTTTGCCCAGTTTTGTTCTATAATTGTTGTTCTAATTGTAAAGCGAAACGGAATATGCTGCGCTATATAAGAAACTGCTAATAAATAATAAATGTAGACCTATGTCAACAAACACCCCAAAAACCCAATGAAAATTTTGTGACGACTTTTTGACTTGTCGACATTATAAATGTCGGTATTTTGACCTTGTCATTATTTTGACCATGTCAGGATTTTGACCGTCGTTAAATATTTGTCGGGATTTTGACCGTCGGGATTTTGATTGTAGGTATTTGATACTAAACCCGATCCTACAGCTGCCTTACATTGTGCACACACTACAATGTCTATCTGATCTGTCAGATCAAAACTGTAATGTTTGTTTTTTGATGTATAGCACAATCTTATTACAAAGGTCAGATAATAATGCATGTTACAATTGTACATTGATCTGATTGCACATAATTGCAATAGTTGGTTCTGAAACAAAAGCAATTAGTAGATAAGAGGCCATCTATAATGTTGTCCATTGTGGTAGATTAGAACCTGTTGGGAAAAGTCCAATAGAAACACAGCTGAACAGATGTATGTGTACAATAGAGATAAGTGTCCTTCCACAACTAGCTATTGTGATTCATTTCACTAATGGCCTTTGCTGTTCCGTAAGTGTTGCCAGCAATACCCCATTGACACCATAGGGAACGAGAGAAGTGACCACTGTCCCAGCTCTGGACCTGAGTCAGAGAAGGACGCAATATTGCAGTGTACACAGCGGGGCATTTGTGTTGTCACTGTGCACGTGTCGGAGTTGCCTGCCCATTCGCTGCGATGGTTTTGCAATGATGGTCGCAGTGTGGATTCATTTGCAAAGTGATTGTCAGCCAGGCACTGTTTGGGGTTGGGAACGGGTGGGTGGCTAATAAAACACAGGTGCGTTGCAACTATTTTGGGGCATGTAACTGCCTGCAACAGCTGTATGCAATCAAAAGTTGCTCCCATAGGGTTAATCAGAAGGTCAATATCTAACCGATGTGCATCTTTGCACCCAAGCGGCGTATCAGAGATGACTCATGTGGGCATCTGATTACAAATCCCGGCGGCTGCAACCTTGGCATATTTCCGCACAGCCTGGCATACTAATCTGCAGCTGCATCTGCATTTGTGTACCTCTCTGAATCATACCCTCTATCTGTAGCCTAGGAATTCTGCAACCTCCAACTCTATATATATATATATATATATATATATATACACACACACACACACACACACACACACACACACACACACACACACACACACACTTTTGTAAAAAAAAAAGAAAGTAAAAGAACCAGCACTCAAGTTTAGAGGGGGATGTTTATTGGAGAAACATCAGTGTGAGTGTTTTTGTATTCTATTTTTGGCTGCTAAAGATTTGTTTCCTGAGTGCTGTCTTGTTTGTTTGTTTGATCTCTCTCTCTCTCTCTCTCTCTCTCTCTCTCTCTTTCTCTCTATAAGTCTGGTTAAGTGTACTTGCATGTCATAAAGATACAATGTATGCTTATAACTTGCTTCACAATTTAGATTTGAATGTATTTTCAATTTGTGTGACCACTTATGCTTGGAGAGATGGATCAGGGTAAGTGCAGCACAATAATATAAGAAATAAGAGCCAGGAACCACAGCAGGACAGCCGTGCACAGAGAGCAAGGACTCTGACTATTTCATGCATGCTATATAGACCCACAAGAGGCAGGTGGCAAGACATTGAACATTTTACGTGAAGCCTTTAAGTCTACTATTTTCCTTATTTGTTGAATGTGCAGAAATTTGCTGTAATCCATACAAGCCAATCAGATGTTTCCTTTCATTTTCTACACTGCAATAGACAAAAGACAGCTAAAATCTAACTGGATGCAAAAGGTTACAGCCCATTTCTGATCATAGTTCCATTTTAATAAAGGATCTCCTTTGTGTATTGTAATAAAGTCATTTACATATAACTATAACCTCATTGTTGTAACATTTGAAGTATGGCTCAGTGCTGTTCAGGATTATTCAGACGTCGTACATACAACCGAGCTTAGGATACGTTGTAACTGCTAGGACACAGAGTGATGGCGACTTCTCCAGGGTCACCAGCAGTTGGCATCTGAATGATGGTCTCAAACCAGTTTCTCACTCTTCTACCAAAGCCCTGGAATACAAAGAGAGAACACTAGACATACAGTATGTGACATGCACATGTGGGCTTGCAGCCTGTGGGGAACGAGGATTCTAAGCAGTTTTCACATATTGTTCTACAGCTCCTACATTGTCCTGACCTCTCCTTGTCCCAGCAATGTAGCAGGGTAATCACACCAAATACTCAGATGTTATGTAACATTATAAGTTGTTTATTAACAAACAGAAAATGTCAGTGTTTACAATGTTACTAAACATCCACGATGTTCTAATAAACTGGTAGGATGAGAATTGATTCATCCCAGAAAAATGTCAACCTCTAAAGAGCCCTACACACTGGCCGAGGTGCCTGACGGCCGATACGGGCAACGGCCGACCCAGCGGCGCGCGGGTGGGGTGGTGGTGGTGGTGGGGGAGTGAAGTTTCTTCACTCCCCCGTCACCCGGCCACATAGCCCTGCATGCTAATATGGACGATATTGTCCATATTGGCTTGCAGGCATAAATGAGCTGGCATCAGCGATGAATGAGCGCGGGGCCGTGCATTAATCATCGTTGGTGCATACACACTGAAAGATATGAATGATATCTTGTTCATTAATGAACGAGATCATTCATATCTTTCAGTGTAATCGGCCAGTGTGTAGGGCCCATAGGTTAAGTCTTTTCGGAAGCATGTATGGGGGACTCTCGATAACTGACCAAAAGCAAGTGACTGAAATGATCATTTAGTAGTGACAGCATGGAGCATGTAAGCGAATGGAATTTGATCATGTTACCACGGATGCAGAAGGAGAAGTGGCAGTATGAATTACCGAAATGGGTCATTCCGAGTTGATCGCTAGCTACCGTTGTTCGCAGCTCAGCGATCAGGCTAAAAATCAGCATTTCTGCGCATGCGTATGGGTCGCAATGCACACGCATGTTGTACGGGTTCAAAGTCCATTGTGGTTGTGTACAGGTTGTAGTGAATTTTCAGTCGCATTGACGGCCGCAAGAAGATTGACAGGAAGGGGGCGTTTCTGGGTGTCAACTGACTGTTTTCAGGGAGTGTTTGCAAAAACGCAGGCGTGTCTGAAAAAACGCAGGCGTGGCTGGGTGTTCGCTAGGCGGGTGTAGGACGTCAAATCCGGACACGAATAGGCTGAAGTCATCGCAAGCGCTGAGTAGGTTCAGAGGTACTCAGAAACTGCACAAACTTTTTTTGCAGAGCTCGGCTGCACAGGCATTCGCACTTCTGCTAAGCTAAAATATACTCCCAGTGGGCGGCGGCATAGCGTTTGCACGGCTGCTAAAAACTGCTAGCGAGCGATCAACTCGGAATGACCCCCATAGAGTAGACCCACTTTGATCTAACAGGGCACCTCGGTTGTGAAGACAGGGGGAAATCTTAAGGAGGCCCAACACGCAGCTGTACTTACATATCAGCGTGCAATCTTCTGAATAAGTGATTTTCAACCTTTTGTCAAATCGCAGCACAAGGCACACCATCAGGTTTGTTCTTATTTTCCAAATATAACATATAATACATAGTGGAAAATAACAAATATTCCCCCCAAAGAAAAAAAATAAAATACATTAGCACCCTCAGAACCCCCCCCCCCAAAAAAAAAAAAAAAAAAAACACAAACACATTGATATTGCCACAGCCCCTCACAAAAATTAAGGGGCCCTATTTACTAAAATAATGTGAAAAGGGGTGTTTTCACACCCTTTTCACATTATTTTAGTATCACTCCAATGTATTAAAAGGCACTTTGAGCAGTTTTCATGAAACCATTTAATTCACTGGCAGAGAAAGCTGAGCGGGGACCCGGCAGTGAGACCAGCTCTGTGTGTCCTATGGACACATAAGCAGATCACAGTGTAAAAAGAAAAAGAAAAAAATGTTTTTAAAAATCACCCATACTTACCAGCCCTAGGAGCCGATGTCTGCTGTGCTGCGATGTGACCCTGGTGAAGTAAAGTGACGCTGCAAAGCGGCAGTGCACTTCACAGCATCGGGGGTCACCGCAGCACATGGGATCTGGCGCCCGGCAGCCCAGCAGGAGCAGCGTGGACCGGCTCCCTGGACTGGTAAGTATATTCCCCTGGGGTAGAAGGGTCCGCGGCGATGGGGGGTAGTCGCGATGGGGGAGGGGGGGTTTGCTGGGCGGCAGTGGTACCCCAATGATGCTGCGGAGTGTCATCACAGAGACAGTGCTTGCTGCATGCAATACGTGATCCATCCCTGCGATGTAGTCAATTATCGCAGTGCGAGTTTGGGCGATTTTATTGCGGATGGTGATAAATAGGCCTCTAAGGTAGCAGAGAAGATAGAGGAACTCCCAGTCCCTTCATGTCCCTCAGCCACTGGTGGTACTGGCATTGTGCCAGAGTCTACTGCGCATGCACAGATCTCTGGGAACATGGCACCCACGCTGTGTTCCTAGGGACATCTCTATTTCTATTTTAACGAATCACCGGAAAATGGTTGCTGTGGCCATTTTCCCAGTGATTTCTTCAGCTATGCAGCCTGCGCCAGACTGGCAGATTGGTAAGTATAAGTAAATGGGTGCAGGGTGTGCGGTGTGGGGGCTCCCTGGACCCAGGGGCCCATGTGCCTGAACATCTTGCACCCATTATAGATACGCCAGTGCAACCAAGCAGATCCTGTCATTCTTTAAACACAGCATGTAACATGGAAGCTAGGAGCTGATTGGCCGGTGCTTTATCTCTCTCCAAGGCTAAGTTACTAGACCCTTACATCACTGCAGAGAGACTGAGCAGCAAGCACTGTGCAGGCGGGACAGTGAAGTGGCATGCGGTTGAGTGACAGGTGATGACAATGCCAACACGTCTCCATAAATCATGGCCCAACTCATGTCTGAGCCATCCAGAAGAGCCCAGGGTTGCCAAGGTCCAAAGTTAGAACTGGAAATGTGGCCGCCAGGCTCTGCTTCTCCAGCAATGTCATATGACTTTGTCAAAATACCACTTGGGAACCAAATATATTAGCCACAAGTTGGCCAAATATTGCTCAACACAGGTTAAAAACCTTCGGCTCCAGATCCACCCTTTTCATCTGAGTTGGTAACAGGAATGCTATAAGTGCTGTATCACTCTCCATTCCTTTTACTGACTCAGGAGAAAAGGGTGGATCTGGAGCCCCCCTTGACTGTAAGGTGGGTACACATTAGGCGACGTGCTCTATTAGCGATGTTGCCGAATGTACCCCTCCCGGGCAGGGTGATCGGTGGCCCGGCATACTCACTGAGCGATATGACGTTCATATCGCTCAGTGACATCACGCAGCGGCCGGGATGTGCAGGCAGCTCTTGGACGACAGTCCAGATTGAGCTGCCTGCACGGCCGACAGCGAGGTTCGTTAATGGCCCGCGGGGCCGCACATCGATCGTTGCTGGTGGCATACTCAATTGCCGAGAAAATTAGTGACGTCGCCCAGGAAGGGTGAAAATGAGCGACGTCGCCCAGGAAGGGTGCAAATGAGTGACGTCACCCAGAAAGGGTGAAAATGAGTGATGTCACTTATTTTCTCGGCAAGTGTGTATGCACCTTTTAGGCTTTGGATGCTTGTTTCTCATCTCCATCATTTATATTATATCTTATTTTATTTATGATCTACCTCTGTCCTGCAGTTCCTGTGAACTTTACTCTACATGCTTTCGTGGGCATATTTACAGTAGCTCATTACCAAAAGGGTTTATCACCCCAGCCACTGCTTAACCATCTTATGTTACACACAGCAAAATGTATTGAGCTTTATTATTATGTTATGATTATGGTGTTACACTCTGTTATATGTTTTTCTTTATTATGTACCTTTGTTACACAATACTTGCCTCAGTTAGCTTGATTAACAACAAATACCATAAGAGAAGTAACTTTTGTCCATTATTCTGGGACCACTGGGATGGAGAACTTGCCATTCCAGGAATATTAATCTTGTTAATTAGCCTATGCTCTTTAGATCAGCAAAAGCCCCTGGGTTGTAGAGACTGCTACGTACGATATGCCGGTGGATGGGATGCTGAGGGTCATATGACCGACACCGGCATCCCGATGCACAGAATCCCGACAACGGTCGAGTAAGTATGTTTACCCTCCATCCTTACCCCCCAACCCTCCCTTCCCGCAGCCCAACCCTAACCATCCCCTACCACCGCAGCCTAACTCTAACCCTCCCTCTGCAGCCTAAACCATACCGCCCCTACCCCGCAGTCTAACCCTCCCTAGGGGTGTCTAACCCTAACCTCCCCTCCCTGCAGCCTAACCCTAACCCTCCCCCTGCAGCCTAAACCTCCCCCCACCCCCCCCACCCCATCTACAGTCTAGTAGGCCCCAGCATAATTACATAAGGTCATGATTCCTGTGGAAATGATCCAAGTGTTGTCCGAGTTACGGTGCCGGGATTTTGGTCTTGTGTTGGGATTTCGGTACCGGCATCCTGACCGCATCCCGGCAGCAGTGTTTATAATCTACAGAGGTTTAAAAACGGCTTAATGCATATCATCCCTTAGATTTCATGTAACCTACATAGCTCACTATTTTCTATTTAATCAAGCTTGAGAAACTTTATTTATAACACATGCACTGATTGATCCCAGGAAGACATTGTAATTCATTTGTGTTAAAGTTACGCTTGAACAGGCGGATTCAAATGGCAGTCCTCCAGCTTCTCCGAACACTTCCGTAGACTTTAGTCAGTGACGTAAGCCTTTTAATAGGTTCCAGCTTGGGAGCAAAGTAACCCATATTCTCTTCACTTATAAAAACCCTACTAAGCACATTGCTGAATAATTCATTAGGGGAAAAGGATTTGGTAGAAATTGGAGACTTTACATTTGCAGCATGCTATCTTACACATTAGCATCGATTTACGTACAAGGTGAATGTGTGACTCTTTTTGCCCCAGTGTCACATTACCCCTCTGTGCTGCTGTGGGATTCTGCTCTGCTGGTAGACTAAATTCATATTTTGGGAGAGGCAGCAGGAATTTCCAACAGATTGTGATTAAGACTATTTTGCTAGGAAAAATACCATGACTCCTGATTCAGAGCTGCACGTAAAGCATCTGCAAATGCGGGCACTTTCCATATTCAGAAATAAACACAGATCTCAGCCTATATTCAGAATTGGTTGCATCTATGTGACTGCACCTCCCCATCCATCCGCTTGTGAACGTAGCCCTCATCAATATCACACCACATTTGTATCAGATCTGTCCTTGGTGCATGAGATCCATCTGAAATTGGATAGATCTCTCAAACGGGTTGGGTACGGGATGCTGGCAGTCAGAATACCGACCCGGGCATCCCGACTGCTTGAATTCCCGACAGGGGCAGTGGTGGTGGTAAGTATCCCTAATCCTAACCCTCCCCCTAACCCTCCCTCGCCACAGCCTAACCCTAACCCACTCTCCTCACAGCTTTACCCTAACCTTACCTTCCCACATCCTAACATTAACCTTCCCTCCCCCCCCGCAGCCTAACCCTAATCATACTCCCAGCAGCCTAACCCTAACCCTCCCGCCGCAGCCTAACCCTAACCTCCCCGCTACACTTTACATTCAGGATTCCGTCTGTTGGGATCCCAACT
Organism: Pseudophryne corroboree; assembly: GCF_028390025.1. Lineage (NCBI taxonomy): Eukaryota > Metazoa > Chordata > Amphibia > Anura > Myobatrachidae > Pseudophryne > Pseudophryne corroboree. The sequence continues at coordinate 136,944,429 of NC_086449.1, forward strand.
ACATCCCCTGCAAATACATAACTCTTAATAAACTGCAATTGTGCCTTCACACCCATGACATGCCCACAGTAATTCAACGTGTGAATGACCGGTTGCCACCCACTCATCTGCATGTGTAGATACAATTCTATTTTCTAAAAATAAAAAAATTGTGAGATTGTAACAGAGCATTAGGCACAATGAGAGTCACCACTGTTTTCCATGTTTATGCTTATTAAACCAAAGGATAGATGTTTTAAAAGATTAGTTGGCAATTTTAGGAGACTTTGGGCAAGTTGTTTCAGAAATGTTAAATTCTGTGGAAAACAGTGGACAATACTTTATTGAAACTCTAGAGCAGGGGTTCACAACTCCAGTTCTCAAGTACTCCCAACAGGTCATGTTTTGTGGATGTCTTTAACAGGTGAGTTCAGGGTTGGACTGCCCATCTAGCACTTCTGGCAAATGATAGAAGGGCCGATGGGCTGGGTTGGTCATACAGAGAGCTGTGAAGGCTGAGTTCTCCAGCTCTCTGGTTTGTGTGTTCCATCCCCACCCCGCCGCCCTAAGTGCCCATCTCTAAGAAATGTGGGGGTATGCTGTGAGTATGCCCCCCCCCCCCCGACTCTCTGCACGTTCCACGAGCAGTGTCCACGCACCCCTTTCACGGTGCACACGCCCTTTTTCACATGCATACACATGCCAGGACCGAAAAACGGCCCCAGTCTGTCCTTGGGTGAGTTAATCTGACATAACATGACACTGTTGGGAGTACTTGAGGGTTGGAGTTGATAACCTCTGTTCTAGAGGTAAAGCCTAGGTCAGTATTTCCCAACTTCGTTTAGCAAAACTAACAGTCAAGGTTTTAGTGACTTCCATGCTTGGGCATAGATGGTTTAATCAAACTAACTGAGGTGTTAATTACTGTATGTCACCTGTGCTCAAGTATGGCTATCCTTAAAACCCTGGACTGTTAGTGTACCTTGAGAACCATGGTTGAGAACACCTGACCTAGGTGATCACTGCTACAAATGGCATGGGTAAGAAATCTATTTAGGTATTTGGGTCTTTTGCCCAGGAATCCTTTGAAGGATAAATAGTCAAACTGTACTTAATGCCTGCAATCTATTCTAAACACAGTGAGGTATTGTAAATACATGCTGTGCATCATGGGAGATGATGTCATGCCGAGGTGACTCACTTCCTGTTTGTCTACTGTTTGTTACTTCCACTTGGTGTCTGGCTCATGCTGTATAAAGACCTGTATTACACTGATGCTGCAAGTGTCGACCTCAGTTTGTTGTTACACATTTACAGGTATATTTACTAAAGCTTCTAAAAATGTAAAAGTGGTGATGTTGCCCATAGTAGATTCTGTCTGTCATTTCTAGGATGCAGTAGAGAAATTATAGAATCTGATTGGTTGCTATGGGCAACATCACCACTTGTAGTAGCTTTAGTAAATTTACCCCAGTCAGTCTAGATCAGTGGTTCTCAAACTCGGTCCTCAGGACCCCACACAGTGCATGTTTTGCACAGGGCCGGTTCAAGGGCGCTCTGCGCCCCGGGCAGGAAATGGGGCGTGGCCTAATACAGGGGGCGTGGTCAATTACGCCCCCTGTACATTAAAAGCGCCGCTTGAATGCTGAGCGGTGCGCGATGACGTCATCGCGCACCGCACAGCAAAAGGTCCTCTCCACGAAGGGAAACTAGACGCTATGAGTCTAGTTCCCTTCGTAGAGAGGACCTTTGCTGTGCGGTGCGCGATGACGTCATCGCGCACCGCTCAGCAAAGTTACTCTCCAGGAAGGGAAACTAGACGCATAGCGTCTAGTTCCCTTCAGGAGGCGGACGGGGACGGGGATCGGGACGGCAGCGGAGGCGGACAGGGACACAGCGGGCAGCAGTGGCGGATCTTGCCACGGTGCGGCGCCCTCCGGATGGCGCCAGCGCCCTCCGGAAGGCGGCGCCCCGGGCAAAAGTCCTGCTTGCCCGTGGCAAGATCCGCCACTGGTTTTGCAGGTAACCCAGCAGGTGTACAGGTGTATTAATTACTCACTGACACATTTTAAAAGGTCCACAGGTGGAGCTAATTATGTCACTTGTGATTCTGTGAGGAGACCTGCAAAACATGCACCGTGACCGAGTTTGAGAACCTGTGGTCTAGATCACAGGTTCTGAAACTCGGTCCTCAGGACCCCACACGGTGCATGTTTTGCTGGTCTCCTCACAGAATCACAAGTGAAATAATTTGCTCCACCTGTGGACCTTTTAAAATGTGTCAGTGAATAATGAATACACCTGTGCACTTGCTGGGTTACCTGCAAAACATGCACTGTGTGGGGTCCTGAGGACCGAGTTTGAGAACCACTGGTCTAGATCATCATCTGACAGATCTATTACATCTCTTCAAACTGTCTCTCGCTGCTGCCACATTTCTATCTTCTTGAAACATGCACTCATCTAACCAATCTACTCTATAGGTCACTACTCTTTTCTGCTTGCAGTACTACTTATCACCAGCAGCAGCTGCCGTGCGCTGACCACATAGTGCGAGGTGTGGGAGTGTGGGGGGGGGGGGGGGGGGGGGGCACTTGCACATGTAAACATACATGTTATGCTGTATGTATTATATGTGCTGGTTGGTTCCCCCAGGGGATTGGCAGCTCTGTGTTTATCTTGACTCAGCATTAGGCTTCTCTTCTCCTTCCACTATACGCCTGCCCCCAGACTCCCATTGGCTAGTTTCACAAGGGTCTTGGGGCAGGCTTAGGAGGAGATGAAGCCTAATGCCAAACCCCGCTGGCTGTACGGCGACTGTGATGCACACAACGCTGCCAACTCCAACGATTACCAGCCAGCACATATATTACATACAGGATACATTCAGGGTCACGCCTGTCGGGATCCCGGCAGTCAGATTACCAACGCTGGAAATCCAACACTATTCGGAATGCCGACACCGGTATCCCTAATAGGTAGACATCCCAGCGTCGGAATCCCGTCAGCTGTGATGCCTAACGTCCTTATACCGCACCGCTGGGAGGTAAGCCGCAGGGGGGGAGGGGAAGGTTAGGTTTAGGCTGCTAGGGGGAGGGTTTGGGTTAGGCAGTGCCCAGGGAGGGTTAGGATGTGGAGGGGGGGGAGGGGGGTTAGGGTGCAGAGACGTTTGGTTAGGGTTAGGCTCTCCACCTCCGAGGGTTAGGCTGCGGACCTGGAGGGTAAGGTTTAGGCAGCGGGGACGGGAGGTTAGGATTAGGCACTGACGTGGGGGGAAGGTTAGGGTTAGGCACTGACGGGAGGAAGTTAGGGTTAGGCAGTGGGTAGGGAGGGTTAGGGGGACAGGGGAGAGGATATAGCACTTCTTACCCGTCGGCTTCTTCGCGGTCGGGTTCAAAATACCGACGTCGGGATCCCGCCTGCCAGCTTCCCATACTGATCCCTTACATACAACAGCATAACATGTATGTTTATGTGTGCTTAGCTCACCCCCCTGCACTGTGTGGTCGGAGTTGCAGCCCAGGGAATGCAGCCATCACTGCTTATCATCCCATTTCCTGTCTGGTGTCTTGGTGCAGTTTTATACTGTACTCACTCTATAGCAGCTATTGTGAGTTGGACTGAAACCATTCCAGTAATGGAATAGTTAAACTTAATCTCAGTCTCAGCCAGTAATGAGCTGCACCTGTGTTTGGTTTTTAAAACCCTCCAGTCATCAGGGTCAGATCATTAGTTGTGCTGCTCTTGAGCTGGTTCCTGGTCTGGTTTCTATTACTTGTCCTGCAGTTAGTGATTCCAGCTATTTGGGATCCTGCCTTCCCATCCATATACCTGGCTTGTTTGAGCTGACAATGTCCAATCCATTCCCTGACCTTGGCCTGTTCCTGTTTATGTTTCTCTTCCTGGACTGGATTTACTGAGTTTGGAATTATACCCTGTTCATGCTGTAGGGAGGCACTCGCCATACTGCATACTTGCCTACCTGACCCTCTCCATGAGGGAGAAAATGCTCTGTTCCTGGCGGCTGGACTTTCCTGGTTATGTATGATTGCCATCACCTGTGGTGAGCTAGTTAATTGATAAGAAAGGGGTTTCACCCCAGGTGATGGCAATCATACATTACCAGGAAAGTCCAGGAACAGAGCATTTTCTCCCTCATGGGGAGGGTCAGGTAGGCAAGTATGCTATACTGACTGCCGGTATACCGACACCTAATCCATACCTCTCAACATGACCCTCTCCAGGAGGGACACAATGCTCTGCTTCTGGACTTTTTGCTTAATTTATGATTGTCTGCACCTGTGTTGAATAGGATAATGGATAAGAAAGGTGTTTCAGCACAGGTGCTGGCAATGGGTGTAGTATGGTATGCCGGCGACCAGCATACCGGCTCAGGGAGCCCGACTGCCGTCATACCGACAGCGTGGCGAGTGCAAATGAGCCCCTTGCTACGCGCCACGCTATTTATCCTCCCTCCAGGGGGGTCGTGGACCCCCAAGAGGGAGAAAAAGTGTCGGTATGCCAGCTGTCGGGATTCCGGCGCTGGAACACTGTGCGTCGGGATCCAGACAGCCGGCAAACTGAAGACCACCCGCTGGCAATCATACATTAAGAGGGAAGTCCAGGAGCAGAGTATTCTGTCCCTCCTGGATAGGGTCATGTCGGGAGGTATGACCTAATCTCCCTCTTGGGGGTAGCGCGCCACTGTGCCCTCAGCGTGGCGAGCACTCAAGGGTGTCTTTTGCACTCGCCCCGCTGCCGGTATTCCGGCGGTCGGGATCCCGGCACCGGCATGCCGGGCGCTGGGATCCAAAGGGCCGGGCATTCGTAGTACACCCCATGCTGTGAGCACCACACTTGCTTCTGTTATACAGTATGCCTGAGAGAATCTACTTTTATGAATCGACACAGTGTCGGACTGGGACATGAACGGCCCACCGGGAAATGCCGTGGTAGGGGCCCATGCCTAAGAGTGCAGCCAAGCTCCAGTGGGGGTGTGGCCAGCCACCACAGAGATTTGACTATTACAGAGTGCATAGTCTTGGCCTGTTGATAAATATATATACACTGCTAGTGTATGTTTAAAGATATAACATATTAATAACAGCAAGGCACTGTAGAAAATACACACTAGTCCTGTGCAGTAACATACTGTATGTATAAAGTTACTTTGGAACCTGATCCCTAGAGGGGGAGGAGGGCCCACGGGCAGTGGGGCCCAACGGTGGGTTTCCCCTGCACCCCTGTGGGACAGTCCAACCCTGGCAACATACATGGCTGTAACCAATGCTACCTAAAGCTCAACATGTCCGAAACAGAGCTCATCATCTTCCCTCTTCCTAGAGTCACCACCTCCCTTCCCATCTCCCTCAGCATAATTCCCTCACTATTTCCTGAGAATCCAATACTCGCTGCCTTGGCGTCACACTTGACTGTGGCCTCTGCTTTGGAGACCACAACTCATCACTAACTCTCATGATTATGCCCCTCATAATGGGCACAAAGTCGGTTCCCATTGTGAATGTCTCTTATCACCAGATTTGGGTGAGCCATTTACCACAGGTATCCAGGAGGACAGTGGCAGAATCTGGTTCCTAAACCACCCCCCAGGAGGGCACTAATGAGTCAGCCTAGAAGGCAGGCTCCCCCATATTGTCTTGAACCAAATATTGTGGAACTGGAGGTGCTGATTTGGTGCTGGATGCTTCCGGTTGGCATAGGTAACGGGACAGTGGGGTACAGATGTAACACATTTCACAACAGTGGCTTTAGAAGTTACACAGCAAAACAAAATAGCAGATGTAGTTGTAAAATGTACCAATATTGCTTAAGTGAATTAGGGGAAGGGGTGGGCTGCACTATAATCTACATCCTCATAGATTACAATAGTAATTAGCATCAGCAGTGCAATTTCTGGCCATGTTGGTTTCAAAGGATTTGTATCTATAGCAGGGGTGTTCAAACCTTTTTCTTGGAGTGCTGGATTAAGAAAATGATTTTGGACAGAGGTCACATTAGCAAGTAGGTAAGAATTCTATGCAGAATAAATCTTATTATAAGACACGTAAAACTACAAATATCTTGAATGTATTTTGAATGATTTGATATTTTTATTTTTTATTTTTATATGTCACACATGCCATACAGTAGTGCCCCCAATTCATATGCCATACAGTATTGTGCCAATTGATAGTATGCCACATAGTAATGCTGCCAGTTGGCAATATGCCACACAGAGCCCCCCAAGTCATGCCCTTTTATATGCCAGCCTCAGAGTCCCCTCAGTCATGCCCCTTTAAATGCTCGGCTCCTCCTCAGTCATGCCCCTTTATATGCCTCAGTCCTCAGAGTCCCCTTATGCGTTTATAGGCCAATCCAGATACCCCCTCATTACCTTGATTTACTCAATTCTTCAACAAAGTTTGAAAGACATACTTCTGCCCATCACCCGTCTCTGCCTCCATTCTATAACTCCAGTTGTGCTGTGGATTACTACAAGGAGAGGTGGGATGGACTGGAGGTGGAGCAGCAGAGCACTAAGCCTGGCACCATACACAATACACTACTGGAGTAATTCTATTTACTAAGCCTTGGACAGAGTTATAGTGGATGGGTGGATGGAGATAAAGTACCAGCCAATCAGCTCATAACTGTCATTTTTCAAACACAGGCTCTGGCATGGCAGTCAGGAGCTAATTGGTTTGAACTTTATCACAATCCACTTTAACTACGTCCAAAGCTTAGTAAAAAGACCCCAAGCAGTTCACATTTTCCAAGTCATTCAGCAAGTGCACAGGTTATTAATTACTCACGGACACATTTGGGGGGATACCAGCGGGGGGGGGAAAAGCACCCCCTCCCCCCTCTCTCTGACATTTAAAAGATCCACAGGTGGTGCCAATTATTTTACTTGTGATTCTGTGAGGAGACATGGAAAACATGATCTGTTTGCGGTAATGTAGACCGAGTTTGAGAACCAATGCAGTATTGCACAGGTGCTCAAACTCTGTCCTCAGGACCCCTCACGGTGCATGTTTTGCAGGTCTCCTCACACGATCACAAGTGAAATAATGTACTCCACCTGTGGACCATATAAAATGTATCAGTAAATAATAAATACACCTGTGCACCTGCTGGGTTACCTGGAAAACGTGCACTGTTTGGGGTCCTGAGGACTGAGTTTGAGAACCTATTCACTATTGTATGATAGCTAGAATCTAATTGGTTGCTATGGGCAACATCTCCACTTCTATAAACCCGAACATTAGTAAATTTACCCCTAGGAGTGAACTGCAATTGGTCGTATAGGACAAAGAAATCACTGTTTTTGTCTTCATGCCTATGCATTGCTCCGCCCGCTATTTTCCAGCAGCATCAGTCCTGAGTATTGGCACTTGCACCCATACTGTGCAAATGACCAGTGACGTGCGGTGGGGTGAGGCAGGTGAGGCAGAGCCTTTCCTGCCATATTAACATTTGTACCGGAGTATTGACTGTATAAAGTATATGATAAATACAAAGAATATGTTAGAAATATCTCCTTTGTATTATTCTAATAATTTTTATAGCCAAAACTCTGGAGTAAAAAGTCTATGGGCCCAACCTTTTCGCACATCTCTGATCAAAACTCACCAAATTTCCAGGAGTTTATACTGCTGAGCCTGTGTATAATGCACAGATGTACCCTTTGACTCATACATTGGGGTATATTTATTTACTAAGGTCCCGATTTTGACAGAGATGCCGTTTTTTCTTCAAAGTGTCATTTCGGTAATTTACTAAGCAAAAATCTCGGCAGTGATGAGGGCATTCGTAATATTTTGGAAGTCCTATGAAAAAATCACGAATCAATACACCATCGGTCAAATACGCCTGCAATTTGGTAGAAATCGTGAATTTACTAAAAAAGTGCAAATCACAAACACTGCCGACAATAGCCAAACACTGCCGTGCAGAAATACAATTCGTAAAAAAGTGCTAAAAAAAACCAGACCTGCTTTTTTATCCGTGTTTGGATAGGCATGCAGGGATCCATGAGATCCGTGCATGTTCATCAGTGGGAAGGGGATGGGAAAGTGTTCATTTTTAGAAAAAAAATTGCGTGGGGTCCCCCCTCCTAAGCAAAACCAGCCTCGGGCTCTTTGAGCTGGTCCTGGTTGCAAAAATATGGGAAAAAAATGATAGAGGTTCCCCCATATTTCAACAACCAGCACCGGGCTCTGCGCCTGGTCCTGGTTCCAAAATACGGGGGGGAAAAAGCGTAGGGGTCCCCCGTATTTCTGAAACCAGCACCGGGCTCCACTAGCATAATGCCACAGCCGGGGGACACTTTTATATAGCTCCCGGCGGCCCTGGCATTACATAACCAACTAGTCACCCCTGGCCGGGGTACCCTGGAGGAGTGGGGACCCCTTCAATCAAGGGGTCCCCCCCCTCCAGCCACCCAAGGACCAGGGGTGAAGCCCGAGGCTGTCCCCCCCATCCATGGGCTGCGGATGGGAGGCTGATAGCCATTGTGTAAAAAAATGAATATTGTTTTTAGTAGCAGTACTACAAGTCCCAGCAAGCCTCCCCCGCAAGCTGGTACTTGGAGAACCACAAGTACCAGCATGCGGAGGAAAACCGGGCCCGCTGGTACCTGTAGTACTACTACTAAAAAAATACCCCAATAAAAACATAAGACACACACCTTGAAAGTATAACTTTAATGCATACATACACACCTCCATATACACATACTTATCTTATGTTCACACGAGGATCGGTCCACTTCTCCATGTAGAATCCATGGTGTACCTGTGGAAAAATGATACTCACATACTCCAGTGTAGAAGCCTCTTCTTCTTTTAATCCATTTGTAATCCAGGTACTTGTCAAAATAAAAAAACGGACACCCGACCTCGCACTGAAAGGGGCCCCATGTTTTCACATGGGACCCCTTTCCCCGAATGCCAGAAATCCCCTCTGACTTATGTCTAAGTGGGTTCCATCAGCCAATCAGGGAGCGCCACGTTGTGGCACCCTCCTGATTGGCTGTGTGCTCCTGTAGTGTATGACAGGCGGCACACGGCAGTGTTACAATGTAGCGCCTATGCGCTCCATTGTAACCAATGGTGGGAACTTTGTGGTCAGCGGTGAGGTTACTTTCGGTCACCCGCTGACCACAAAGTTCCCACCATTGGTTATAATGGAGCGCATAGGCGCTACATTGTAACACTGCCGTGTGCCGCCTGTCAGACAGTACAGGAGCACACAGCCGATCAGGAGGATGCCACAACGTGGCGTTCCCTGATTGGCTGATGGAACCCACTTAGACATAAGTCAGAGGGGGTTCCTGGCATTCGGGGAAAGGGGTCCCATGTGAAAACATGGGGCCCCTTTCAGTGCGAGGTCAGGTGTCCGTTTTTTTATTTTGACAAGTACCTGGATTACAAATGGATTAAAAGAAGAAGAGGCTTCTACACTGGATTTTGTGAGTATAATTTTTTCAACAGGTACACCATGGATTCTACATGGAGAAGAGGACCGACCCTCGTGTGAACATAAGGTAAGTATGTGTATATGGAGGTGTGTATGTATGCATTAAAGTTATACTTTCAAGGTGTGTGTCTTATGTTTTTATTGGGGTATTTTTTTAGTAGTAGTACTACAGGTACCAGCGGGCCCGGTTTTCCTCCGCATGCTGGTACTTGTGGTTCTCCAAGTACCAGCTTGCGGGGGAGGCTTGCTGGGACTTGTAGTACTGCTACTAAAAACAATATTAATTTTTTTACACAATGGCTATCAGCCTCCCATCCGCAGCCCATGGATGGGGGGGACAGCCTCGAGCTTCACCCCTGGTCCTTGGGTGGCTGGAGGGGGGGGACCCCTTGATTGAATGGGTCCCCACTCCTCCAGGGTACCCCGGCCAGGGGTGACTAGTTGGTTATGTAATGCCAGGGCCGCCGGGAGCTATATAAAAGTGTCCCCCGGCTGTGGCATTATGTATCTGGCTAGTGGAGCCCGGTGCTGGTTTCAGAAATACGGGGGACCCCTACGCTTTTTGTCCCCCGTATTTTTGGAACCAGGACCAGGTGCAGAGCCCAGTGCTGGTTGTTGAAATATGGGGGAACCTCTATAATTTCCCCCCCCATATTTTTGCAACCAGGGCCGGCTCAAAGAGCCCGAGGCTGGTTTTGCTTAGGAGGGGGGACCCCACGCATTTTTTTTTTTAATTTAACACTGATTTTTATTTTAAAAAAAGTGCACAATGAAGCCCAGCACGGATCTCTCAGATCCGGCCGAGATTCATTGTATTAAAGTCGGCAGTGTTTTACAAGTCACTCACGTAAAACACTGCCAAAAAAAACGAATGACATCGACATCGGTAAAACGGAAAATGCAGAATACGACAGCTTAGTAAATTAGCCGTAATAAATTCAAAAAGTTGCAAATTTAGACTTGCGATGTCATTCGTGATTGAACTTTGACCTCAAACGGGAAAATACGAATCTTAGTAAATTGTCCCCATTGTGTGTAAATCTGGCTCTAGGGCCAGATAGTGCCACCTGTGCCATTTAGCTCACTGCACGTCCCTGCAAATGACTCACCTGACACAGACGTTCCATCTACATTGCACGTCTCAAACAAGCACTGTAGTCGGCTACATTCTCACAGCACTGCCACTAGGCTACTCTGTTCCATGTTATAACTGCCCAGTTGCCACCCAGACACCTCCCATTTCATAGACAGAAAGGAGCAGCCATGTATGGAGCAAACCATCCACTATCAAGGTGCATATGTATGGTGTGGCAATAGCGGGATGCCTCAACTTTTAGATTTGCTTCAGACTAAGAATCAGGTCAACAATGTTTCCCAGAAAGTGTATAATATAAAATACTAAGGACTGCAGAGAGGATTGGTGATTGGTAGATGCTAACAATAATGAATTGGTGAGCTGGGTGTCGTGGTTGTTACCATGGGGTAATGCTTGTTGCTAGGGGTGTGCCCCCAATGCCACATATGACCCCCAGTGCCAGCTACACACGCTCCCCCGCTCACTGCTGCGCTGCTGTGTGTGAGTCTCGGTAGGAGGGCACAGCGCACGCCTCTCCTGTGTCCGTCCTGTGCCTCCGGCATTGCTGTCAAATGATGCACCGATTCGTGAGCCAAGCAGAGCTCGCGGACCAGCAGCTATGGCTCCTGATTGGCTGCCGGTCCGCGAGCTCTGATTGGCTCACGAACCGGCGCTTCATTTGCCAGACACACCGCTGCCGGAGACACAGGACGGAGACTGGGGTGGGGAGGAGCTGAGATAGTGTCTCCTCCTTCCCCATTGGACGGGCACTCAGCATTTGTCATCAGCAGCAGCACGGTGTCTGGGAGGAGGAGGCGTGCAAGAGTGGAGGAGAGGGAGGAACGGCCCTCCTCCATCTCCAGCCAGGACCCCTTCTCCCTCTCCAGCCGTACTGCCGAAGCGTTATTGTTAAAAGGAAAAACAGGAGGGGCACTGGCAGCTGGTGCAGTGCTGGTGGCAGCGGCTGTGGTATACAATGAGTCAGAGTGACTCACTGTAATGCCGACGGTTGTAGGCCCCTTCAGTGCGGCGGGGCCCCAGTGCAATGCACTGGTTGTACCGCCGCAAGTTCCGCCACTGGGTGAAGCCATAGTTTACTAATGTTTTTTTAAAAGTACAGGGAATACTTCCATGGTGTCCTCTACACAGAATAAGCCTATCCCTCTCTCAGCCCTAACTTCAATAAAATACTGAATATCCATAAATGGCAATAGATACATGCCCAATCTTAGAGCTTAGCTGTGTCTCTGTAAGGATTACTGTTTTATGTTTTTATGCATTTAGCACTGAGCCCTTAATTCCTCTAGTTCAGTTATTGCTCTTTTGGCTGCTTCAAATGGACACGGTCAACAATTATGGCATTTTGAGGAAGGGAAGGGTCAGGATCTGTTCTTTCATCTGCCAGAGTCAGCACCCGGATGTGCCTTGTGATAGAGGCATAATTGTCATTAGTACTGGATCTACTGTATACTGTGTATAGATATACTATAGGAATGGGCAAAGCTGTCCAGTAAACCAGTGTGAATAATAACTACAGAAAAAGTGCCAGGGGCATAACTAGACCATTGCGGGCCCCATATCAAGATTTTGAAAGGGCCGCCTTGCTCTCCGCAAGAGCGACAGGGAGTGGGTTTGAGGTGATGGGGTCAGAACAGCAGAGAGGGTACTGGGGCCTAACAGTGGAGGGCAGTATGCCACTGACTGTGCCCAATCACTTTGCCCCCTGTCCTGTAGTCGCTGGGTCCCGTCACCCTGCCCCTCAGGACATAACGGTGTCTTCTACTCCAGGCTGATGCTCACTGAGAATATGCAGCACGCCCTTCCCTCCCCCTGTGTAGATAATGCCCTGACAGTAGAATACCCCTGATAGTTTATCACACAATTTCCTCCTGGGCTGGGACCTCCATAATCTCTCTCTTCCCACTGCCCAGCCTGAGTTGTACGTGCTCTGCACTTAAGTTGGTTATGATGGGTTTGGGAGGGGGGATGCTCACCCGCGCCCAAACTGTGTAGCTATGATACGGGTGGAAGTGCGCTCACCGTCAGCAGCACTGTAGCACACCACTGGAAACTTCAGAGAGCCCAATCCATCAGTCACGCCGCTGCTTCCGCCTTCCGGAGTCATCATCATCCTTCGAGTCTTTCTCTCCAACAGGCTGAATATATTAAGGACAACTCTGACACCTCTCCCCTACCTCCCCTCTCACCAGTAAGTAGACCGCTGGACCCCGAACCTGGCGCAGTGGAGAACTACAAATAAATAAAGATATATATATATATATATATATATATATATATATATTCAGAACGGTGCAGAGGATTTTATACTGCACCTTCAAACCCCCCAAGCAGCCAGGTCCCATGGCAGCTGCATCATCTGCACTCTCTATAGTTACGCCACTGGAAAGTGCAGACCTGATGGAAAAGGTTTGTTGTACATGGATACAATGGTTAAAAGATTAGAATTGAATAAGAAATTAAAAAACAAATACATCTGGGACCATTTTCAGAAATGCAGATTAAAATGGGATAACAAAGATAGAAAATAAAATAGATACAGCTGGTGACATTTTCATAAATGCAAATTAAAAAAGAATAGAATTAAATTAAATGGAACATGTTCACTTCAGCCAAAATGTTTGGCAAATGGAAGTTTAAAGTATGTACAGATTGTTAATGGTACATTAGTGAGAATCTGTGCAGCACAGAAATTCTGCCCCAAGGAATCGCCACATTAGGTTGGGCAAAGCTTAGTTATGGCCAGTGCCAGATTAAGGTCTACATGGGCCTGGAGCTGAAATTTAGGAAGGGCCTATTGTGTGCCTCAGCAGGAGGTGTGACAAGCGCTGCGGTGGTGTGATTAGTGATGTGGGGGGGTGATCAGTGTGGTGTGGGTGTGGTCTAAATAGGGTGTGTGGCTATCTCGATGGAGGTCAAAGCTATTGCCTACCTGAAACCATTTAATAGTGGCGCTATATAAGACAAAGTTTGTGACCACCATATAATACAGAGCATCAGTGACCACCATATAATACAGAGCATTAGTGACCACCATATAATACAGAGCATTAGTGACCACCATATAATACAGAGCATTAATGACCACCATATAATACAGAGCATTAGTGACCACCATATAATACAGAGCATCAGTGACCACCATATAATACAGAGCATTAGTGACCACCATATAATACAGAGCATCAGTGACCACCATATAATACAGAGCATTAGTGACCACCATATAATACAGAGCATCAGTGACCACCATATGATACAGAGAGCATCTCAGTAACCAGCATTTAATACGGATAGAATCGCAGTGACCTCCATATGATACAGAGAGCTGTATCAACATGCAAAGAAGGTGGAAAGGGGAGAAAGGATGGGGCAAAACAGAGCAGGTGTGGAAAGATTAGAAAAGATGGGGGGCAATATAGAGGAGATAGGGAAAGGGGAGCAGAGATAGGGGCAAAACAGAGCAATCAGGGAACTGAGGGCTCATGGGACACAGTTACTGATACAGATACTTATTAACACAGACCAGGGGCGTAAGTTATTATCAGATGCCCGGAGGCGAAAAAGTTTATATTGCCCCCCCTGCAGCCCAGTTCAGGTATACACTCACAGCCACATATACACACACTCACATATATACAATTATACACCCAACCACATATACACACAGCATATACACACACACATTATACCACTTATACACACATAGTCATATATATACACGCACATAGCCACATATCTACATACTCACAGTCACATACACATCTATACAAATACACACATACACACACTGTCCCCCACCCTGACACTTTCCTCCATCAGACACCTCTTCTCACCTGCCTCAGTGTCAGCATGCAGCAGATGGGCAGCGGCATTGTGCGGCAGGAGCTGAAGCTGTGCTGTGGTGGTGCAGGAGCTGGAGCCGGGTAGCTGCACTGTGGGTCGGGAGCCGGCAAGCCGTGATGTCATCAGGCTGAGGCCGGAGCTGGGTAGCTGCGCTATCGGGGGTGGGTGCTGAAGAAACGCGGTATCATCATCCTGGAGCCGGGCAGCCGCACTTCTCAGGGGGCTGGAGCTGGGGTGTCATTCGGGAGACGGGAGCCACAGCCGGACAACCACACTGTCGGAGGCAATCGAGAAGGTGCCCCCTTCATTGCTGAAGCCCGGCGGCATCCGACTCCATTGCCTCCCAGACTTCCGCCACTGACACAGACACCATTTACTGACACAGACATATCTTACTGACACAGGCACACTTGCAGACAGACACCGCACACCAACAGACACCCCTTACTGACAGATACCACTTACTGACACATACACCACTTACCTATACAGACATCTCTTATAGACACAGATAGCCCTTACAGACACAGACACCTTTTACTGACAGACAGACTTATAGACACCCCTTACCTTACTTACAGATACCACTTACTGACACACTATTCCACTTACTGACACAAACACACTGATACACACTTACTGACACACACACACTTACATACATAGACATTCCTTACTGATACAAAACACATTTACTGACAGATACCACTTACTAACACAGACATCCCTTACTGACACAGATGTCACTTATTGGAACATACAAACTTACTGACAGACATGCCTTACTGAAACACACCGCTTACTGCGACACCCTTTACTGACACACTTACTGCGACACCCCTTACTGACAAAGACACTACTGACTGACAGATACCACTTATTGGCACATACATACTCACTAACACACACCCCTTACTGACACAGATACAACTTACTGAGACCCCTTACTGACACACACATGACACAGATACCGCTTACTAACACAGATAAACTAACAGCCTCAGACACCATTTACTGATAGACATTACTTACTGACACACACGTACAACACAGAGAAACTTACTGACGCAGACACTACTTACTGACACACACAACACTTACTGAAACAGACACCACTTACTGACAGACACTACACATACAACACAAAACTTAGTGACACAGACACCACTTACTGACACACAGCACAACACAAAACTTACTGACACTACTGACACATACGCACACACAAAACTTACTGACACAGACACCACTTACCCACAGACACTACTTACTGACACACAAACATACACAAAACACAAAACTTACTGACACAGACACCACTTACTGACAGACACTACTTGCTGAGACACACACACAACACAAAACTTACTAACACAGACACCACTTACTGACAGACACTACAGACACAACACAAACTTTACTGACACAGACACCACTTACTGACAGACACTACTTGCTGACACACATACAACACAAAACTTACTGACACAGACATCACTTACTGACGGACACTACACACACAACACAAAACTTACTGACAGACACCACTTACTGACAGACACTACTTGCTGACACACACACACACACACACACACAAAACTTACTGACACAGACACCACTTACTGACAGACACTACTTGCTGACACACATACACACAACACAAAACTTACTGACACAGACACCACTTACTGACGGACACTACACACAAAAACAAAACTTACTGACACAGACACTACTTGCTGATACACACACAACACAAAACTTGCTGACACAGACAACACTTACTGACGGACACTACACACACAAGACAAAACTTACTGACACAGACACTACTTGCTGATACACACACACAACACAAAACTTGCTGACACAGACATCACTTACTGTCAGACACTACACACAACACAAAACTTACTGATGCAGACACCACTTACTGCAGACACTACACATGCAACACAAAATTTACTGACACAGACACCACTTACTGACAGACACTACTTGCTGACACACACACACACACACACACACACAACACAAAACTTACTGACACAGACACCACTTACTGACAGACAATACTTGCTGACACACACACACACACACACACAGACAACACAAAACTTACTGACACAGACACCACTTACTGACGGACACTAGACACACAACACAAAACTTACTGATACAGACTACTTGCTGACACACACACACACACAAAACTTACTGACATAGACACCACTTACTGACGGACACTACACACACAACACAAAACTTACTGACACAGACACTACTTGCTGATACACACACACAACACAAAACTTACTGACACAGACACCACTGAGGAGGAGAGGAGACCTCTAGGTCTGGTGTGAGCTGTGACTCACCGGATTTTGCATGCTCCCTCAGCTCTGATATCCAGGGACCCAGCTCTCCTAAGACAGCAGCCTCCTGCCCAGACCCTTCCCATCTTTCATGAGGCGTTTTCTTGTTGGGAAGCTGCTGCAGGAATGGTAAGCTGCTGCAATTATTTTGGATTGGCAAGGGGGCGTGGCCTCGGGCTGTATGGGGGTGGAGCTTTGGAGGCCCTGGTGGCAGGCCCGGCGACAGGGGGAGTCAAAGGGGACACCCATACCGGGCCCCGAGAATTTACCGCAAAAACTGGGGCCGCATAACATAACATAATAACGCTATTAAGACTGTGTGCGTCAGATGCCCGCAAACTACACAGAAAGCATCGGTGCAATAAAACTCTTCTGCCCATGCCGGACCCCCTGCATTACCCCGTCACATGATCTGGTCCGTGACCTTGTTGCGTTGCCGGCGGCGTGGCATCAATATGCAGTATGCCGCGTGCCGATCCTTCCCTCCATCTGTCCCTGTCACTGCTGAGGAGCCATGCTGCCCGCCCATGCAAGAGACTATCAAAGACAGCAGCCGCCCGCGGCCCCAATTCCACTCTCTATAGACTGTGAGTGCTTTTGGATGATAAGGTACATCACTGTCACTGTAATATGTATATACATGTATATGTATCTATGTGTATATATATATATATATATATATATACTTCTCCAAAGGCACAGCACTCCAGGCGACTTATAAATAACGACAGACAGCAGTGATACAGCAACGTTTCAATGTTATTCACATTGTCCTCAGGCTTACAATCAATGTAACACAATACTCACATAAATAGAGACCTCACCAGGTGTGAAACACCGTCTCTCCGGAAGCGGGACAATCACCCGCCCGGCGGCGTGTCCGTCAATGATGACGTCATCCATGTGCTTCCCAGTCACCATAGCAACCATAAACACTGTCACTGAATGCATAACCTTCTAAAAAAAAATGCATACAGCATATAACATTAGACCTGCTAATCAGTTGTTATAAATGCTTCTAGCTCATCTTCCTATATATACAAATAGAGACCTAACTAGGGCCACATAATGACAGCAATATATTATCTAAAATAACTCAAACTCAAATTCTCATTTAGACCCCGGGGTGACACAGTGTCCAGGCATTGGATCCACTGCGCCTCTCTCTGCAACAATTTTAACCCCCGGTTGCCACCTCTTAATGATGGCACAATGTGATCTATCATTCTGTATCTTACAGATGTCAACGAATGGCGGGCCACACAAAAGTGACGTGCGACGGGTTGATCGCTCTTACCAGTGTGGATAGCCGCCTTAATAGCCGACCTGTGGGCTGTCATACGTTCTTTGAAAGTTATCTCTGTCTTTCCAATGTATGACAGCCCACAGGGGCAAATCAATTGATATACTACAAAGCGCGACCCACATGTGAGTCGATGTTGGATTTGGTACGTTTTCCCAGTGTGAGGGTGTTGGAATTTGTCTCCTGGTATTAGAAACTGGCAGGTGGTGCATGTGCATTTATAGCACCCTAGTCTCATGCCATAAAACACAGATTGTGGCTTAGGGTCAAAGATGTCTGTTCTGACTAATATATCCCGTAGATTTCTAGTTCTTTTATAACTAGACATAATTCTAGTATTGGTCAATTTTAAATCCGGATCTGATTGTATAAGGTCCCAATGTCTTTTAACTGAACCGTTAATTGAATTACTGACAGAATTAAATTCTTGTACCCATGGAATACATGGTTTAATTTTTTTGCGGATATAGTAGTTGTTGTCTATCTAAAGCCAAAGCTTTAGTTTTGGCTTTCTGTAACAAAGCAGGATGGTACCCTCTCGCCAGAATTTTTTTTGCCATATCCTCTATTTGTTCTACTGCTAACTTAGGGTCTGATGTAATGCGCTTGGCCCTCAAAAATTGAGAATAGGGAAGGCCCCGCTTAAGGGGTAAAGGGTGACAGCTTTTAAAGTGTAGTAGGTTATTCCTGTCTGTAGCTTTTGAAAACAATGATGTAGATATTCTCCCCCCAGAGATGGTCAATTGCACATCTAAAAACTGAATCGTTTCAGCAGACATTGAGTACGTAAGTTTAATAGGGTGTTCCCTATTATTGTGTGCCTCTATAATGGAAACAAAAGACTCCTCAGTGCCCTGCCAGATCACTAGCAAATCATCTATATATCTGCAGAAAAAAATTATATCTCGTGATATCTCTGTGTCAACAAAAAACAATTCCTCCTCAACTCCAAACATATATATGTTTGAGTACGACGGGGCCACACTGGACCCCATCGCACACCCCTGACACTGTAAATAAAATCTGCCGTCATATAGAAAGTAATTTTTACACAGCGTCATTTCCAATAATTTCAAACATAACGAAATGTCTGGTCCATCATAATCATTTTGTGCATTTAAAAACTTCTCCACTGCTGCCAGGCCTCCCTCATGGGGTATAGACATATATATGCTCTGCACATCTATTGTGCAGAGCAATGTATTAGTCGGCAGAGTGGATAAGTTTTCAATGCGTCTCAATAATGTACTCATATCCAATAGATACCTAGGCATGCGTTGTATATAAGGCTGAAATATCTCATCTAAAAAGATTGCTACCGGCTGAAATAACGAGCCTCTCGCCGATATAATTGGTATGATATAATATGATTAATATTCTTATTAAATACTTTGTTCTTTACATAGTTGAATGTGCAGACAACATAATCACACAACAATTATCAATGGAAATCAAATTTATTAACCCATGGAGGTCTGGATTTGGAGTCACACTCGAAATTAAAGTGGAAAAAAACACTACAGGCTGATTCAACTTTGATGTAATGTCCTTAAAACAAGTCAAAATGAGGCTCAGTAGTGTGTATGGACTCCAAGTGCCTGTATGACCCCCCTACAATGCAGTGACGTGCGGTGTGGTGAGGCAGAGCCTTTCCTGTCATACTAACGTTTGTACCAGAGTATTGATTGTATAAAGTATATGAAAAATACAAAGAATATGTTTGAAATATCTTCTTTGCATTATTCTAATCATTTTTATAGCTAAAACTCTGGAGTAAAAAGTCTATGGCAGGTGAGGCAGTTTGACCTTTTCTGCACTTCTCAGATCAAATCTCACCAAATTTCCAGAAGTTTATGCTACTGCACCTGTCTATAATGCCCAGATGTACCCTTTGGCTCATACATTGCATTCAAATCTGGCTCTGGTGCTAGCCAGTGCCTCCTGAGCCATTTAGCTCACCGCACGTCCCTGCTTACAACGCCTGGGCATGCTCCTGATGAGGTGGCGGATGGTCTCCTGAGGGATCTCCTCCCAGACCTGGACTAAAGCATCCGCCAACTCCTGGACAGTCTGTGGTGTAATGTGGCATTGGTGGATGGAGCGAGACATGATGTCCCAGATGTGCTCAATTGGATTCAGGTCTGGGGAACGGGCGGGCCAGTCCATAGCATCAATGCCTTCGTCTTGCAGGAACTGCTGACACACTCCAGCCACATGAGGTCTAGCATTGTCTTGCATTAGGAGGAACCCAGGGCCAACCGCACCAGCATATGGTCTCACAAGAGGTCTGAGGATCTCATCTCGGTACCTAATGGCAGTCAGGCTACCTCTGGCGAGCACATGGAGGGCTGTGCGGCCCCCCAAAGAAATGCCACCCCACACCATTACTGACTCACTGCCAAACCGGTCATGCTGGAGGATGTTGCAGGCAGCAGAACGTTCTCCTTGGCGTCTCCAGACTCTGTCACGTCTGTCACATATGCTCAGTGAGAACCTGCTTTCATCTGTGAAGAGCACAGGACGCCAGTGGCGAATTTGCCAATCTTGGTGTTCTCTGGCAAATGCCAAACGTCCTGCACGGTGTTGGGCTGTAAGTACAACCCCCACCTGTGGACGTCGGGCCCTCATACCACCCTCATGGAGTCTGTTTCTGTTTGTTTGAGTAGACACATGCACATTTGTGGCTTGCTGGAGGTCATTTTGCAGGGCTCTGGCAGTGCTCCTCCTGTTCCTCCTTGCACAAAGGCGGAGGTAGCGGTCCTGCTGCTGGGTTGTTGCCCTCCTACAGCCTACTCCACGTCTCCTGATGTACTGGCCTGTCTCCTGGTAGCGCCTCCATGCTCTGGACACTATGCTGACAGACACAGCAAACCTTCTTGCCACAGCTCGCATTGATGTGCCATCCTGGATGATCTGCACTACCTGAGCCACTTGTGTGGGTTGTAGACTCCGTCTCATGCTACCACTAGAGTGAAATCACCGTCAGCTTTCAAAAGTGACCAAAACATCAGCCAGAAAGCATAGGAGCTGAGAAGTGGTCTGTGGTCACCACCTGCAGAACAATTCCTTTATTGGGGGTATCTTGCTAATTGCCTATAATTCCCACCTGGTGTCTATTCCATTTGCACAACAGCATGTGAAATTGATTGTCAATCAGTGTTGCTTCCCAAGTGGACAGTTTAATTTCACAGAAGTGTGATTGACTTGGATTTACACTGTGTTGTTTAAGTGTTCCTTTATTTTTTTGAGCAGTGTATATATATATATATATATATATATATCTCCAAAGAAAATGTCCACAGCACTCAGTAAATAAATGTAGAGGAGGCAGGAGTATAGCAACGTTTCGAAGGTTTATTCCTTCATCGTCAGGCACATAATACAATACACAAAACTCTCACCTTATACCCCCAGGTAACACACGTGTTGGCGGAGGCGTCCGGAAGTCAGAGGGACGTCGTCCGCTGCCCGTTGCCATAGCCACCTAACAAACAAACATAAAGAAACGGGATACAATGTAATAGGGGATGATACATTAATACAAAAATTCATCACAACAAAATAGCAATACATCTTTAATAGAGACACATAGTAAACATTAAGAAGAGATCATGAGCAAGAGAGCAAACTCTTAATCAAATGCAGGCATAAATTCCAGACTGTTCATTAAGGCCCTTCGGTGCCAGGGTTTGTAGGCGATGTATCCATCGTGCCTCGCACCTCAGTAATTTCAGAGAACGGTCACCTCTTCTCACATCAGGGGGAATATGATCAATTATAATGTATCGCAGAGTGGCCAAACTGTGACCGGCATTCATAAGATGCCTGGCCACAGGTTGGTCACTCTGCCTGTTGGTTAAAGCATTCTGTATGGCATACCTGTGTGCAGCCATACGTTCCCGCAAGGTACGTTCCGTCTTGCCGACGTAACTTAGACCGCACGGACATGTCAACAAATAAATAATAAAGCGGATAGTACATGTAACTCTGTGCTGGATAGCAAATTTTTGACCACTGTGGGGATGATTAAATGTAGTACTTGTTATAAGGGAACGACAGGTGGTACAATTAATACACCTATAGCACCCTGGTTTGCGGCCTAAAAATCCAGTTTCAGCTGGATTAATCCGTTGAGCAGTAATGTCCGTCTTGACAACCAGGTCACGAATATTCCGACCTCTAGTATAACAATTCATAAGATTCATTTCAGAGAGATTAAGGGATTTGTCAGTCTTGACTATAGGCCAGAGATTTTTACTGGTGTTATTAATAATATGGCTCGATGCATTAAAATGTGTCTCCCATGGCGTTTTAAGGGCCCCAGTGATTTTATCCTTAGATTTCAACAGGACTGAGCGGGGTATTCTAAGTAGTGATGAGCGAGGTTCGGTTTTACTCGGTTTTACTCGGTTTTACTCGGTTCTCAAAACGGCATCTTATTGGCTATCCAAAACACGTGACATCCGTGAGCCAATAAGATGCCGTTTTGAGAACCGAGTAAAACCGAGTAAAACCGAGTAAAACCGAATCCGCTCATCACTAATTCTAAGTGCTTTATTTTTGGCTTTAATAAGGTTATCAAGATTATACCCCCTAGCCAGAAAGTCAGAAATCATATTGTCAATACTTTTTACTGCAGTTTGGGTGTCACAACAAATTCGGCGTACTCTAATAAATTGAGAATATGGCAAGCCGTATTTGAGTGATTTAGGGTGGAAACTTCCCACATGCAGCAGGGAGTTCCTATCAGTGGATTTTTTGAACAGGGATGTAATCAGCCGATTACCACACAGTTCAATGGTGACATCAAGAAAATGAACACTAGTCTGATCCATACTGTAAGTGAACTTGATGGGGCAGTCTAAGGTATTGTGTAACTTCATGAGATGATCAAAGGAATATTTAGAACCAGTCCAAATAATAAATAGGTCGTCGATGTAGCGACCAAAAAATAAAATATTAGCAGAAAATAAAGAGTTAGAGAAAAAAAAAATGTTTTTCCATAACAAACATATAAGTGTTAGCGTACAGTGGGGCCACATTCGACCCCATCACAACGCCAGACACTTGTAAATAAGAATAACCATCAAAATAAAAATAATTATGTGTTAAGATCATCTCAAGAATGTCACAAACAAAATCAATGTTGGGACCAGCATACAACTCATGTTCAGAAATTAACTGGCGAACTGCCCTAATGCCATCATCATTAGTGATCACAGTATAAAGACTCAGTGGCGGATCCGGGGGGGGCACTCGGGCCCGTGCCCCCCCTGTCATTTGTGGCCTCCGTCCCCCCCCAGCGCCGGCGCCGCACAGAGAGATGACGGGCGCCCGCTGAGATTGTGTTACCAGCGGGCGCCCGTCTCCCTGCACAGCGCCCCCGCTTGTGTCACTGAGACACGCTGACGCTCAGTCCGGCGACAGCGTGTCTCAGCTGTCAGGAAAGGAGAACGCCCACCAGCGCGGCTGTGTCTGGCGCGGCGGCGTATAGCGGACTTCGTTCAAACCATCCACCGGTTCGTGAGCCAATCAGAGCTCGCGGACCGGCAGCCAATCAGAAGCCGCCGGTCCGCGAGCTCTGATTGGCTCACGAACCGGCGGCTGGTTTGAACGAAGTCCGTTATACGCCGTCGCGCCAGACACAGCCGCGCTGGCGGGCGCTCTCCTCTCCTGACTCACCCGTCCCTCACAGCCGGAGCCCGGAGGAGGATCAGCAGCAGCAACAGCAGTGCAGCAGCGGTAAGCAGCTGCAGCACTGGCTGCTGTGGGGGCAATTGTGGATCTGACACTGTGGGGGCAATTGTGGATCTGGCACTGTGGGGGCATTTGTATACCTGGCACTGTGGGGGCATTTGTATACCTGGCACTGTGGGGTCAATTGTGGATCTGGCACTGTGGGGGCCATTGTGGATCTGGCACTGCACTATTGGGGGCATATGTCTGTGTTTCACGTCCCATTTTAATTGGCCACACCCATTTTTTGGCGCGCGCGCGCCGTGGGGCACAGTACCTCTATGGGGCACTCTCTGTCTGATTGGTCGCCACTTAGCCCCGCTGGGAGTGCACACAGATGCTCTCATTCCAGTGAATGGGGCACGTGCATGTCACGGACATGGGCACGCCCCAGACGCGGTGATAGGCCCAGGCACAGACAGAACTCCATCTGTAATGGTGGCTAAACTACAAGCAGACAAACTACTGGGGGCATTTCCACTGGGAGGCTAAACTAAAGGGGGGGGGGTAAACTACTGGGGTCATAACTGGAGGGGCATTACCACTGGGGGCATAACTACTAGGGCGCTAAATGACTGGGGGCATTACTACAGGCAACATTACTACTGGGGCAATACGGGCATTGCATAAGGGGCACCACTACTTTGGGGTCTATATAAGGGGCACTACCAGTACAGTGGACATTGCATAATGAGCGCTACAACTGTGGGCATTGTATAAGAAGCGCCACCTCACATGCACCGAAGCCGCACGCAAATGTACTTGCCCCTTCCATGGTGCTCCCCCTATCATTTTCTTCTGGATCCGCCCCTGTAAAGACTAGTAATGTCGGCACTACAAAGCCAACTATTGGATGGAACCTGTACTTCACCCAACTTATTTAAAAAAGCAGTAGTGTCATATAAATAATACTTGTTATTGGTAATGCACGGTTGTAGCAAAGAATCTAAGTAAACATAACAATTCTGAAACAACGACCCTCGAGCAGAGATAATGGGATGACCAGGCGGGCATGTCAAATCCTTATGAATTTTGGGGAGGGTATAGATTAATGGCACTCTTGGATATTTAGGACTAAGTGCATCAGCCAATGTTTGATCTATAAACCCCTCATTCACAGCTACCAATAATTTAGAGGATAGTATATCAACAAAAGCATCAGTCGGGTCACCATCAAGACGTCTATAGACATTAGTGTCGCCAAGTTGTCGATTAATCTCATCTCTGTATTGATTTAAATCTTGTATAACAATTGCCCCGCCTTTGTCTGCGGGGCGAATTATTATATCATCATAACTAGCAATATTCTTTATAGCCTCAGTCTCACCAAAAGATAAGTTGTTATACAAAGCTTGATGACAATGCAAAACATGTGGGAAAAAGTTTTAATGGAAGAATTATTAGTAAATGGTTCAAAGGTGGACAGAGGTTGTAATTTCCGCAATTGCGGCGGAACAGAAGAAACCCTCTGTTCAGTAGCCATCCGTGTCACCCCTGAACCACTGAAATGCTCATGTAAACGTAATTGACGATTCAATGAATATTTTTCAATCTCCCATTTAAAACTATCAAAATGACAGGTCGGTACAAACAAAAGTCCACAGTTTAACACCTTGAGCTCTAGATCAGTTAATGTCCTATTAGATAGATTCACCACTATCTGCTGGGTAGCGGAGGTCTGTCGTTTCTGCCACGACCTCGACCTCTTGCCACCCCTGCGTGTCGGTCGCCTCAAGGATTTTTTAACTGGTACCGTGTACGTACCCCTAAAGGGGCATGAGAAACATCACGGTTGAAATGATCTTCATTCATATCCAAATCACTTGTGGTTGCAGTATCTGATTGAAAATGAGGTCAATTATAACAGTGGGTGTAACGTTGTGTCTGTGTTGGAATTACCACTGATCCAGCTATACACTCTATTCTGCTCATAGTCAAGGTGATCCATACACATAATTATTTTTATTTTGATGGTTATTTTTATTTACAAGTGTCTGGCGTTGCGATGGGGTCGAATGTGGCCCCACCGTACGCTAACGCTTATATGTTTGTTATGGAAAAACAATTTTTTTTCTCTAACTCTTTATTTTCTGCTAATATTTTATTTTTTGGTCGCTACATCGACGACCTATTTATTATTTGGACTGGTTCTAAATATTCCTTTGATCATCTCATGAAGTTACACAATACCTTACAAAACAACAGGGTGGAAGAATTCTGTCGTGCGCAAGAAGCAGCCTGTCACAGGTTAACTCCTAGAGGTGTCCTTAAACCCCTCAGTAACAGTGCAAACATCAATAAAAAATTGAGATAACCACTTAACTAGCGCTTCAGTATGTTCACGGGCTCACTTATTCTTCCCAATTCATCTCCATCATTTTGCATAAAAAACAAGGAAGTAGGGAGAAGAATATAGTATGATACAGTTTTTTAATGATACACAAAATACAAAACATTAAAATTCAGCGGTCTGCATAAAAGGAGGCATCTCAACTCTAGTACACTGAAGGAGAACCGGTACCTGAACTGCAGCTGGGACAACTATGAGTGACGCTTCTTGGGATCCCCACCATACCCATATGCTGTTTTGAACTGTCTAAACCACAGTTCCATCAAATCTGGTAAAACCTCCACTGTATCTATTTTTGACTGAGAAGCCTACCTGTCAAATATGCCTTTTATGCAGACCGCTGAATTTTAATGTTTTGTATTTTGTGTATCATTAAAAAACTGTATCACACTATATTCTTCTCCCTACTTCCTTGTCTTTTATGCAAAATGATGGAGATGAATTGGGAAGAATAAGTGAGCCCGTGAACATACTGAAGCGCTAGTTAAGTGGTTATCTCAATTTTTTATTGATGTTTACACAATACCTTAGACTGCCCCATCAAGTTCACTTACAGTATGGATCAGACTAGTGTTCATTTTCTTGATGTCACCATTGAACTGTGTGGTAATCGGCTGATTACATCCCTGTTCAAAAAATCCACTGATAGGAACTCCCTGCTGCATGTGGGAAGTTTCCACCCTAAATCACTCAAATACGGCTTGCCATATTCTCAATTTATTAGAGTACGCCGAATTTGTTGTGACACCCAAACTGCAGTAAAAAGTATTGACAATATGATTTCTGACTTTCTGGCTAGGGGGTATAATCTTGATAACCTTATTAAAGCCAAAAATAAAGCACTTAGAATTAGTGATGAGCGGGTTCGGATCCTCGGAATCCGACCCGCCCGAACTTCACCTTTTTTTTACAAGGGGCCGAGCGACTCGGATCCTCCCGCCTTGCTCGGTTAACCCGAGCGCGCCCGAACGTCATCATCCCGCTGTCGGATTCTCGCGAGACTCGGATTCTATATAAGGAGCCGCGCGTCGCCGCCATTTTCACACGTGCATTGAGATTGATAGGGAGAGGACGTGGCTGGCGTCCTCTCCGAGTCCGTTGTATTATATTAGAACTTAGTTAGTTATAATTGTGGGGAGGATTGGGGACGGGGAGCAGCTGTTAGGGAGTACAGTGCAGGGTTTTGAGTTTAATCCGTTGTTTCTCTGCCTGAAAAAAAACGCTCCACCATATCTGTGCTCACTCAGTGTGCTGCACTGCTGCATGATATATCTGTGCTGAGTGCACTGCTCACACTGCCTAATTGTGGGGACTGGGGAGCAGTTATAGCAGGAGTACAGTGCACAGTTTTGCTGACAGTGACCACCAGTCCAGTATACGTTTGTCTGCCTGAAAAACACTGTGGTGTTTTTTTTTTCTTTCTTCATGCTAGTTTGTTTAGCAGTCTGCTGACACTGCAGTGTCCACCAGGTCCGTTATACAGTATATTATATATATAATTAAGCACTAAGCAGCAGTACGGTAGGCCACGGCTGTACCTACCTCTGTGTCGACTCGTCACTCGTCGTCCATAAGTATAAGTAATACTATCCATCCATCTACATTGTATACCTGTGGTGTTTTTTTTTTCTTTCTTCATACTAGTTTAGCAGTCTGCTGCTGACACTGTCCACCAGGTCCGTTATACAGTATATTATATTTATATATAAGCACTAAGCAGCAGTACGGTAGGCCACGGCTGTACCTACCTCTGTGTCATCGCTCGTCGTCCATAAGTATAAGTAATACTATACTATCCATCCATCTACATTGTATACCTGTGGTGGCTTTTAGTTGTGCGCAAAATATGGAGAACAAAAATGTGGAGGTTAAAAAAATAGGGAAAGATCAAGATCCACTTCCACCTCGTGCTGAAGCTGCTGCCACTAGTCATGGCCTGGACGATGAAATGCCATCAACGTCGTCTGCCAAGGCCGATGCCCAGTGTCATAGTACAGAGCATGTAAAATCCAAAACACAAAAGATCAGTAAAAAAATGACCCAAAAATCAAAATTAAAAGCGTCTGAGGAGAAGCGTAAACTTGCCAATATGCCATTTACGACACGGAGTGGCAAGGAACGGCTGAGGCCCTGGCCTATGTTCATGGCTAGTGGTTCAGCTTCACATGAGGATGGAAGCACTCATCCTCTCGCTAGAAAAAAGAAAAGACTTGCGGCAAAAGCACAGCAAAGAACTGTGCGTTCTTCGAAATCCCAAATCCCAAAGGAGAGTCCAATTGTGTCGGTTGCGATGCCTGACCTTCCCAACACTGGACGGGAAGAGCTTGAGCCTTCCACCATTTGCACGCCCCCTGCAAGTGTTGAAAGGAGCAACCGCAGTCCAGTTCCTGATAGTCAAATTGAAGATGTCAGTGTTGAAGTACACCAGGATGAGGATATGGGTGTTGCTGGCGCTGGGGAGGAAATTGACAAGGAGGATTCTGATGGTGAGGTGGTTTGTTTAAGTCAGGCACCCGGGGAGACACCTGTTGTCCGTGGGAGGAATATGGCCATTGACATGCCTGGTCAAAATACCGAAAAAATCAGCTCTTCAGTGTGGAAGTATTTCAACAGAAATGCGGATAACAGGTGTCAAGCCGTGTGTTGCCTTTGTCAAGCTGTAATAAGTAGGGGTAAGGACGTTAACCACCTCGGAACATCCTCCCTTATACGTCACCTGCAGCGCATTCATAATAAGTCAGTGACAAGTTCAAAAACTTTGGGCGACAGCGGAAGCAGTCCACTGACCAGTAAATCCCTTCCTCTTGTAACCAAGCTCGCGCAAACCACACCACCAACTCCCTCAGTGTCAATTTCCTCCTTACCCAGGAAAGCCAATAGTCCTGCAGGCCATGTCACTGGCAAGTCTGACGAGTCCTCTCCTGCCTGGGATTCCTCCGATGCATCCTTGAGTGTAACGCCTACTGCTGCTGGCGCTGCTGTTGTTGCTGCTGGGAGTCGATCGTCATCCCAGAGGGGAAGTCGGAAGACCACTTGTACTACTTCCAGTAAGCAATTGACTGTCCAACAGTCCTTTGCGAGGAAGATGAAATATCACAGCAGTCATCCTGTTGCAAAGCGGATAACTGAGGCCTTGACAACTATGTTGGTGTTAGACGTGCCTCCGGTATCCGCCGTTAGTTCACAGGGAACTAGACAATTTCTTGAGGTAGTGTGCCCCCGTTACCAAATACCATCTAGGTTCCACTTCTCTAGGCAGGCGATACCGAGAATGTACACGGACGTCAGAAAAAGACTCACCAGTGTCCTAAAAAATGCAGTTGTACCCAATGTCCACTTAACCACGGACATGTGGACAAGTGGAGCAGGGCAGACTCAGGACTACATCACTGTGACAGCCCACTGGGTAGATGTATTGCCTCCCGCTGCAAGAACAGCAGCGGCGGCACCAGTAGCAGCATCTCGCCAAACGCCAACTCGTTCCTAGGCAGGCTGCGCTTTGTATCACCGCTTTCCAGAATAGGCACACAGCTGAAAACCTCTTACGGCAACTGAGGAAGATCATCGCAGAATGGCTTACCCCAATTGGACTCTCCTGGGGATTTGTGACATCGGACAATGCCAGCAATATTGTGAGTGCATTACATCTGGGCAAATTCCAGCACGTCCCATGTTTTGCACATACCTTGAATTTGGTGGTGCAGAATTATTTAAAAAACGACAGGGGCGTGCAAGAGATGCTGTCGGTGGCCAGAAGAATTGCGGGCCACTTTCGGCGTACAGGCACCGCGTACAGAAGACTGGAGCACCACCAAAAACACCTGAACCTGCCCTGCCATCATCTGAAGCAAGAGGTGGTAACGAGGTGGAATTCAACCCTCTATATGCTTCAGAGGATGGAGGAGCAGCAAAAGGCCATTCAAGCCTATACATCTGGCCATGATATAGGCAAAGGAGGTGGAATGCACCTGTCTCAAGCGCAGTGGAGAATGATTTCAACGTTGTGCAAGGTTCTGCAACCTTTTGAACTTGCCACACGTGAAGTCAGTTCAGACACTGCCAGCCTGAGTCAGGTCATTCCCCTCATCAGGCTTTTGCAGAAGAAGCTGGAGGCATTGAAGGAGGAGCTAAAACAGAGCGTTTCCGCTAGGCATGTGGGACTTGTGGATGGAGCCCTTCATTCGCTTAACCAGGATTCACGTGTGGTCAATCTGTTGAAATCAGAGCACTACATTTTGGCCACCGTGCTCGATCCTAGATTGAAAACCTACCTTGGATCTCTCTTTACGGCAGACACAAGTCTGCAGAGGTTCAAAGACCTGCTGGTGACAAAATTGTCAAGTCAAGCGGAACGCGACCCGTCAACATCTCCTCCTTCACATTCTCCCGCAACTGGGGGTGCGAGGAAAAGGCTACGAATTCCGAGCCCACCCGCTGGCGGTGATGCAGGGCAGTCTGGAGCGACTGCTGATTCTGACATCTGGTCCGGACTGAAGGACCTGCCAACGATTACTGACAAGTCGTCTACTGTCACTGCATATGATTCTCTCACCATTGAAAGAATGGTGGAGGATTATATGAGTGACCGCATCCAAGTAGGCACGTCACGTAGGTACGTATACTGGCAGGAAAAAGAGGCAATTTGGAGGCCCTTGCACAAACTGGCTTTATTCTACCTAAGTTGCCCTCCCTCCAGTGTGTACTCCGAAAGAGTGTTTAGTGCCACCGCTCACCTTGTCAGCAATCGGCGTACGAGGTTACTTCCAGAAAATGTGGAGAAGATGATGTTCATTAAAATGAATTATAATCAATTCCTCCGTGGAGACATTCACCAGCAGCAATTGCCTCCAGAAAGTACACGAGGACCTGAGATGGTGGATTCCAGTGGGGACGAATTAATAATCTGTGAGGAGGGGGATGTACACAGTGAAAGGGGTGATGAATCGGACGATGATGATGAGGTGGACATCTTGCCTCCGTAGAGCCAGTTTGTGCAAGGAGAGATTGATTGCTTCTTTTTTGGTGGGGGCCCAAACCAACCAGTCATTTCAGTCACAGTCGTGTGGCAGACCCTGTCGCTGAAATTATGGGTTCGTTAAAGTGTGCATGTCCTGTTTTTACAACATAAGGGTGGGTGGGAGGGCCCAAGGACAATTCCATCTTGCACCTCTTTTTTCTTTCATTTTTCTTTGCGTCATGTGCTGTTTGTGGAGTATTTTTTTGAAGGGCCATCCTGCGTGACACTGCAGTGCCACTCCTAGATGGGCCAGGTGTTTGTGTCGGCCACTAGGGTCGCTTAGCTTAGTCACACAGCTACCTCATTGCGCCTCTTTTTTTCTTTGCGTCATGTGCTGTTTGGGGAGTATTTTTTTGAAGGGCCATCCTGCGTGACACTGCAGTGCCACTCCTAGATGGGCCAGGTGTTTGTGTCGGCCACTAGGGTCGCTTAGCTTAGCCATCCAGCGACCTCGGTGCAAATTTTAGGACTAAAAATAATATTGTGAGGTGTTCAGAATAGACTGAAAATTAGTGGAAATTATGGTTATTGAGGTTAATAATACTATGGGATCAAAATGACCCCCAAATTCTATGATTTAAGCTGTTTTTTAGGGTCTTTTGAAAAAAACACCCGAATCCAAAACACACCCGAATCCGACAAAAAAAATTCGGTGAGGTTTTGTCAAAACGCGTCCGAACCCAAAACACGGCCACGGAACCGAACCCAAAACCCGAAAAATTTCAGGTGCACATCACTACTTAGAATACCCCGCTCAGTCCTGTTGAAATCAAAGGATAAAATCACTGGGGCCCCTAAAATACCATGGGTGACACATTTTAATGCATCGAGCCATATTATTAATAACACCAGTAAAAAACTCTGGCCTATAGTCAAGACTGACAAATCCCTTAATCTCTCTGAAATGAATCTTATGAATTGTTATACTAGAGGTCGGAATATTCGTGACCTGGTTGTCAAGACGGACATTACTGCTCAACGGATTAATCCAGCTGAAACTGGATTTTTAGGCCGCAAACCAGGGTGCTATAGGTGTATTAATTGTACCACCTGTCGTTCCCTTATAACAAGTACTACATTTAATCATCCCCACAGTGGTCAAAAATTTGCTATCCAGCACAGAGTTACATGTACTATCCGCTTTATTATTTATTTGTTGTCTAAGTTACGTCGGCAAGACGGAACGTACCTTGAGGGAACGTATGGCTGCACACAGGTATGCCATACAGAATGCTTTAACCACCAGGCAGAGTGACCAACCTGTGGCCAGGCATCTTATGAATGCCGGTCACAGTTTGGCCACTCTGCGATACATTATAATTGATCATATTCCCCCTGATGTGAGAAGAGGTGACCGTTCTCTGAAATTACTGAGGTGCGAGGCACGATGGATACATCGCCTACAAACCCTGGCACCGAAGGGCCTTAATGAACAGTCTGGAATTTATGCCTGCATTTGATTAAGAGTTTGCTCTCTTGCTCATGATCTCTTCTTAATGTTTACTATGTGTCTCTATTAAAGATGTATTGCTATTTTGTTGTGATTAATTTTTGTATTAATGTATCATCCCCTATTACATTGTATCCCATTTCTTTATGTTTGTTAGGTGGCTATGGCAACGGGCAGCGGTTGATGACGTCCTGTGTGGACGACGTCCCTCTGACTTCCGGCCGCCAACACGTGTGTTACCTGGGGGTATAAGGTGAGAGTTTTGTGTATTGTATTATGTGCCTGACGATGAAGGAATAAACCTTTGAAACGTTGCTTTACTCCTGCCTCCTCTACATTTATTTACTGAGTGCTGTGGACAATTTCTTTGGATATATTGGTGTTCTGCTTGTTCACCTACCGCTGGCACCAGGACATTTGCCTTTTTACCTGCACAGGTGTGCTGTCCTTCTCCATGTATATATATATATATATATATATATAAATGGAGTACAAACAACAGGCAGCGGCACTCAGGGTGCGCACCTCTGTCAGGGTGAAGACAAAGGAGCATGCGGGCTCCGAAAAGTCAACTTATTTTCACTATGCTATAATATATTGGTGCTTTTGATAGTCACTGAGTGTCGCTGCCTGTTATTTGTACTCCACTATCCAAGGGGCACCAGAGGACCTAATGTCATTGGAGTGCTGGACTACAAAACGTGTGTGTATACGTGTGTATATATATATATATATATATATATATAGATATATATGTATATATGGGGCCCCAAAGACATCAGTGTACCGGGCCCCAAAATTTCTGTTATTGGCCCTGCCTGGGGGCGGGGCCTCAGATGGATACAGGAGGATAGGAAAGGCAGGTGGGTGAATGAGGTGCGTGCGCTGCTGTGTGTGATGACAGGAAATATGGGGGTCATTCCGACCCATTCGCACGCAGCGTTTTTTCGCTGCTGTGCGAACCGGTGCAGAATGTGCATGCGCGACATTGCCCGGCGACAGGGGTCGCCGGGTTACGTTGCGGCTTCCGACGGAAGCGGTCGCAGTGGCGACCGCTAAGAAGATTGACTGCAAGGAGGTGTGGCGGGGCGGATTCGGACTGTTGGAGAGCGTTTTCGGGGAGTGGTGAGTATAACGCAGGCGTGTCCAGGACAACGGAGGGCGGAGGAGTGACGTCAAAGCCACGCCCATCATCGCTGGATCCATCGCACAGGGTAAGTATGTCCAGCCCTAGGCTTCTTCTGCTTGATTTTTTTAGCTTAGCAGGGCTGCACAAGCGATCGCAGCCCTGCTGAGCTAAAATACACTCCCCCATAGGCGTGGACTATTGATCGCAGCAGCAGCTAAAAGCTGCTGGCTGCGATTAACTCGGAATGACCACCTATATTTTTCCTGTTATCACTGGCTGCCTGCACTGTAGGGAACTCTGTGGGCCTATTTCCAATGGGGGGCTTGGAGCTGCAGCTCCATCCGCCCCATTGTTAATCCGACTCTGGTTATGGGCATATCTTCCAACATTGGTGGCCAGTGGATCGGGACCCTTGGAACACCCATAGCCGAAAAAAGAGGGTGCGGCCTCGGGGAACTGGGGCAGAGCTTTGTGGTTCCCATCACTGTGGGGGCGTGCCCAGCACTCTCCGAGATGCTGGACACGCCCCCAGACTCTCCCTGCACTGTGAATAGGTGCTGGGTGCATGCGCACAGAGTTTATTCATCTGCTGCTTACCCACACAGAGCAGCGGTGTGTGCTCCCACTAACTGCCACCCCCTACCCCACCCACTATGGGACAATATGGCCCGCGGGTGGGACAGCGGGACAGTCCCGTTTTCATGGGACTGTCCCGCTGTCCCACCCGCGGGCTGAAGTTTCCCATGGTGTGTGTGGTTGGGGGAGAACACGCCGCTGCTCTGCATGGGTAAGCAGCGGGTGAATAGACGCCGTGCGCACGCGTACAGTGCCTATTCACGATGCAGGAGAGTCTGGGGGCGTGTCCAGCATCTCGGAGAGTGAATGCGGGAAAGTTGGGAGGTATAGTTATGGGGACTGCACTACATGGATCAAAAATGTTGTTCCAATTGTAGTACAGTTGGGAGATTCTCCCCCCTAACCAGTGCCCCTTTAATGCCAGTGTTCATGGCATTCGCAGGATGTTTTTAGGGGACAGGGAGATGGCTAGGAGCAACCAAGCACTTGCACTCTCTTGGGAATTGTGGTATGCCCTATGGATGGACATTGGAAGCTGATGGTTGGTAGATATCAGTGTTCCCAACTCAACAGAAATGGTTTCTCAATTCAGTGTTGCATTCCGATGCTCATCGATTGGTGCGTTCAATGCAGAGCTGGATTAAGGCTTTGGGAGGCCTGGGGCACTTAAGACTCGGTGTGTGTGTGTGTGTGTGTGTGTGTGTGTGTGTGTGTGAGTGAGAGAGAGAGAGAGAGAGAGAGAGAGGGGGGGGGGGTGGCCCTAATAAGCAACATTTGTGGATACAGGGATCAGATCATAGTGCGCAAGTCTGCAGCATGCACATGAACTAGAGTGTGGCCACAAGTCACATGCACATTTCACTTCACGCCGGGGACTTGCACATCACTTCCCCAACAGCCCCGAGCCTCACACACACAGCATTACCTCCCTCCTGTTCCACCTGCCCGCTGATGGGACACTACCCAAAAAACAGGACAGTCCCATCAAATCGTCATAGTTGGGGGGACATGCACACAACACGTACAGTTGGACTGGCTCACCAGGGATTTGCTTCTAGTCCATTTATGCCAGAACAATGTTTAGAAACATACAGCTCTTTACAACCAGTACCTGCATCGCAGGTGAATACAGGGGCAAGTGCCTCTAAACATTGTCCTGGCATAATTGGACCGGAAGCGAATCTCCAGTGAAACAGCCCAATGCAGCACACATACTGTATACACATACATATATACTGTCACATACAAATACAGTCACATACTTATATACATACAGTACGGTGCAAAAGTTTTAGGCAGGTGTGGAAAAAATGCTAAGTAAGAATGCTTTCAAAAATAAAAGTGTCAATAGTTAATTTTCAGCAACTAACAACATGCAACGTGAAGGAAGAGAAATTAAATCAAATCGAGGACACTGATGAAGCCGCTGAGCTGAATATCTAAGCGGAGAAACGCGTTTGTCGGATATACTGCAGAGGAGATTTTGGATATCCAAATTGTTTGTTGGCCGGCCAGAGACAGCTATACACGCGGATAGGATCCAATATTTTACCTTTTATCCACTAGATGGTGGACTCCGCATAAGGCTGTATTTGGAAGCGACATCCGGGAGAGGTATTAACCAACACGTGTAAAGCTGCACACTCATTTGTAGATAGATATCTTTATGAGTCTCATGAGCGATAATTATAATCTACCATAAGATGGAATCACACCATTTATCAGCATAAGTGTGTGGAGGAACTGTGTTTGGAAACTGCATCTAATTAACTGTGTGTTAAAGAACTGTAATTGGAGAAATCAATTGAGGCTCGATGAAGCAGCTGGATAAGCTACTATTGTAACAAACTAAAGAAATTAGTTACAATTGGGACAATAGTATCATATAATATCATTTAGTCTAAGCGCTTAGCTGCATGTATATATAAATTAAGGATCATATAAATTCTCTGGTTGGTGACAAAAGGAAGAAATACTTCGAGAAGTGTATAACTTAATGGTTTTATTAAGTAATAGATATATTTTATATGTGAATGCATTTTACATGTGTTATTAAAAACAACTATTTTTAATGTGAATGTGCCAGCACTGTCCTTGTATTTTGTATATTTCAGTATTTGCTGTGACCACCTTTTGCCTTTTAAAACAGCATCAATTCATCTAGGTACACTTGCACACAGTTTTTGAAGGAACTTGGCAGTATCACGACATTCATCAGTATACCAAAATCAGGAACGATGCTTCTGTGGGCTGCTGGAGAGGTAAGCTGCAAGGGGGGAGGTTAGGGTTACCCTAGGGGGGGGGGGGGGGGGGAGATTAGGGTTAGGATGTGGGGGAGGATTAGATTTAGGCTGCGGGGAAGGGAGGGTTAGATTTAGGCTGATGGGAGGGTTAGGGTCAGGTTGCGGGGGAGGGAGGTTTAGGGTTAGGCTGCGGGGAGGGAGGGAGGGAGGGAGGGAGGGAGGGTTAAGGTCCGTACACACTGTGAGATTCGGGCTGAGATTCGGGGAAGGTTAGATTTATGCTGCGGGAAAGGTGAGTTAGGGTTAGGGGGTGTGGGGATCAGGGTTCGCTTTTAAAATGAACCAGTGTCTGTATTTTAAACACCGGGATGCTGCTGTCAGTATTGTGACAGCAGGCATCCCGACCGTTGGGATCCCAATACCAGCGCATACAGGGACGGATTGGGAGATAAAAGTGTCCCTGGAAAAATTTCTAGAAGTGGCCTTGTGGGCGGCACCAAATCAACTGTACTGGCGGGACCAATACCAAAGTAGGCGGGATTACTGCTTTAAAATGTAATGTACGCGGAGTTACACCAACAAAAGGCAGCGCATGTCATAGTAGCTAAACCTAACACATTAAAATGTGTATATGGTATTGTGTTGTAGCAGAAGTAGTTAAGAAATTAAAACTGGGGTGACAGTTAATCCTGCGCACACTCTCTAAATACATTTTAAAGCAATTATAGCTACTTCATGCTATACTCTATTACAGTGGTTCTCAAACTCAGTCCTCAGGACCACAAACAGCGAATGTTATGCAGATAATCGGGCATGTGAACAGGTACAGATGGAGCCTTGCTGATCTTGGCTTTTTTGCTGCGCCTAGGTGCACCATGTTTTATTAGCATAAGCCTTTCATCTAGTGTTCTCAGCTGCAATACAATACAGAGAGAACAATACAGCAGGGGATTAAGTCATTACAGCAGGGGATTAACTCCAACTGACCTGGCTCAATTAATCCTGTTAAAGGCATAGATGAGGAGGGCTCCATCTGTATATTCATTACTCACTAAACACATTTCAAAAGATGAACAGGTGGAGCTAATTATTTCACTTGTGACTCTGCGAGAAGACCTGGAAAAGATGCACTGTTTGTTGTACTGAGGATCGAGTTTGACAACCTGTGCCCTAGGGTACCATGATGGGAACCACTGTGTTAAGGCATTTTAAAGCGAGAGAGAGACAGTCCTGATGTATAGATGGCTATACCAGCCGGGATGATTAATAGGTAACCTTTGCTGGTGTCTTCTCTGCGGTGTTAGGCTCCCTCTCTCACATTTCTGGTACGGTGTGCAGTAGTGATGGTACAGCTCCTGCTGCATTTGCTCTGCCCGACTCTGCTGCATGTTTCCTGGGTGCTGGAATGCACTATGGAGTGCACAGTGGCTTCTTCCGGCGCTCGGGGTCTCCGCAGTCTTAATTTGCTTTTAATAAGGTCATGTACTTAATATGCGGACCATTATTAGGCGCTGCATTATTAAAACATTATTAGGCACTGCAGTCCTTGTTCCAGCGGCCCTTGTGAACTTCGAGACCCGGTACAGGTGTCTCTTTCAACCCCCATGTTGCCGGGCCTAAAAATAGATCATCCCCTCCTTTAGAACTAAATAACTCCCCTCTCTTCAGACAGATCATCTCCCTTAGCGTATAATAGTCCCCTAGCACAGAACAACAAGTTAGATCATCTCCGCTACAGAATATCCCTAATCATTGCAACCACACACACACACACACACACACACACACACACACACACACACGTCAATGCCAGCCTACATACACACACACATTGGTCGAAGTGGAAATTTTGAAGTGGGGGTATGAAAAAGTGAAGGTTGCAATTATGCGCGCCCCTTCGGAAAAGGGCCATGGCCACTCAAAAGGGGACGTCCTTTAGTGTAGTTTACCACACCATATAGCCCTTATACACATAGGGGGTGATTCCGAGTTGTTCGCTCGTTAGCTGCTTTTAGCAGTATTGCACACGCTAAGCCTACGCCTACTGGGAGTGTATCTTAGCTTATCAGATTTGCTAACGAAAGCTTCGCTAATTTTCTCGTAATGATTACCCCGCAGTTTCTGGGTAGCTCCAGACTTACTCAGCCATTGCGACCAGCTCAGTCCTTTTCGTTCCTGGTTTGATGTCACAAACACACCCAGCGTTTGCCCAACCACTCCCCCGTTTCTCCAGCCACTCCTGCGTTTTGTAACTCGAACACCTGCGTTTTTCCGCACACTCCCATAAAACGGCCAGTTTCCGCCCAGAAACACCCACTTCCTGTCAATCACACTACGATCAGCAGAGCGATGAAAAAACTTTGTTACGCCGTGAGTAAATTACCAAACTTTTGTGCTAATTTACTTGGCGCAGGCGCGCTGCGTACATTGCGCATGCGCAGTTTGCGACTAATCGCTCCATAGCGAAAAAAAATAACGAGTGAACAACTCGGAATTACCCCCATTATGCACCCCATAATACTATCATTATGCACCTTATACTATCTAGTACTGGTGCACATTTCACATTATACCACACAGAATGAGCCGAAATTCACATTATGCCACACAGTTTGAGCCAAAATTCACATTATAGCACATGGTAAGAGCCAAAATTCCCATTATATCACACAGAATGAGCCGAAATTCACATTATAGCACATGGTATGAGCCGAAAAATAAGAATTTACTTACCGATAATTCTATTTCTCATAGTCCGTAGTGGATGCTGGGGACTCCGTAAGGACCATGGGGAATAGCGGCTCCGCAGGAGACTGGGCACATCTAAAGAAAGCTTTAGGACTATCTGGTGTGCACTGGCTCCTCCCCCTATGACCCTCCTCCAAGCCTCAGTTAGGATACTGTGCCCGGACGAGCGTACACAATAAGGAAGGATTTTGAATCCCGGGTAAGACTCATACCAGCCACACCAATCACACCGTACAACTTGTGATCTGAACCCAGTTAACAGCATGATAACAGAGGAGCCTCTAGAAAAGATGGCTCACTACAGCAATAACCCGATTTTTTGGTAACAATAACTATGTACCAGTATTGCAGACAATCCGCACTTGGGATGGGCGCCCAGCATCCACTACGGACTATGAGAAATAGAATTATCGGTAAGTAAATTCTTATTTTCTCTAACGTCCTAAGTGGATGCTGGGGACTCCGTAAGGACCATGGGGATTATACCAAAGCTCCCAAACGGGCGGGAGAGTGCGGATGACTCTGCAGCACCAAATGAGAGTACTCCAGGTCCTCCTCAGCCAGGATATCAATTTTGTAGAATTTTACAAATGTATTTGCTCCTGACCAAGTAGCTGCTCGGCAAAGTTGTAAAGCCGAGACCCCTCGGGCAGCCGCCCAAGATGAGCCCACCTTCCTTATGGAGTGGGCATTTACAGATTTTTGGCTGTGGCAGGCCTGCCACAGAATGTGCAAGCTGAATTGTACTACAAATCCAACGAGCAATAGTCTGCTTAGAAGCAGGAGCACCCAGCTTGTTGGGTGCATACAGGATAAACAGCGAGTCAGATTTCCTGACTCCAGCCGTCCTGGAAACATATATTTTCAGGGCCCTGACAACGTCTAGCAACTTGGAGTCCTCCAAGTCCCTAGTAGCCGCAGGCACCACAAATAGGTTGGTTCAGGTGAAACGCTGAAAACACCTTAGGGAGAAAATGAGGACGAGTCCTCAATTCCGCCCTGTCCGAATGGAAAATCAGATAAGGGCTTTTTCAGGATAAAGCCGCCAATACTGACACGCGCCTGGCCCAGGCCAGGGCCAACAGCATGACCACTTTCCATGTGAGATATTTTAACTCCACAGATTTAAGTGGTTCAAACCAATGTGACTTTTGGAACCCAAAACTACAGTGAGATCCCAAAGTGCCACTGGAGGCACAAAAGGAGGCTGTATATGCAGTACCCCTTTTACAAACGTCTGAACTTCAGGGACTGAAGCTAGTTCTTTTTGGAAGAAAATTGACAGGGCCGAAATTTGAACCTTAATGGACCCCAATTTCAGGCCCATAGACACTCCTGTTTGCAGGAAATGTAGGAATCGACCCAGTTGAATTTCCTCCGTCGGGCCTACTGGCCTCGCACCACGCAACATATTTTCGCCAAATGCGGTGATAATGTTTTTCGGTTACATCCTTCCTGGCTTTGATCAGGATAGGGATGACTTCATCCGGAATGCCGTTTTTCCTTCAGGATCCGGCGTTCAACCGCCATGCCGTCAAACGTAGCCGCGGTAAGTCTTGGAACAGACAGGGTCCTTGCTGGAGCAGGTCCCTTCTTAGAGGTAGAGGCCACGGATCCTCCGTGAGCATCTCTTGAAGTTCCGGTTACCAAGTCCTTCTTGGCCAATCCGGAGCCACGAATATAGTGCTTACTCCTCTCCATCTTATCAATCTCAGTACCTTGGGTATGAGAGGCAGAGGAGGGAACACATACACTGACTGGTACACCCACGGTGTTACCAGAGCGTCTACAGCTATTGCCTGAGGGTCCCTTGACCTGGCGCAATACCTGTCGAGTTTTTCCCAACGGTTTATAAACAAGTGGAAGACTTCTGGGTGAAGTCCCCACTCTCCCGGGTGGAGGTCGTGCTGAGGAAGTCTGCTTCCCAGTTGTCCACTCCCGGAATGAATACTGCTGACAGTGATATCACATGATTTTCCGCCCAGCGAAGAATCCTTGCAGCTTCTGCCATTGCCCTCCTGCTTCTTGTGCCACCCTGTCTGTTTACGTGGGTGACTGCCGTGATGTTGTCCGACTGGATCAACACCGGCTGACCTTGAAGCAGAGGTCCTGCTAAGCTTAGAGCATTGTAAATGTCCCTTAGCTTCAGGATATTTTTGTGAAGTGATGTCTCCAGGCTTGACCATAAGCACTGGATATTCCTTCCCTGTGTGACTGCTCCCCAGCCTCGCAGGCTGGCATCCGTGGTCACCAGGACCCAGTCCTGAATGCCGAATCTGCGGCCCTCTAGAAGATGAGCACTCTGCAACCACCACAGGAGGGACACCCTTGTCCTTGGTGACAGGGTTATCCGCTGATGCATCTGAAGATGCGACCCGGACCATTTGTCCAGCAGGTCCCACTGGAAAGTTCTTGCGTGGAATCTGCCGAATGGGATTGCTTCGTAGGAAGCCACCATTTTACCCAGAACCCTTGTGCATTGATGCACTGAGACTTGGCTCGGTTTTAGGAGGTTCCTGACTAGCTCGGATAACTCCCTGGCTTTCTCCTCCGGGAGAAACACCTTTTTCTGGACTGTGTCCAGGATCATCCCTAGGAACAGAAGATAAGTCGTCGGAACCAGCTGCGATTTTGGAATATTGAGAATCCAATCGTGCTGCCGCAACACTACCTGAGATAGTGCTACACCGACCTCCAACTGTTCCCTGGATCTTACCCTTATCAGGGAATTGTCCAAGTAAGGGATAACTAAAATTCCCTTCCTTCGAAGGAATATCATCATTTCGGCCATTACCTTGGTAAAGACCCGGGGTGCCGTGGACCATCCATACGGCAGCGTCTGAACTGATAGTGACAGTTCTGTACCATAAACCTGAGGTACCCTTGGTGAGAAGGGTAAATTTTGACATGAAGGTAAACATCCCTGATGTCCTGAGACATCATGTAGTCCCCTTCTTCCAGGTTCGCAATCACTGCTCTGAGTGACTCAATCTTGAATTTGAACCTCTGTATGTAAGTGTTCAAAGATTTTAGATTTAGAATCGGTCTCACCGAGCCGTCCGGCTTCGGTACCACAACAGTGTGGAATAATACCCCGTTCCCTGTTGCAGGAGGGGTATCTTGATTATCACCTGCTGGGAATACAGCTTGTGAATGGCTTCCAAAACTGTCTCCCTGTCAGAAGGAGACATCGGTAAAGCCGACTTTAGGAAACGGCGAGGGGGAGACGTCTCGAATTCTAATTTGTACCCCTGAGATATCACCTGAAGGATCCAGGGGTGACGGGTCTACTTGCGAGTGAGCCCACTGCGCGCTGAAATTCATTGAGACGGGCCCCCCACCGTGCCTGATTCTGCTTGTAAAGCCCCAGCGTATACTGAGGGCTTGGCAGAGGCGGGAGAGGGTTTCTGTTCCTGGGAACTGGCTGATTTCTGCAGCCTTTTTCCTCTCCCTCTGTCACGGGGCAGAAATGAGGAACCTTTTGCCCGCTTGTCCATGAAAAGACTGCG
Source organism: Pseudophryne corroboree (assembly GCF_028390025.1). Classification (NCBI taxonomy): domain Eukaryota; kingdom Metazoa; phylum Chordata; class Amphibia; order Anura; family Myobatrachidae; genus Pseudophryne; species Pseudophryne corroboree. The sequence goes on from NC_086449.1 coordinate 136,987,263, forward strand.
CCTGATAATACGGCGTCTTCTCATGTTGAGAGGCGACCTGGGGTACAAACGTGGATTACCCAGCTGTTGCCGTGGCCACCAGGTCTGAAAGAGCGACCCCAAATAACTCCTCCCCTTAATAAGGCAATACTTCCAAATGCCGTTTGGAATACGCATCACCTGACCACTGACGTGTCCATAACCCTCTACTGGTAGAAATGGACAACGCACTTAGACTTGATGCCAGTCGGCAAATATTCCGCTGTGCATCACGCATGTATAGAAATGCATTTTTTTAAATGCTCTATAGGCAAAAATATACTGTCCCTATCTAGGGTATCAATATTTTCAGTCAGGGAATCCGACCACGCCAACCCAGCACTGCACATCCAGGCTGAGGCGATTGCTGGTCGCAGTATAACACCAGTATGTGTGTAAATACATTTTAGGATACCCTCCTGCTTTCTATCAGCAGGATCCTTAAGGGCGGCCATCTCAGGAGAGGGTAGAGCCCTTACAAGCGTGTGAGCGCTTTATCCACCCTAGGGGGTGTTTCCCAACGCACCCTAACCTCTGGCGGGAAAGGATATAATGCCAATAACATTTTAGAAATTATCAGTTGTTATCGGGGGAAACCCACGCATCATCACACACCTCATTTAATTTCTCAGATTCAGGAAAACTACAGGTAGTTTTTCCTCACCGAACATAATACCCCTTTTTGGTGGTACTCGTATTATCAGAAATGTGTAAAACATTTTTCATTGCCTCAATCATGTAACGTGTGGCCCTACTGGAAGTCACATTTGTCTCTTCACCGTCGACACTGGAGTCAGTATCTGTGTCGGCGTCTATATCTGCCATCTGAGGTAACGGGCGCTTTAGAGCCCCTGACGGCCTATGAGACGTCTGGACAGGCACAAGCTGAGTAGCCGGCTGTCTCATGTCAACCACTGTCTTTTATACAGAGCTGACACTGTCACGTAATTTCCAACAGTTCATCCACTCAGGTGTCGACCCCCTAGGGGGTGACATCACTATTACAGGCAATCTGCTCCATCTCCACATCATTTTTCTCCTCATACATGTCGACACAAAAGTACCGACATACAGCACACACACAGGGAATGCTCTGATAGAGGACAGGACCCCACTAGCCCTTTGGGGAGACAGAGGGAGAGTTTGCCAGCACACACCAGAGCGCTATATATATACAGGGATAACCTTATATAAGTGTTTTTCCCCTTATAGCTGCTGTATAGTTAATACTGCGCCTAATTAGTGCCCCCCTCTCTTTTTTAACCCTTTCTGTAGTGTAGTGACTGCAGGGGAGAGCCAGGGAGCTTCCCTCCAACGGAGCTGTGAGGGAAAATGGCGCCAGTGTGCTGAGGAGATAGGCTCCGCCCCTTTTTCGCGGACTTTTCTCCTGCTTTTTTATGGATTCTGGCAGGGGTTAAATGCATCCATATAGCCCAGGAGCTATATGTGATGCATTTTTTGCCATCCAAGGTGTTTTTATTGCGTCTCAGGGCGCCCCCCCCCCAGCGCCCTGCACCCTCAGTGACCGGAGTGTGAAGTGTGCTGAGAGCAATGGCGCACAGCTGCAGTGCTGTGCGCTACCTTGTTGAAGACAGGACGTCTTCTGCCGCCGATTTTCCGGACCTCTTCTGCCTTCTGGCTCTGTAAGGGGGCCGGCGGCGCGGCTCTGGGACCCATCCAAGCTGGGCCTGTGATCGTCCCTCTGGAGCTAATGTCCAGTAGCCTAAGAAGCCCAATCCACTCTGCACGCAGGTGAGTTCGCTTCTTCTCCCCTTAGTCCCTCGATGCAGTGAGCCTGTTGTCAGCAGGTCTCACTGAAAATAAAAAACCTAAACTAAAACTTTCACTAAGAAGCTCAGGAGAGCCCCTAGTGTGCACCCTTCTCGTTCGGGCACAGAGATCTAACTGAGGCTTGGAGGAGGGTCATAGGGGGAGGAGCCAGTGCACACCAGATAGTCCTAAAGCTTTCTTTAGATGTGCCCAGTCTCCTGCGGAGCCGCTATTCCCCATGGTCCTTACGGAGTCCCCAGCATCCACTTAGGACGTTAGAGAAATTCACATTATATCTAGAGATGAGCGGGTTCGGTTTTACTCGGTTTTACTCGGATTTACTCGGTTCTCAAAACGGCATCTTATTGGCTCACGGGTGTCACGTGTTTTGGATAGCCAATAGAAAAAATCCGGATAAAACCGAACTGGCGTTAATTCTGGCGTTAAATCCGAACCCGCTCATCTCTAATTATATCACACAGAATGAGCCGAAAATTCACATTATAGCACACGGTATGAGCAGAAATTCACATTATAGCACACAATATGAGCAGAAATTCACATTACACCACAAGGTATGAGCCGAAATTCACATATGCCACGTGGTATGATCCACAATTCAGGGAAAGGGAGAGTGACAGCAGGGACATAGGGACAGGGAGAGTGACAGAGAGGCAGTGACAGAGACAGTGACAGAGAGTGGCAACAAGGACAGTGACAGAGCGAGTGACAGCAGGGACAGGAAGAGTGACAGGGACATAGGGAAGCAGGGTAAGAGTACATGAGCAGCGGAGGGGGGTGTAGTCTGCGGTGGTGCGGAGTTGTAGGCCATGGGAAGTGGAGGAGGACGTGGGCGGCGGCTGTGAGGAGGACATGGGCAGCGGCGGTGGTGTGCAGGATGTGGCCGGAGGCGGTAAGGGGAATGGCAAGCTGCAAGCGGTGCCGGCGTGCGTGATGACGTCATGAAGAGTGACGTACAGCGACCTGCTTCCTGGCTGAGCGAGGTCAGTAAGGGCACTGGCAGCGGCGGAGTCTTCCAGCAGGGGTGGAGGGGTTGGGGTGATGTTTGAGTCAGCAGGGGGGAGGGATGTGATTATAACTGTGCCGCGGTGGATGGAAACTTCTTGTAGGCGACTCAAAATCATACACTCCCGCCTACAAAAAGATTCCATCCACCGCGGCACAGTTATGATCACATCCAACCACCCCCAGCAGGTGCGAGTGCGCCGCGGAGGGTCCATGCTGTCTGACAGCGTGGAATGCAACATGCGGGATAGGTCACATTGTAGGAATGCCGCTCCAACCACCTTGTGGTTTACATTACGCAATGCATACATTTAATAAGACTCCCAGATATATTACACCTCACACCTCATACTCCCAGACATATTACACCTCACACTTTCAAATATTATATAACACCTCATACCCACAAACATATGACATCTCATACCCCCATACATAATATTACACCTCATAACCCCAGACATAATTGTACACCTCATACCCGAAAACAACACTTTACACCTCATACCTCCAGACGTAACATTACACCCCATACCTCATATCTAGAAAATATCTCTCCTGACAGCGGCCGCAGCGCTCAGAATCAGCCTGGTGATGTGGAGGGGTGGCGGGCCAGCTCTCCTGATAGGCCACTTGAATCTAGCATCAACCCTCCTGATAGCGGCCAATGGCCGCGGCTCCCACAGGCAGCCTGGTGATGCGAAGCGGAGGGGAGGGGGTGGAGAAGGGCGGGCCGGCTCTCCTGATAGCGGCCAGTGGCCGTGTCTCTCACAAGGACCAGGGTGACGCGAAGGGGGGGCGGGCCGGCTCTCTTGATAGCGGCCAGCAGCCGCGGCGCTCAGCATGTAGAAGCAGGAGAAGGGGCGGGGCCATAGAGGGCAGGCGGCCGTGCACTCCAATCGGCCCACCGGGATATTCCCCGGTAGCGGCCGTTGCCAATCCGGGCCTGAGCTCATATATCTGTGTGTGTGTGTATATTTGTATAATGTGTACATCTGACTCTAATGCTAGCCAGTGCTTTTTCATCCATTAACCTCACTGTTGGAGATGTTGCCCATAGCAACCAATAAGATTCTACTGATTATTTCTCTAGGTAAATAATACCTGGAATCTGATTGGTTGTTTTGATCAACATTTCCTCTTCTAAAAACCTATATTTTAGTAAATATACCTGTAATTATCCACCTATATCTCACTTTGCCATCTTTGTAGTTGATGTGTAGTATGATGTCTGGCAATTCATGTAATCCCATTTGAGCTAAATTACATCAAAGTGGATCCCCTGAACAAACAGACAGACACATCGGGACGGAAATTTCCAGCTTGTATTGAAACCACCGAGGACATTGGTGTGAGAATTTTCCAACTCCTATTTATCATCCACAAAGAGTGATTTTTCATATATATTTTTTTTTACAAGCAGTGCTACTGTATACATCAATGTGCACTACATATTATTGTTATATAAGTTTTCACACCCTTTTCACATTATTTTAGTATCACTTGAATGTATTAAAGGGCTGAAAAACTGCTCCAACCCTTTTGATTTACTGTTTTTAGTAGCCAAAATCACATTTCCTGTACTTATAATGGGAAATGCGATCTGGCATAATCACAGGGTTCACTACGGATTCTGTACTTCTGCAAGAACCGGTGATCGCTGCTCCAGTGCAGGCTCCAGTCATCGGGGCCCCCTGCGGCTCCTGTGATCTCCAGTGCAGTAAAGTGATGCTGCAAAGTGGCAGCTCACTTTACATCACCGGAGGTCACAGCAGCAGGGAGCCCTGACGACCGCAGCCCTCCAGGAGCTCCCACCACCAATCCCTGGCTTTGGTGAGTATGAACAGAAGTGGGGATGGGGGTTCATCGCAAAGGGGAGGTGAGTGCTGGCATTGGCAGTGGTGGAGGCGATGTCGGCAGTGGTGCATGTGCAGCCATTACTCTGGGAATTTTGCAATAAGGGTGCAAAATAGCATTGCAGGGACACCATTCTTGCAAGCTCTGTCCTTGCATACGATTATTGATACATCCATGTGATGTAATCAATAATTGCATTGCGGATTGGGTGGATTTTATCACCTCACATCTGCATCCTCAGATCTGGATGCTGAAAAATCGGCCCCAAAGACAGTCCATAAGGGGGTATCCAGTTATCAGAGAAGAAACATTGGACGTTTTACGCAACTTTTCCCAATGTTTCACCCGTATTTTTTTTACAGGCTATCCAATTTGGTCACCTGTAAAAATATAAATTCTCTCCCGAGAACACATGTTTAGTATAACCTGTGTATTTTCGGTAGTACAGCCCCGTTTTCAGATGAAAACGGGGGTGTTTGCGAGGATTTGTTTTCGCCTTTCTGAGGCAGGTGAAACTAAGTTACAGATAAGCCGCGGCTCGCGGTGTCTTATCATGGCTAATACATAGTTGCTCACCCTCCTTCATTCTGCAGGAGACTCCCTGAAATAGCAGCAATCTCCCTCACTCCCTGAATAGACCAACAAACTCCCTGATTGCACCTTATCCCCATTATGCAGCTATTACAATCTTGGGGGGAAAAAGAAATCAGAGATACATACATTCAAATGGGAACATCAGTGCCATTTTCCTGCATTGGTAATAATGCACAGTGATCCCTATGGCTACATGCATTTTAAATAAGGTTTCTCGTGGCCACTTACAGTATATGGAACCTCTTGTAGAACACAATGTACAAACAAATCCTGCAAAATATCAGTGTCTTTTCTTCAACAAGTAGATCTTACTAACTTTGGGCCTCATTTACATTTGAATGTAAGTCATTTTCATGACACGCCTCTCAGATGTAGCAGTACACGTCCGCATACCCCCCAACATGACCCTCTCCAGGAGGGACAGAATGCTCTGCTCCTGGACTTCCCTCTTAATGGATGATTGCATAACCTTTGCTGAAACACCTTTCTTATCCATTAACCTGTTCAAAACAGGTGCCGGCAATCATAAATTAAGAGAAAAGTCCAGAAGCAGGGCATTGTGTCCCTCCTGGAGAGGGTCATGTTGGGAGGTATGCGTCCGCACTGATAGGTGTTATGGGCCCTACAGACTCGGCGATGTGCCGCCGAGCTGCCCGACCGCTGATACAGCAGACGGGAGACCCGGCGGCGCGCGCGCGCGGGGGGGGGGGGGCAGTGACGGGGGGAGTGAAGTTTCTTCGCTTCCCCCGTCACGCAGCTCCGTAAACGTGCAGACAAATATGGACGATCTCATTCATATTGGCCTGCATGCACAGCCGACGGATCATCAGCAATGAATGAGCGCGGGGACGCGCATCGTACATCACTGGTGCCTCTACACTGACAGATATGAACGTTATCTCGTTCAATAATTAACAAGATCGTTCATATCTTGCAGTGTTATCGCCCAGTGTGTAGGGCGCATTACTTTCACATCTCCCTGACATGCTTTTTCAAAAGTAGGCAAGTATGGGCTAATAGGATAGCCACCAGCGAGACAATTTGCCACAGTGATTAACAGCAGCTAATTGGATACTCCATATAGACCCCTAAGTCACTATTATTTACAAACTCTTTCAGTGCAATCATATTCCATCGTGTAGAACAGTTTTAAATCATTTTTTCCCCGAATTTCTCTGGGGTCCAGACCATTCCGGTTTTTACCTAATTCCTTACCCTGTTGTAAGGTGAATGCATATTCATTAAGCATTTGTTCATCAAATGTATCTTTGTAAAGAACTGACTTTCTTGCAGCAATAACCTGATTGGTATGATGTGTGAGACCCGGCTTATACAGTGCTGAGTGACTGTGCTCCAGGGGGTCATTCCGACCCGTTCGCTCTCTGCGTTTTAACGCAGCAGAGCGAACGGGTCCCTGCTGCGCAGGCGCCGTAGTGCGCCTGCGGAACTGTCAAAGGCCGTAGCAGGATAGCGATCGCCTCTGCCTGATTGACAGGCAGAGGCGATCGATGGGCGGGAGGGGGCGAAACAGCGGCGTTTAGCCGCCGTTTAGTAGGCGTGGTCCGGCCAATGCAGGCGTGGCCGGACCGAGCGGGGGGCGGGCCACAGCGGCTGCGTGACGTCATACGCAACTGCTGCGGGCCAGGGAGCGTGGAGTAGCTCCCGACAAGCACGCTAAAGCTGCGCTGGCCGGGAGTTACTCCTGAAGTGCAAAGGCATCGCCTTTGCACTTCTGCAAGGGGGGCCGGACTGACATGCGGGGCGGACTAGCCCTATGCTGGGCGTCCCCCCGCATGTCAGGAAAGATGATCGTAGCTGTGCAAAATTTTGCACAGCTACGATCAATTCGGAATGACCCCCCAGAGACTTATAGAACACATGTAGAAATATAACATCTCTGGGACAGGAATGGACACAGTGGAGATTCATACGGATGGGACTCTGGGCTCAGACTCTGACTAACACGCTGTGACCTCAGCAGCTGGAATATTTCCTAATGCGCTCGTCATGCCTTTGTTAACAAGCTGGCTCTTGTATTTGTGCTAATAGACGGAGGAATCTCAGCAACACTTCCCACGGCAATTGAGCAACCACAGGAAACAAAGATCCTGGAACTTAATACAAGGAATGAGGTGACAGCCACATAAATATGGTACAGTCAGGGGCTGCTCATCCGAGGTGACCTTTACAGTGTACCCAAAAGAGACAGACACAGTAATCACAAAACACTTGGGGGTGAAATCCTGGGGGTCATTCCGAGTTGTTCGCTCGGTAAAAATCTTCGCATCGCAGCGATTTTCCGCTTAATGCGCATGCGCAATGTCCGCACTGCGACTGCGCCAAGTAAATTTGCTATGCAGTTAGGAATTTTACTCACGGCATTTTCTTCGTTCTGGCGATCGTAATGTGATTGACAGGAAATGGGTGTTACTGGGCGGAAACAGGCCGTTTTATGGGCGTGTGGGAAAAAACGCTACCGTTTCCGGAAAAAACGCAGGAGTGGCCGGAGAAACGGGGGAGTGTCTGGGCGAACGCTGGGTGTGTTTGTGACGTCAAACCAGGAACGAAAAGCACTGAACTGATCGCAGAAGCCGAGTAAGTCTGGAGCTACTCAGAAACTGCTACGAGGTGTGTAATCGCAATATTGCGAATACATCGTTCGCAATTTTAAGATGCTAAGATTCACTCCCAGTAGGCGGTGGCTTAGCATGAGCAAATCTGCTAAAATCCGCTTGCGAGCGAACAACTCGGAATGACCCCCCATATACAGTACATGATAGGAAATGTCTTCATTCTAGTTCTAACACACATCAATTTCATGTTCTCTACTAGTGCTCAACAGGGTTGGGTATGACATGCAGACAGTCATCATATCAATATTCATCATGTAGACAGTGTTAAAATGTCGGCATATTGTCCTGGTCTCCCAGCGGTAACTTACCTTCTCCTGCTGGCTGCAGCACCTCCAGAGGTGTTTTCTGGGTCGCAGCGGTCATGTGACCATCACTTATGGATCAGAACTCCGATCCTCCGGCGTTCCAGTAAGTATTTCTACCCTTAATCCATACCTCTTAGCCTACCCTTCGTGCCTAACCATAACTTTCCTCCCCTGCAGTATTGGCATTTCTATAATCAGTGCAATGTGTGCAGGAGGGCCTACACGACACACATTGCATCCATGTTTTATTACTTACCTTTCCGGAGTCCCGCATCAAAGCTGCAACTGTGATGAAAAAATCATGGCCGCCGCACACATGCAACAGAGATTAAGACTCTGGGCCATGTCTACGGAGACCTGCGCATGCACAGTAGACTTTGTCAGAATGCCAGAGTCTACTGCGCCATGAAGGGGAGGGGGCCACCCGGAGTCTGCACATGGGCCACTCTTCTATTAAAACGCCCCTGCCTTGCAGCCTACCCCTAAACTAACCCCGCAGCCTAACTCTAGGTTTACCGCGCAGCCTAACCCTAACCCTCCCACCCACAACCTAACCCGACACTTCAGCTTTCAACACGTTGCCTGTCAACATTTTAACTAGAGATGAGCGGGTTCGGTTTTACTCGGATTTACTTGATTCTCAAAACGGCATCTTATTGGCTCACAGATGTCTCGTGTTTTGGATAGCCAATCATATGCCGTTTTGAGAACCGAGTAAATCCGAGTAAAACCCGAACCCGCTCATCTCTTATTTTAACAATGATGACATAATATATATCGACATTGGTGTTGATTTTTATTTATTTACTAAAGTCAACATTGTTACTGTCTTCCTTGTGACTACATCCCGTTACACATACTTACCTACTACTCACTTACAAACCCCTCTATTATTTACATCTCTGACCTCATCCCCCTTCATACTCTCTCATACCTCCCAACTGTGCTGCATTCAGCGGAACAGTCCTGTTTTTCTGGGACTGTCCAGCTGTCCCACCCACGTGACAAGATGTCCTGAGGTGCAGGGGGGAAGTTAGGGGGTGCATACACTGCTGCTATGCTATGCAGAGCAGTGGATGGCGCATGGCATCTATCCAAAGAGGAGAGAGAGCCTGGGGGGGGGGGGGGGGGGGCAGCCAAACATCTCAGAGAGTGCTGGGCATATCTCCAAAGTGACACAAGACACAACTGATGGTGTCATGTGGTTCTGCCCACCTCTCTACAAAACATCAAGTGGGCTCTCAAGACTACAGTTCTTTATCAAAGACTTCAAGCTCTCATCCTAACCCACTGCTACATGCTCCTTGCTCACTGTCTCGCCCCCCTGCGTCACCCCTGTCTATCTGCCACTTCCGTTTAGATCATACCTCCCAACTTTCCTGAATACAGCGGGACAGTCCCGTTAATTGGACACTGATCGCAGTGTCCCGTGGGCAGGGGGGCAGATTGGGAGAGCCAGTGATAACTGCTGCTCTGCTCTGCAAAGTAGCTGGTGATCACTGAATAGATGTACAGAGAGGGTTAGTCGGGGAGGAGGAGGGCTGCCCAGCTGCTCAGGTAGTGCTGGGCATGACCCCAAAATGACAAAAATGGGGGTTGATGTGCTAGGCCCCGCCCTTCACCTGAGGCCCCACCCACTCCTCCCAAGGTCACACCCCCTTTTCATCCATGCCCGCTCCTCCTGCACGGCAGTTCCTGGTTCAGCATGGACAAAAGTTGGGAGGCATGGTTTAGATCAGGGGCGGCCAGACTTTTGGAGTCGGCGATCTACTTTGAAAGCTAAAAAGCTTTTGTGATCTACCTAGGAGGAAAAATAGCGCTCGCCGCAGGCGCGCGTGCAAAAAGGGGCGTGGTATAACAAAAAGTGGGCGTGGTATAATAAACAGTGGGCGTGGTATAACAAAAAAAGGGACGTAGCCTTGCTGCACAGAGTGTAATGACTGTCTCGCACGAAATAACACATTGGCCCCCACAGGTAAAAACCTCAAACACATATGCCCCCACAGTGCCAGATACACATATGCCCCCACAGTGCCATGCGCCCACAGTGCCAGATATGCCCCCACAGTGCCAGATACAGATATGCCCCCACAGTGCCATGTGCCCACACTGCTAAATATGCCCCCACAGTGCCAGATTACAGATATGCCCCCACAGAGCCATGTGCCCGCAATGCCAGATATGCCCCTATAGTGCCAGATATGCCCCCACAGTGCCAGATATGCCCCCACAGTGCCAGATTACAGATATACCCCCACAGTGCCATGTGGCCACAGTTCCAGATATGCCCCCCAGTGCCAGATATGCCCCCACAGTGCCAGATATGCCCCCACAGTGCCAGATACTGATATGCCCCCACAGTGCCATATGCCCCCACAGTGCCAGATTACAGATATGCCCCCACAGTGCCATGTGCCCGCAGTGCCAGATATGCCCCCATAGTGCCAGATATGACCCCACAGTGCCAGATATGCCCCCACAGTGCCAGATTACAGATATACCCCCACAGTGCCATGTTGCCGCAGTACCAGATATGCCCCCAGTGCCAGATATGCCCCCACAGTGCCAGATACAGATATACCCCCACAGTGCCATGTGCCCACACTGCTAGATATGCCCCCACAGTGCCGGATTACAGATATGCCCCCACAGTGCCATGTGCCCGCAGTGCCAGATATGCCCCCATAGTGCCAGATATGCCCCCACAGTGCCAGATATGCCCCCACAGTGCCAGATTACAGATATACCCCCACAGTGCCATGTGGCCGCAGTTCCAGATATGCCCCCAGTGCCAGATATGCCCCCACAGTGCCAGATATGCCCCCACAGTGCCAAATTACAGATATGCCCCCACAGTGCCATGTGCCCGCAGTGCCAGATATGCCCCCACAGTGCCAGATATGACCCACATTGCCACATATGCTGCCACTGTGCCATGTGCCCGCAGTGCCAGATATGCCCCCACAGTGCCACATATGCCCCACATTGCCAGATATGCCTCCATAGTGCTCACTGTGCTGTGTGGAAAGCGCAGCGTGCGCTTCTCCTGCCTGCTGTCCTGCCCCTCAGTCTGGTCTCTGGCGGTGACGGCAGCGTGTATGGCTCAAATCAAGCGCCGGTTCGCGAGCACTGATTGGCTAACGAACCGGCGCCTGATTTGAGCTATACACTCCGCCGTCACTGCCGGAGACCAGACTGAGGGGCAGGACGGCAGGCAGGAGAGGCGCGGCTTCGGGTGGATGGGCAGCGGATCGCGATCGACTGTTTGGCCACCCCTGGTTTAGATTATAAGCTCTCACGAGCAGAGCCCTCTTGTGCTTTTCCTACCCTCACATCATCTCCTCCCCTCTGCCTACAATGGCACCTGTCCCTTGGTTACTGCCGCTCAGCTGTATATTTGGGTACTATGACTGCTGATGTAGCAATGTTTATAAACCTTGTCCCTGTTCTGCAGTGATTTGTACAGTTTTGTTTCCTGTTTTGTGCATACGTATTCTCTAAGGCGCTGCAGACCCCTTGTGATGCCATATAAATAAAGAATAATAATCATGATACTACCGAATCTTGGACAATTCTCTGTCAATCGCATCATTAAGCCTCACCCCCAACTGTGTGATACTGCGATTTATGGCGTTGAGCGGTGGGGCACAGGACTAATAATACCTTTGATGGTTTGTGTATATCTTCCTAAGACTTTACTAAATTACATTTTTATTTTTTATTGCAAGGTTAAATATTATTGTAACATATAGATACATATAGAATTTGGCCACAAAAATATAATCTACAGGTCTGTATATTGTACCATATCTTACCAATGTTATTTTTTATTTTGTTGCACAGTATTTTTCTATTTAGATTTGTTGTAATGATAGAGATATGTTTGTTTCATAGATTCTTGATTTATTTACCATAACAGACCCAACCACATCTACTGACATCTGTTGTTCTTTCTGTAGATAGGACACTGTGTACTGTACACAATACTCCAGGAGAGGTGTTACCACTTACCAGTAACCTTTAAAGGAACAAAAAACCTAGTGTATATATATATATATATATATATATATATAATGGGATGCGGTCAAGATGCCGCCGGCCGGAATCCCGGCGGTCGAAATACCGACGCCGGAATCCCGACCGCCACAATCCCGACATATTCTCCCTCCGTGGGTGTCCACGACACCCATAGAGGGAGAATGTAATAGTGTGCCGAGCGCAGCGAGGCACCATGCCCTCAGCGTGGCGAGCGAAGCGAGCCCGCAAGGGGCTGCGTTCTGCTCGCCACCCCTGTTGGGATTGTGTGGTCGAGATTGTGTGGTCGGGATTCCGGCGTCGGTATTTCGACCGCTGGGATTCCGGCCGGCGGCATTTAGTACTGATCCCATAAAAAATATATATTATTATTATTATTATTATTTATATAATGGCTTCACTCTAATATTACAGAGACAGTAGTATATTTTAAAAAGTACACATTGATCACAAAACTTCTTTGTAAACAATATTTGCTGTTTTTTTCAGGGATTAACGTAAAAAGATGGGTGGGACTACTAAATCGTGAGCAAGCCACGTAAAGCTTCCCACGGGAGAAGCAGCTGGTCCTGAGATCTACGCCTGCAACACTGAGCGCTTGCCACTGCAACTTGTTGATTATTATTGCAAAGCAGACGCTTACAGGAAACTGCAGGCGCTTAAATTGAAAAGGAATATATGGTATAAACACAGTCTCCTCTGCACCACATCCCGTTAGAATCTCTGCCTCAATTAAGTTCCATCAGTCACTTTATGAAGAGGGTATTCAATTAGGGACGTTTTTTCGCCCAGGCGGAAAAACTGCACTTTTCACTATTTTTTGGGGTGAATGGGGATTTGCCCTATGCAATAGCAGGGCCGTTTTTTTGCCTAGGTGAAACATTCGGCAGGAGACAAAAACACATGGATCGGCGAATCATTGTTTTTTTCACACTGGCAAAAACGTGGGCTGGTTTAGCTGATTTTGCCATAATTTTTCGACAATGCCTTTTTACAAAAAAAAAGTAAGTGAAAAGGCATTGGGGAAAATGCTTGAAAATGGGCGAAATGGCCCTCAATTGAATGCACAGGGGTGTAAATTCGATAGCTCCAAAAATGCCCTAGCTAATTGAACACCCCCCTAAGTTGGGTTAAGTCGCATAACGTGGACAGAGTCAAGTTCCACAGAAGAATGATCGGATCACCAACTTTCTGTGCAATGCTGTGTGCTGGAAGTCCAACTGCACTTTGGGAATCATTCCGAGTTGATCGCACTTAGCAACTTTTTGCTGCTCATGCGATCAACTAGACGCTGCCTATGGGGGAGTGTATTTTAGCATAGCAGGGTTGCGATTGCTTGTGCAGCCCTGCTATGCTAAAAAAGTTTTGTGTAAAAGAAGACTAGCCCTGCAGTTACTTACCCTGTGCGATAGATCCAGCGATGAAAGTCCCGGAATTGACATCAGACATCCGCCCTCCAAACACCTGGACATGCCTCCGTTCGGATCTCCACGCCCGGAAAACGGTCAGTTGACGCCCCGGAATGCCTTCCTCCTGTCAATCTTCTTGCGGTTGCCGCTGTGACCGCTTTCTTCGTATGCGGCGTCGCTGCCCGGCGACAGCCGTCGTCAGGCAACGACGCGCCTGCACAATGTGGGCGCCGCGCATGCACAGTTCTAGCCCGTTCGCACCGCTGTGATGAACCACAGCGTCCGAAAGGGTCGGAATGACCCCCTAAGTGAGTTCAGAAATTCCACACATATAGACATTTTTAATTTAGCCTGCACACTGCACTCGCCCAGTGTCAAGCGTCTGGTTTTTCCTTTATTGCTCCTCTCTCTGATGTCACATCGAGATCAAACGTACCTCAGTGTCTTTCTAGGTCACTGAGCTATAGAGTAGTGTCCAAATTCATCCAGTAGTCTATGCGGGATGTCGGAACGAACAGACAAACAGACACACAAAAATTCAGAATTTTTTTTTTGGTCTCCATAGTTCATAAACAGTCCCTAGAAGTATATTTCTCAACAAAAAAGCTATGTACAGATATAACCCTTACAATTTTATTATATTATCTATCTGGGATAATTAGGTAGATTGGTCAGTGGCACAGTGTCTAAGTGGTTAATAAGGTCCACACACAGCTTAAATAAATGTAAATGATTCTTTACAGTTGTCAGCACGAATGAAAGCAAAACAAAAAGCATAGCTACATGCAGCTGGTCTGCACACAAATTCCTAAAGTCTTGTCCACAGGCACTGACTTGGCTTTGCGTGGCTGCCTCAACTTCTCAACTACAATCTCAGAGTTATGGAGGTAAGAATGCCTGCTTCCTAGCCCCCAAAAGGCTTCCAGGCACACTAGGCTCTGAATGTACAATCCCACCCGAACTGTCTGACTGTTCCCACAGACGGGTGTAGTATGGTATGCCGGCGGCTGGGCTCCCAGCGACCAGCATACCGGCGCCGGGAGCCCGACCGCCGGCATACCGACAGCGTGGTGAGCGCAAATGAGCCCCTTACGGGATCGCCGCGCTCACCACGCTGCGGGCACGGTGGCGCGCCCTCCAGGGGGGTCGTCGACCCCCACGAGGGAGAAAATCTGTCGGAATGCCGGCTGTGGGGATTCCGGTGCCGGTATACTGTGCGCCGGGATCCCAACAGTCGGCTACCTGAAGACCACCCCCAGGGCCGTAACTAGGGGGGCCTAAGGGGGCATGTGCCCTGGGTGCAGGAATTGAGAGGGTGCCGAGGAGTTACAGAGGAACAGGGTTTTTTTGTTTGTTTTTTTTACCAGCAGTGCTGTGCTGCTCCAGTGAGACAGCAGACTGCTCCCGGGGCAATGTCTCTGACCCACCTGTCTGCCCACAGTTGGCTCCGACGCTGTGCAGATGAGCTCCAGTTCCTGGGATCTCTCCTATCCCGGCTACTGTCTTATACTCTCTTCTTTGCCATGCAGTGCTGCAACTAGCATGCAGTGAACTGTGCAAGCTATAGAGGTGAGCTGTTGGTGCTGTGTTTTTAAGCAGGCTATGACCCCAGCTGCCTGGCCAGCACCGACCGATAACAAGCTGCCGCCTACACACCATTGAGAAGACACGCTGTAGTGTAGTGATGTAGTTCAGCATGTAGGGGATGTTGTACGAGTGATGTAATGCAGTGGATATGGGAATGTAGTGCAGTGATATAGTGCAATGTATGGGGACACACAGGGGGGCATGTAGTGGAACACGCTGCTGGGGGGCATGTGACGCTTAGGGCATTTGGGGCACATAGGGGAATACTGTCCAACAGTATTTTTTCCACATTTTTGATAATATGATTATTTTAGTCTGACAGTGTTTGTTTGCATGTTTTTTTTTATTGGGGGGGAACACAAATTACTGCCTTGCCCCGGGTGACGAAAATCCTAGTATCGGCCCTGCCACCACCCACAGACAGGGGCGTAGCCAGAACTTTGTGGGCCCCATAGCAACATTTTGAAGGGGCCCCCATCCCAATGCTTCTCTGCAGCAGTTGTTAATTTTATGCCCTATAATAGTGCCCTAATTTTCTGAACCATAGTAGAGCCTTATTTAATGTTATGCCCCATGGTAGTGCCCTAGTTTCTTTTATGAATAGCAGTAGTGCTTAAGTTCATCCTATGTCACATTTCAGAGCTGCCAGTACACATTATGCCGCACAGTACCCCCAATTCACATTATGATATATAGTGCTCCACGTTCATATTGTGCCTCATTACAGTGCCCTGGTTCATATTATATAGTATTAAAAAAAAGCCCACCAGTTCATTTTATACCACACTACAATGAGCAGGTTCAGAGGCATACCTAAATATATTGCAGGCCCCAAGGAAAAAGTTTGAAAGTACTCCTACGTATCACTCAATGGCGAAAAATTTATATAACACATGTAACTTTGACAGGGAAGGTGGGCCCCTGTCAGTTCTGGGCCCCATAGCAGCTGCACTGCCTGCACCTATGGTAGCTATGCCCTTGCCCACAGGGCAGCTACTGCAGCTCATGCTGCATAGTACTGATGTTTGGTACTTTGCACTGCAACATCGGTAGTAGATCGGCTGGGTCACACAGCTGACCGATAGTGTCGCGAGTGATCCGATGTCGCATCCTAGGACACAGCAAGGATCACTAATGTAAGGAGAAGGCGTCTACTAATATCAGACTCCACCTGCTGCATTACCATAATAGTGCCATGCAGCTGCTGCTGATAGATGATCTTAGATGTTCAGTACCCTCCAATCTTCATTCCAAAGATCACAGTAAGTGCTTGAAGGGTACTGAATATCTAAGTGTTATATGAAATTGGAGGTCTTTCTGGGTGCTGGTTGTTAAAATCTGCAGCTATGACACGGAAACTTCGTTCTCCAGACATCAAAATGACCTAAGTTCTCTCCTCTTTTGTCAAAGCCATCTTCAGTTACTTGCAACAAAAAAGTGTTGTAACTTTTGAACCATAACTTCTGTTTCAAATCTGTTTGCAGCAATAAACTTTTCAGCAAATACTGATGTCGTTTGACATGTTACACGACCCCCTTTCCATTTGACAAAACTGACTTAGAGTAAAAATGGCCAACATGAGAACGTCAAGCCTAACCCCCAAGATGAACAGGGAACTGTGGGGCACAGGACCAGGTTCAGCAGGGACATCCCCATTGCTTCTGAGTATTGAGTATGCCCCCCACATTCTCCTACCCACCCGTACTAAGATCTGATCAAAATGTTAGCCCAATCCTACTCTGCCACTAGTTCCCTGCTATTTTTTTTTTTCCCCTCCATTGCTCGCTTCCACCCCACCATGTGTTTTTCCTGTAATGTTTACCTCCACTGATTGCACACCTTTCCATTGTGCCCTACATGCAGGGTACATCACACTACTACATAAGCATCAGTTTTCCCATATATGACCTTGGCCCTTGTATGGCTCACCTCCCACAGTGTAGCCTCCAAAGTGCGCCCAACATGGCTGCCCCATATGGTACACTTGTGGATGGGATGAAAAATACATAGGCCTGATGGTTTTGATGGAACCCTACTCTGAACTGTAGGACTCTGAAATCACCCCCATTTTGTGTCATCACTTCTAGGGGTGGACTATCCCACCCTGGGTAATCCTACGCCGAGCGCCTAAGATGGCTGCTGCACCTGGTACCTTGTGAGGGTGGAATACACAACCCTTGGAAGTTATTACCCAAAATGCCTGCACCAATCCTGCGTTATGCTTTCTGTGGGCTTAAGGTTTTCTTTTATGTCTGTTGCTTGTCAATTGTATTACTCAAATCCTCTGTATCATGTGCATTGTTTTTGATGTCTGTAAAGCGCCTTGAGTCCTGTTGGAGAAAGAGCGCTATATAAATAAAATTATTATTATTATTATTATTATTAATTTCAAGATGGTGCCCATGTACGATACATACCCTAAAAAATAGCCCACCTCACCCATACCTTACT
Organism: Pseudophryne corroboree; assembly: GCF_028390025.1. Classification (NCBI taxonomy): domain Eukaryota; kingdom Metazoa; phylum Chordata; class Amphibia; order Anura; family Myobatrachidae; genus Pseudophryne; species Pseudophryne corroboree. Next base: position 137,004,948 of record NC_086449.1, read on the forward strand.
TGAGTATTCAGTTTTCCAATTTCCTGCACAGTTTTTGAAACAAAAGGGTCTACTGCGACTTTTGAATCACCCTGTATTCACATTTTTAGACTCTTCTCTGCACTCTTCTTGTGTGCAGAGGTGTCTCCCAACTATGCCACTGCCCAGGGCTTAAGACCTAAAGGGAAGCACAGCTGCCCATCCCTTGTTCCTGAAGGCTTCTGGATCTCAGCTCCTTGCAGCACTAGAAGTCATAAAACTGTCAGCAAAGAGGAATCATAGAGAAGAAGAAGAACAGGAAGTACAATGGGCGAGCTGATAAGTATATGGAGTGAAAGCAGGATTGGGGCTATTGGCGTTGGCAGAGAAAACAAGGTAGGGATGTATTTGAGCATATAGAACAAGGGGGCTACAAAGACAGAAAAAAATGAAGTGGAGTCCACAGCGCTTGATACTATAATGGGTATTTTGTATTCAGAATAAACCACACAAACTTCACACAAAATGTATGTTGTCAGAGATAAATCACATCGACTGATACACCGTCACAGCTGTGTCTTTATCTTATGAAATGACAATGGGGGTAATTCCAAGTTGATCGCAGCAGGATTTTTGATAGCAATTGGGCAAAACCATGTGCACTGCAGGGGAGGCAGATATAACATGTGCAGAAAGAGTTAGATTTGGGTGGGTTATTTTATTTCTGTGCAGGGTAATTACTGGCTGCTTTATTTTTACACTGCAAATTAGATTGCAGATTGAACACACCCCACCCAAATCTAACTCTCTCTGCACATGTTATATCTGCCCACCCTGCAGTGCACATGGTTTTGCCCAGTTGCTATCAAAAATCCTGCTGCGATCAACTTGGAATTACCCCCATGGACTTTAAATACAAAGGCGAAATACATCAAAAGGTATATTTTAGTGATGCGATCACTTAAAGCAGCGTCCTGGATTTCTAATTTAATCCACAGCACCGGTGTTTGCCACAGACGATATATGGATGAAACAAAGTACCCGTCAGGGAATTTATTATCCAACAAACATGATAAAAGGATAAAACAAATCATGAGACAGTGAGGATCGTATCGTCCTCTGAGTGATGCTGTGCACTTCAGCTGAGAAGCCCGGGATGTCTCAGTCCACTGTTCCGGCAACAGATTCAAGCAAGTGGATGGGTAACCTCCTTCTTCTTGTACTGCCCACAACATCTACAGCGTCAACGCGTTTCGGAGGTGCGCTTCCTTTCTCAAGGTCTGCTGCAGACAGTCCAGGTCTCCATATAAACACCTAAAGCCATCTTCTGATAGGAACTCTTCACATGCATAAATGATACGCAGGTGGTACTAGTTAATCACACACATCACTCAAACATTGTGGCTAAACATGGAATATATTAAAGACAACTATGCAGTGGCTATAAACATATATTACAGACTCCGATCATCGGATTCTAGTAACTGATATTGTCTCATGCAATAGTATTACAGAATACACAATAAAAAAAGTTACATTATATATATATATATATATATATATATATAGTAATGACAATAAAAATATATACAAATTATCAACATAGGTACATTCCTACTGTATAATGAAATATACATCCTTCTTCCTATCGTAATACAAACAAGCACTCATTCAGTCATACCAAATATGGACCGAGAACATGGAGAAAAAAGAAGAAAAGAAAAAATAATCATTACATGTTATTATAAAAACCACTTTTTTTGTTTTATAAAAATGTATTTATTAAGATTTAAAAATGTTTATAACAAACAATACACAGAAAACATAGAAAAAGTGTGGTAAGCATACCCTGTACATAATACAAGCACATGATGCGTCAAAAATAAAGAAAGAACCTGAAAATACAGTTTCAATGCCGTCAGCATCCAGACCATGTAAAAATCAACAAGATTCCCAGGTTTAGGAAAAATAGGAGACCGATATTGTCCAAATGAAACAGATATCCATCCGTCAGCAGGGGAAAAGTTCTCCCAGACGCAGAGCCGGCCCTAACCAATATGATGCCCTCGGCAAGATTTTGGCTGGTGCCCCCTAGCACCACCGCTGGTTCTGCCTCTGACCTTGCACCTCTTTCCCAGCACCATTACCCCTCACCCATAGCAGTCCTTGTACCCCCTATATTTTAAATAGGAACAGTTCGCACATTTGACGCACAGCCCAAAAAGGGGCATCTTCTTGCTGGCAAGGGACATGGCCACACAATAGTAACCCCAATTCCAATTACGCCACACAGTGCTGCAACTTTATTCACATTTGATCCAGGGCCGGCTCCAGGCCTACTAGCACCCTGAGCGAGAAAATGTAAAAGCGCCCCCAAACCCCTATGCGCGCGCCCGGGGAAAGTGGGCTTGGCCTCCTGGGAAAGTGGGTGTGGCCTCGTAACTTCATATTATTAAACTATAAATAAATATATTTTTTCACACCCCCTCTATGCACACAATTAGCAGCCTTATGCAGAACAGCCACAGTAGTGTTCCTTACACACAATGTCTCCAGTGTAGTGCCAGCTACACATGACATGCCCCGCAGCAGTGCCAGCAACACATGACATGCCCTGCAGCAGTGCCAGCAACACATGACATGCCCCGCAGCAGTGCCAGCTACACATGACATGCCCCGCAGCAGTGCCAGCTACACATGACATGCCCCGCAGCAGTGCCAGCTACACATGACATGCCCCCCCAGCAGTGCCAGCTACACACAATAGACCCCCAGCAGTGCCAGCTACACATGATAGTGTTCACGTTTTAGGGCAGGGTGCTGATCACAAGGAGGACAGATTTTTAAGTAAGGAGGGCAAAATGATGTACATACTGTAATGCTTGGTGCTCCTCCACCCACATGCTGAAGCAGGGACAGTGCGCGCCGAAGGCGCGCAGCAAAAATTTAGGGCCGTTGCTTCGTGGGGAAGGTGCATGACCACAGAATAGTGGCAATTCGCATTACACCACATAGTAGTGCAGCTAATACACATTGCACCAGGTAGAACCTCCTATACACTTTGCGCCAGGCAGAGCACGTTAGACACTTTGCGCCAGGCAGAGCACGATAGACACTTTGCGCCAGGCAGAGCACGATAGACACTTTGCGCCAGGCAGAGCACGATAGACACTTTGCGCCAGGCAGAGCACGATAGACACTTTGCGCCAGGCAGAGCACGATAGACACTTTGCGCCAGGCAGAGCACGATAGACACTTTGCGCCAGGCAGAGCACGATAGACACTTTGCGCCAGGCAGAGCACGATAGACACTTTGCGCCAGGCAGCGCACGATAGACACATTGCCTAGCCACAGACACCTAGTAGATACACTACATGATATGCCCCCCAGCAGTGCCAGCTACACGTGACATGCCCCCCAGCAGTGCCAGCTACACGTGACATACCCCCCAGCAGTGCCAGCTACACGTGACATGCCCCCCAGCAGTGCCAGATACATAAATGGCCACACAGTGCAGATATGCCCCCAGTGCCAGATACATAAATGCCCCCACAATGCCAGATACATAAATGACCACACAATGCCAGATACATAAGTGCCCCCACAGTGCCAGATGCATCAATGACCCCACAGTGCCAGATACATAAGTGCCAGATACATAAATGCCCCCAGTGCCACAAAACATATATGCCCCCACAGTGCCAGATAAATAAATGCCCGCCGTGCCACAAAACATAAAAGCCCCCACAGTGCAGATATGCCCCCACAGTGCCAGATACATAAATGCCCCCAGTGCCAGAAACATAAATGCCCCCACAGTGCAGATATGCCCCCACAGTGCCAGAAACATAAATGCCCAAACAGTGCAGGTATGCCCCCACAGTGCCAGAAACATAATGCCCCCACAGTGCAGATATGCCCCCACAGTGCCAGAAACATAATGCCCCCACAGTGCAGATATGCCCCCACAGTGCCAGAAACATAATGCCCCCACAGTGCAGATATGCCCCCACAGTGCCAGAAACATAATGCCCCCACAGTGCAGGTATGCCCCCACAGTGCCAGAAACATAATGCCCCCACAGTGCAGATATGCCCCCACAGTGCCAGAAACATAATGCCCCCACAGTGCAGATATGCGTATGCCCCCACAGTGCCAGAAACATAATGCCCCCACAGTGCAGATATGCCCCCACAGTGCCAGAAACATAATGCCCCCACAGTGCAGATATGCCCCCACAGTGCCAGAAACATAATGCCCCCACAGTGCAGGTATGCCCTCCACAGTGCCAGAAACATAATGCCCCCACAGTGCAGATATGCCCCCACAGTGCCAGAAACATAAACGACCCCACACAGTGCCAGACAGATTTTAACTTACCTGTCACTGACACTGCGGTGCTGGGAGCCGGGAGTACTGCTGTGGGCACGGTTGGTTCTATATCGGAGGGGCTGAAGGGACCTTGTGACGTACTAGCATCTACCCTGTGGGCACGGGCGGGTGGGAGGGCCGCAGACGGAGGAACGATACTGTTTGCGCGCTATGCACGCTGCGCAGCGTCTAACGTCAGACGCTGGCGCCGCACAGCGCGCTGCATAGCGCGCACACAAGCGGCCGGGAGTGGGACACGGCACACAGATTAAAGGCTGGCTCCAGGCAGAAATATGGCGGCCGCAGCGTGCGGCGCCCTATAAGAGTGGCGCCCCGCGCGGCCGCTCTAGTCGAACATGCCTGGAGCCGGCCCTGATTTGATCATGCGATAGTATCCATAATTCAGATTACATCCCACAGTAGTATCACTTTACCTTATAAACGTTACTCCTCACAGTAGAGCCCCTTATTCACATTACATCACACTGAATTGCTCCTTATTCACATTACACCACACCTTATTGCTCTTTATTCACATTAGACGACACAGTAGTGCCCTTTCTATTTGCAACGCCACATAGTAGAGCACCTTATACACATAATGCCACACATTAGTAATGCATTTATACACAATTCCACACAGTAATGCCCCTTACACATATGAGACACATTAATGTCCTTATAAACATAATGCACCTTACACATTATGACAACCTTTATTAATGCCCTTTTACACATAATGTCCCTTACACATATGCCGCACATTATTAATGCCCTTATACACATAATGACACACATAGTGCCCCCTACACATTTGCTGCACATTATTAGTGCCCTATACACATAATGACACACATACAGTAGTACCCTGTTACACATATGCCGCACATTATTAATGCCCTTATACACATAATGACACACATAGTGGCCCTTTACACATATGTTGCACATTATTAATGTATTTTTACATGACACACATAATGCTCCTTACACATATTCTGAACACTATTGCACAACCAACCCACTCACATGCACACAACACTCACACTTCCACTAACACTGTGACCTCTGCCTCTGCTTGGATAGAGATGTGTCCTCACAAATCTTGCATCAATGCTAACGTTGGGCACCTTTTTTTTTATGAAAATGCATCTTATTTGCATTGCTATGTGGCTAGGATGCACAAGCAGCTTCTGCTGATTAAACTGATATGCAGCATGCCAATATACTGTGCGAGACTGTGGCTGTATCTGCATATGAAATGCTACATACAGAATATAGGCATGCCGCATATCATTTTAATCAGCAGAAGCTGCTGATGCCCCTAGGCATAGCAATTGCCTAGTTTGCCTATAACTATGGCCGGCTCAGCCCAGACGTATCCCAGCAACATAGTCATTATCATGGTAAGGGCATACAGAAATACCACCTAGATATAGAACAAAACATAGGATACAAAGACAGGATCAAAGATGGGTGAAGGGGGGGGGGGGGAGTAAAGTAGCAGTATAAATACATAGATAACACAGAATTTCAGTGTATAAAGGCCTAGCAGGTAAATATCAAGTTCCTCTGAGCAATACCAGGGCTGTGGCTAGCAGAGACAACTAATCAAGTAGTGGAATGAGGGACTGCATCAAAGAAATTTGTAATGTGTTGGCGAGTGGGATTATCTAAGTGCTCCAGATAAGGAGTCCACTTTTTATAAAAGTGGTTTGCATTTCTATCTCAGGAAGAGTAGTCTGGCGCTCAAAATATATGGTGCTGAGCAATAAAGTTTTCAGGTGTTCCAAACGTGGTGGGACTTTGAAATCCAGTGTAAGAAATTGAATAACATAGAGGAGTGGGGCAAAGCTAGACTCCGTAACAGGTAGGTTCTATCTCTCCAATTGTAAGCCCAGAAGCGCTGCAGGTAGGAAGGGAAGGTGGAGGAAGAATATGGAGTTGTTAAAATTCAGAATCTTGTTCCAAAATTTTTTGATCTTTGGACACTGCCAGAAATTATGCCAAAAGAGAGCCACGGGGGCCTTGCATTTAGGACAAGTACCCGGCTCATCTGGGACCATATGTTTTCTCTGGCCTGAGAGATATATGCTCTATATAAGAACTTTATATGTATTTCCTGCAATTGGGAGAGAAACCACTTGGGTTTCAAATTCTTTATTCAAGCCATCAGGTGTTAACGTCTTTATCTCAAAGATAGTTTGCATTTCTTATCTAGCAAGCCTTATTGATCAATCATTAGTTCTCCAGTTAGGCTCGACTTTTTTGATTCCAGCAAACAATCTAATATTTCTAAGATCACAATTATGCATGCTTTTGAAATGCATTGAGACATTATGATTATCATAGCCTCGTTTAATATTTCTGACATGTTCCGCCAGTCTATCCTTATGGGGACGTGTGGTACGTCCAATATATTGTTTGCCACACTGGCATTCCAAGATGTATACTACGGATTTGCTTTTACACGTAATGAAGGTACTAATTCTTTCTTTTTTATTAGAACTGTTAGATACAATTTCTGTAATTTTTCTATTTGTTTTACAGAATTTACACATGGGGCAGTCACCACAAAGTTGAAACCCCTGTGCTGAAATCAGGGTGCTCTTTCTGGGTACTGATACAGTACTGCTCACTAAGAGATCTTTTAGATTATCCACTGTCTTGTATACCAATAAAAAAGAATTTACTCACCGGTAATTCTATTTCTCGTAGTCCGTAGTGGATGCTGGGAACTCCGTAAGGACCATGGGGAATAGACGGGCTCCGCAGGAGACTGGGCACTCTAAGAAAGAATTAGGACTACTGGCGTGCACTGGCTCCTCCCTCTATGCCCCTCCTCCAGACCTCAGTTAGGGAAACTGTGCCCGGAAGAGCTGACACAACAAGGAAAGGATTTGGAATCCCGGGTAAGACTCATACCAGCCACACCAATCACACAGTACAACTCGTGATAACTATACCCAGTTAACAGTTTGAATAACAACTGAGCCTCACTGAACAGATGGCTCAGAACAATAACCCTTTTATTAGGCAATAACTATATACAAGTATTGCAGACAATCCGCACTTGGGATGGGCGCCCAGCATCCACTACGGACTACGAGAAATAGAATTACCGGTGAGTAAATTCTTATTTTTCTGACGTCCTAGTGGATGCTGGGAACTCCGTAAGGACCATGGGGATTATACCAAAGCTCCCAAACGGGCGGGAGAGTGCGGATGACTCTGCAGCACCGAATGAACAAACTCAAGGTCCTCCTCAGCCAGGGTATCAAACTTGTAGAATTTTGCAAACGTGTTTGATCCCGACCAGGTAGCAGCTCGGCAAAGTTGTAAAGCCGAGACCCCTCGGGCAGCCGCCCAAGAAGAGCCCACCTTCCTCGTGGAATGGGCCTTTACTGATTTAGGATGCGGCAGTCCAGCTGCAGAATGTGCAAGTTGAATCGTGGAGCAGATCCAGCGAGCAATAGTCTGCTTAGAAGCAGGAGCACCCAGCTTGTTGGGTGCATGCAGGATAAACAGCGAGTCAGTCTTTCTGACTCTAGCCGTCCTGGAAATATAGATTTTCAGGGCCCGGACTACGTCCAGCAACTTGGAGGCCTCCAAGTCCAGAGTAGCCGCAGGCACCACAATAGGTTGGTTCAAGTGAAACGCTGATACCACCTTAGGGAGGAATTGGGGACGCGTCCTCAATTCTGCTCTGTCCATATAGAAGATCAGATAGGGGCTTTTACAGGACAAAGCCGCCAATTCTGACACCCGCCTAGCCGAAGCCAAGGCCAAAAGCATGACCATTTTCCACGTGAGATATTTTAATTCTACGGTCTGAAGTGGCTCAAACCAATGTGATTTTAGGAAATCCAACACAACGTTGAGATCCTAAGGTGCCACTGGGGGCACAAAAGGGGGCTGAATGTGCAGCACTCCCTTAACAAACGTCTGAACTTCAGGCAGTGAAGCCAGTTCTTTTTGAAAGAAAATAGACAGGGCCGAAATCTGGACTTTAATGGAACCCAATTTTAGGCCCATAGTCACTCCTGACTGTAGGAAGTGCAGAAATCGACCCAGCTGAAATTCTTCTGTGGGGGCCTTCATAGCCTCACACCAAGCAACATATTTTCGCCATATGCGGTGATAATGCTTTGCTGTCACATCTTTCCTAGCTTTTATCAGCGTAGGAATGACTTCAACCGGAATGCCCTTTTCCATCAGGATCCGGCGTTCAACCGCCATGCCGTCAAACGCAGCCGCGGTAAGTCTTGGAACAGACAGGGCCCCTGCTGTAGCAGGTCCTGTCTGAGAGGCAGAGGCCAAGGGTCCTCTGAGATAATTTCTTGCAGTTCCGGGTACCAAGTCCTTCTTGGCCAATCCGGAACGATGAGTATAGGCCCTCATTCCGAGTCGTTCGCTCGGTAATTTTCTTCGCATCGCAGCGTTTTTCAGCTTAGTGCGCATGCGCAATGTTCGCACTGCGACTGCGCCAAGTAATTTTGCTATGAAGATAGTTTTTTTACTCACGTCTTTTTCTTCGCTCCGGCGATCGTAGTGTGATTGACAGGAAATGGGTGTTACTGGGCGGAAACACGGCGTTTTATGGGCGTGTGGATAAAAACGCTACCGTTTCCGGAAAAAACGCGGGAGTGGCTGGAGAAACGGGGGAGTGTCTGGGCGAACGCTGGGTGTGTTTGTGACGTCAAACCAGGAACGACAAGCACTGAACTGATCGCAGATGCCGAGTAAGTCTGAAGCTACTCTGAAACTGCTAAGTAGTTTGTAATCGCAATATTGCGAATACATCGGTCGCAATTTTAAGAAGCTAAGATTCACTCCCAGTAGGCGGCGGCTTAGCGTGTGTAACTCTGCTAAAATCGCCTTGCGAGCGATCAACTCGGAATGAGGGCCATAGTTCTTACTCCTCTCTTTCTTATTATCCTCAGCACCTTTGGTATGAGAGGAAGAGGAGGGAACACATAAACCGACTGGTACACCCACGGTGTCACTAGAGCGTCCACAGCTATTGCCTGAGGGTCCCTTGACCTGGCGCAATATCTTTTTAGCTTTTTGTTTAGGCGGGACGCCATCATGTCCACCTGTGGCCTTTCCCAACGGTTTACAATCAGTTGGAAGACTTCTGGATGAAGTCGCCACTCTCCCGGGTGGAGGTCGTGCCTGCTGAGGAAGTCTGCTTCCCAGTTGTCCACTCCCGGAATGAACACTGCTGACAGTGCTATCACGTGATTTTCCGCCCATCTGAGAATCCTTGTGGCTTCTGCCATCGCCATCCTGCTTCTTGTGCCGCCCTGTCGGTTTACATGGGCGACCGCCGTGATGTTGTCTGTCTGAATCAGCACCGGCTGGTTTTGAAGCAGGGGTCTTGCCTGACTTAGGGCATTGTAAATGGCCCTTAGTTCCAGAATATTTATGTGTAGGGAAGCCTCCTGACTCGACCATTGTCCTTGGAAGTTTCTTCCCTGAGTGACTGCCCCCCAACCTCGGAGGCTTGCATCCGTGGTCACCAGGACCCAGTCCTGTATGCCGAATCTGCGGCCCTCTAGAAGATTAGCACTCTGCAGCCACCACAGCAGAGACACCCTGGCCCTCGGGGACAGGGTGATCAGCCGATGCATCTGAAGATGCGATCCGGACCACTTGTCTAACAGATCCCACTAAAAGATCCTTGCATGGAACCTGCCGAATGGAATTGCCTCGTAAGAAGCTACCATCTTTCCCAGGACTCGCGTGCAGTGATGCACCGACACCTGTTTTGGTTTCAGGAGGTCTCTGACCAGAGATGACAACTCCTTGGCCTTCTCCTCCGGGAGAAACACCTTCTTCTGTTCTGTGTCCAGAATCATACCCAGGAACAGCAGACGCGTCGTAGGAACCAGCTGCGACTTTGAAATATTCAGAATCCAGCCGTGCTGTTGTAGCACTTCCTGAGATAGTGCTACTCCGACCAACAACTGCTCCCTGGACCTCGCCTTTATAAGGAGATCGTCCAAGTATGGGATAATTATAACTCCCTTCTTTCGAAGGAGTATCATCATTTCGGCCATTACTTTGGTAAATACCCTCGGTGCCGTGGACAGACCAAACGGCAACGTCTGGAATTGGTAATGGCAGTCTTGTACCACAAAACGGAGGTACACCTGGTGAGGTGGGTAAATGGGGACATGCAGGTAAGCATCCTTGATGTCCAGTGATACCATGTAATCCCCTTCTTCCAGGCTTACAATAACCGCCCTGAGCGATTCCATTTTGAACTTGAACCTCCTTATATAAGTGTTCAAGGATTTCAAATTTAGAATGGGTCTCACCGAACCATCTGGTTTCGGTACCACAAACATTGTGGAATAGTAACCCCGTCCCTGTTGAAGGAGGGGAACTTTTATTATCACCTGCTGGAGGTACAGCTTGTGAATTGCCGCCAGCACTACCTCCCTGTCCGGGGGAGTGGCTGGCAAGGCTGATTTGAGGTAACGGCGAGGGGGAGACGTCTCGAATTCCAGCTTGTATCCCTGAGATACCACTTGTAGAACCCAGGGATCCACCTGTGAGCGAACCCACCGGTCACTGAAGTTCCGGAGACGGGCCCCCACCGCACCTGGCTCCACCAGTGGAGCCCCAGCGTCATGCGGTGGATTTAGTGGAAGCAGGGGAGGATTTTTGTTCGTGGGAACTGGCTGTATGGTGCAGCTTTTTCCCTCTACCCCTGCCTCTGGGCAGAAAGGACGCGCCTTTAACCCGCTTGCCTTTCTGGGGCCGAAAGGACTGTACCTGATAATACGGTGCTTTCTTAGGCTGTGAGGGAACCTGAGGTAAAAATGTCGACTTCCCAGCTGTCGCTGTGGAAACGAGGTCCGAGAGACCATCCCCAAACAATTCCTCACCCTTGTAAAGCAAAACCTCCATGTGCCTTTTAGAATCCGCATCACCTGTCCACTGCCGAGTACATAATACTCTCCTGGCAGAAATGGACATTGCATTTATTCTAGATGCCAGCCGGCAAATATCCCTCTGTGAATCTCTCATATATAAGACTACGTCTTTAATATGCTCTATGGTTAGCAATATAGTGTCCCTGTCAAGGGAATCAATGTTATCAGACAGGGAATCAGACCACGCTGCTGCAGCACTGCACATCCATGCTGAAGCAATAGCAGGTCTCAGTATAGTACCTGAGTGTGTATATACAGACTTCAGGATAGCCTCCTGCTTTCTATCCGCAGGCTCCTTTAAGGCGGCCGTATCCTGAGACGGTAGTGCCACCTTTTTTGACAAGCGTGTGAGCGCTTTATCCACCCTCGGGGATGTCTCCTAACGTACCCTGTCCTCTGGCGGGAAAGGGTACGCCATTACTAACTTTTTAGAAATCACTCATTTTTTATCAGGGGAAGCCCACGCTTCTTCACACACTTCATTTAACTCATCTGATGGGGGAAAAACCACTGGTTGCTTTTTCTCCCCAAACATAATACCCTTTTTAGTGGTACCTGGGTTAATGTCAGAAATGTGCAACACATTTTTCATTGCCGTAATCATGCAACGGATGGCCCTAGTGGAATGTACATTTGTCTCGTCGTTGTCGACACTGGAGTCAGACTCCGTGTCGACATCTGTGTCTGCCATCTGATGTAGCGGGCGTTTTTGATCCCCTGATGGCCTTTGAGACGCATGGGCAGGCACTGGCTGAGAAGCCGGCTGTCCCACAGCTGTTATGTCATCGAACCTTTTATGTAAGGAGTTGACACTGTCGGTTAATACCTTCCACATATCCATCCACTCTGGTGTCGACCCCGCAGGGAGTGACATCACATTTATCGGCACCTGCTCCGCCTCCACATAAGCCTCCTCATCAAACATGTCGACACAGCCGTACCGACACACCGCACACACACAGGGAATGCTCTGACTGAGGACAGGACCCCACCAAGTCCTTTGGGGAGACAGAGAGAGAGTATGCCAGCACACACCACAGCGCTATATAAACAGGGATTTACACTATTACAGAAAGTGATTTTCCCTATAGCAGCTATACAATACAGTTTTGCGCCTAAATTTAGTGCCCCCCCTCTCTTTTTTACCCTTTGAGCCTGGAAACTGCAGGGGAGAGCCTGGGGAGCTGTCTTCCAGCGGAGCTGTGAAGAGGAAATGGCGCCAGTGTGCTGAGGGAGATAGCCCCGCCCCTTTTTTGGCTGGCTTCTCCCGCTCTTTTATTAATATTATGGCAGGGGATTTTTACACATATATAGTTTATTAGACTATATTATGTGTTGTTTTGCCATTTTAAGGTACTCAAATTGCAGCCCAGGGCGCCCCCCCCAGCGCCCTGCACCCATCAGTGACCGGAGTATGTGGTGTGCATATGGAGCAATGGCGCACAGCTGCAGTGCTGTGCGCTACCTTAATGAAGACCGGAGTCTTCAGCCGCCGATTTCCAGGACGTTCTTCTTGCTTCTGGCTCTGCAAGGGGGACGGCGGCGCGGCTCCGGGACCGGACGACCGAGGCTGGGCCTGTGTTCGATCCCTCTGGAGCTAATGGTGTCCAGTAGCCTAGAAGCCCAAGCTAGCTGCAAGCAGGTAGGTTCGCTTCTCTCCCCTAAGTCCCTCGTAGCAGTGAGTCTGTTGCCAGCAGATCTCACTGAAAATAAAAAACCTAATAAATACTTTATTTTCTAGAAGCTCAGGAGAGCCCCTAGTGTGCAACCAGCTCGAGCCGGGCACAGATTCTAACTGAGGTCTGGAGGAGGGGCATAGAGGGAGGAGCCAGTGCACACCAGTAGTCCTAATTCTTTCTTAGAGTGCCCAGTCTCCTGCGGAGCCCGTCTATTCCCCATGGTCCTTACGGAGTTCCCAGCATCCACTAGGACGTCAGAGAAATAGGGGATTCAGAACTGAAGTCCTTCAAACCAGGATCCGCATATAGGACCCCCCAATGTTTCTTAATTACTCGTTCTAAATCCCTATATTGATTAGTGTGTTTGGTGATAAAGGGAACTCTACATTTTCCGCCTAAAACAGTAGCCTTCTTAGCTGTAAGTGTCGTGGATCTATCCATTTTTGTTACATTTCTCGAGGAGACCCCACTGAAGTGACAATAAAAAAGCTGGAGGTTTTTTTTATTTGTATACCACTAATAATACCAACACAGAGGATATTACTTCTTATATAAGGATAGACAATCCTTCTATACCAGTACTATATGTACTACCTAAAGTACATAAAAGTTTAAGCAATCCCCCAGGGGGCACCCTATTGTAGCATGGGTTAACTCTGTCACCTCTACTTTATCCTGGTACTTGGAACATCAGTTACAACCATTGATGACAGAACCGAAAGACACCATATCCATTATTAACAAATTATCTACCATCGATTGGGAACCAGACTATGTATTGGTTACGGCCAACGTAGCGGCATTGTATACTAATATCCAGCAGAAGGAAATTGTTTCCTAATTGGTGCAGGTGTACACCTGGAAGTTGAGACTAGCTGCTGATCTGAGGCGCTGCAAAGGGGGATTGTTTTTTGTTTAAAGGGGGCTACAAGGATGTCCCAGGCTGCAAAACTGTGCGGATACAGCACTACCTTGATGTGTGTACAATGCAGACATATACCCTCATTAAAATGCACATTAACCAACCCGTATTTTATTTATCAGAGACAGCGTTTCAGCTTTATGTGTTGTTCACATACTCCGCCTAAGAACTCTAGAACACAAGGGGGGGGGGGATTCAAATGTTTGAAAAGTCAGCTGGGTGTTTGTTTTTTTCTATCTAATAGACAGGAAAAAACAGACACCCAACCGACTTTTCAAACATATGAATTTCCCCCAATGAGTCCAAAATAAAACATTTTCAAGACTGTAATAAAATGCAGGATATTATGCAAAAAACACAAATATATAACTGTCAGCAGGATATGCAGATCAGGATGCAGTCAGGATCCCAACAGATCCTGATTGTAAGTAATGGGGTTATGGTTAGGGTTAGGCACTAGGGCGAGGGTTAGGGTTAGGCTGTGAAGGGAAAGGGGGGTAAGGGTTAGGCTGTGAAGGGAAAGGGGGGTAAGGGTTAGGCTGTGAAGGGAAAGGGGGGGGTAAGGGTTAGGCTGTGAAGGGAAAGGGAAAGGGGGGTAAGGGTTAGGCTGTGAAGGGAAAGGGAAAGGGGGGTAAGGGTTAGGCTGTGAAGGGAAAGGGAAAGGGGGGGTAAGGGTTAGGCTGTGAAGGGAAAGGGGGGTAAGGGTTAGGCTGTGAAGGGAAAGGGGGGGGTAAGGGTTAGGCTGTGGTAAAGGACAATTAGGGAAAGGGGGCGTGAGAGGTGAGTTACAGTCACAGGTAGTTTTAAAATACTCATTGGGATCTGTCGGGATACTGAACATTGGGATGCCGCTGTGGCATTCTGACTCTCGGGATCCCGACTGCCAGGATTCAGACTCTATTACTGCAGAAGATGGCAATGTTAAGAAAATCAGAAATCATAACTTGATTATCTCAGAGTAACTATCATTTCCTGTAAGTTTACATCTATACATTGTAATGTGCAGGTAGATACAGACCTGCTGACTTTCCCTATGCGAGAGTCCCACAGGAGAGGGGCCAACCATTTCCAAAGGGCGGGGAGAGCTCTGCTCAGTGTCACAATTTGCTGGATGATGCTTGTCAATGTGAATCATGTCACCCACCTACTGGGCCCTCCAATTTAGTTGGTACATTGGCTGCCATGGGAGACTGGACAACTGTTGGGAGGCCGGGAGTTCCCCACCAAATTTGTGACTCTCTCAGACCTGTGACACCTGTGACACTCCCTTAACACGACTGTAAGACGGTACATCTCTGTATGTCTGAATACCACCTCTTGATTGCCACCAAACAAAACCCAATACATTTCCAATACAGTTTTTGATACTGTGAATCTTAGTTGGTCCTGCAATTATGGGACTAATTCAGATTTGTATGTATACCCAATAGTGTACTTCCTATACCGATGGTGGGCAATCTGCGCATGTGCAAAACGAGTCCAGCGGTCACGCTCGCCGTGCCAGACAGCTGCAGCCTGTTTGACATACTGCGTCTATTTGGGGGTGGGAAGGAAGTGTTGGCCAGCCCTTCCGAAAACAGAGGCGACAGTGCAGAAGCCGACGCAGATTTCATGGCCTTGTTTACAGATTTGCAGTTGCCATGCATAACCTGAAGGTTACTGAGCTGGTCGATAGTCTGAGACGCAACAGCGGATAATACATGTATGCAGGAGGCATCCACTTACACCAGGTGCAAGGACACAGCAGCAGTACCAACTGCATCCAAATCTAAATCAGGCCCTAGGTACACTCACACTGGCGGACGCATGCAATGTGCGACTTTCTAGCAATTTAAATGGATGCGCAGTCAATAAACATTGGCAATTTGTGTGCATATTGCCATTGTGTCTGACTCAGAATCAATCCCTTAACATACCTTCCGACATCCGGAGGTTTGAAGTCAGGACCCCATCGAAAAGGGGACATGTCCTGTTGAAAAGGGAGCGTAGCTTCGCGTGAATGCCACGATCGTGAGCCATGCCTCCCATTCTCATCACAGTGGGGGCATGGCTAGTGCTCTGTGAGCTGCTGGTCATGCCCCCAGTCCCTCTGTATGGCTCACTGGTATAGACGCTAGGCGCATGCACACAGAGTCTATTCAGCTCTGCTCTGAACTAAGCAGAGCAGCGAGTGATAGGAAGCCTCCCATATGTGTCCCCCCCCCCCCCAATGTGGGACACTGCAGGCCGCGGAAGGGACAGCGGGAACAGACCCCAAAAAATGGGACCGTCCTGCGAAAAATCGGGACAGTTGGGAGGTATGCATGAATGTTATATCATTTACAGTAGGGCGTGCATTATACCAATATATCATATACAGGATTTTACTTTTAAACTACATTAGTCATAGGCCAAAGGTGACGTCTGTCGTAACATATTTTACTTTTCATCTACATCTCATTTATTTGATTACACAAAATAGAACTGTCTAATTACCTCGCCCGGCTAGGTCTATTGTAATATAATAAGCTTTTTGTTTTGTAGTCAGCAGATCATGGAACTACCCATTTGCAGCCTCCCATGCTCACTTACCTACATACCTCTAATGGTTTATATTTAGCTTCTTGATTAATGTTCACTGAAGTGTGTATCATAGCATTTGGATATCAGTCAGTTTGGCAGTGAAGGGGTGAAAGGATTTGCCTGAGGCCCAACACAGCCGGACCCAGCTATTCTGAGCACTCAATAAACACCAAAGAGGAAAAACAAACAGACTTATAAATACACCATGAAGAATCTGAATCATGTTTTGGGCTCTGTTTGATCCTCTCATGTTTCACAAATGACACAATGATTTTAGGAACCCAAATACTGTACTGCTCTGAGCAGGTCTCGTATCATTTGTATCAGATGCTGTCAGCCCTAAGCACAGTAGGTAACTGCAAAGAGTTGGAACAGGTCTATGCAGTGCTTAAAGTGGTCTGTCGAAGTCGAAAATATTGCATCCATACACATCACGTACAAACTCTACACAGATGGCCTCCGTGCACGTGCTTGTGCTGCCATGCGTGCGCATGCTCGCAGACTGCGTATAGCCGCTCACGCGGTAGTGCATATAAGTGCGTGGTATGAGTAATTACGGTAGCATTTGTAATCGCATGGAAAAGCCATAAAGACACATTTCATATTTAATACACATAGTGCACAATTTACACATAGTCTACATGCACCACACCAGCGAGTTACACTTGCTTAAAGGGTATAATAACAAAGGGATTCACCTTTACAGGATATGAGGGGACAGAATTAGGTTAGGAGGTGGTGTTTGGTATCCAGCTGTAAGGTATTTTAAGAGCAATATTCCGGTAGCAGTTTGCGGAAGATAGCACGCTCCTGCGAATAGATATGCGCAGGAGCAGAATATTAAAATCAACTGTATTACTGTACTCCTGATATTCGGCGGGAACCCAGTGGAGACCAACTGCAAGTGCACCTGGACCAGACATCACCCACCTATTCAAACCGACCTATGACCTCTCCTGTACTGTAAATGACATCCCAGTGGCCAATAGGTTCAGAGATTACAGTTTCCATTGTATTAGGTTTTGGACAAATGTATAAAAGGCCAGCTGCAGGCCCGGTCACACACAATCTCTGAAGGTCATCTACCTTGATTGACTGAGGACCAGACCGGGTAGCGCAGGCGAACAACCGTATGTACCATTGACTGTAGCGTTTTCTCTTATTGTATTGTATTATTGTTGTAACCCCCTGCTAGTAAATAACCGTTGGTGGGTTGGACCCCGACATACTTTTAAATACAATTTGGTGTCGAGTCCCTTTTCCTGCTAAGGTTTAAAGTGTATTTACAGCCACTCGGGCTGCTGCATTGTGCTATCTGTGTATAGGCCTGTGTACGCAAACTGTGTACTTACTACGTCCGTTCGGTACGATCTTGTGTACGTAAGGTGTGTAAACAGTACAGGGGTTAAAGATTAAATACAGCGGCCGCAGCGGCTTGGACTTTGGTGAAATAAGGTATTGCTTTTTGTCCTGTAAATTAATCAGCATTCACAGGTCCTAGAGAGGTGGTGGAACTCGCCACCCCCCCTTCCCCCGGCACCCATGCAAAAAGGGGCGTGGTCTCAAAAAGAAAGAGGCGTGGTCACACAATAGTAATAATGCCCACAGTAGTAGCACCCCTAATACACATAATGCTGACAGTAGTAGAACCCCATAATACACGATGCCCACAGCAGTAGCACCCCTTTTACAATGCCCACAGTATTAGTGCTCCTTATGCAATGTCTACTGTACTGGTAGTGCCCACAGTGGTAGTGCCACTTATATAGAGCCTATGGTAGTAGTGCCCCTTATGCAATGCCCCCAGTAGTAACATAGTAACATAGTATCTAAGGTTGAAAAAAGACAATTGTCCATCGGGTTCAACCTATTTGTGGTCTCCTATGCACAATTATTTTGTATAAAATTTTGACTGAAGTTGCTGACTGCCGTTCCGATTAACCCCTCTTTTTTATAATAACCATAGTGCGTGACTATGCCCCGTAACCCTGGATATCCTTATCCATTAGGAATTTATCTAACCCATTCTTAAAGGTGTTGACTGAAATGGCCATTACAACTCCCTCAGGCAGGGAATTCCAAACACGTATCGTCCTTACCGTAAAAAAGCCTTTACGCCGTATTGTGTGGAATCTCCTCTCCTCTAACCTGAGCGAGTGTCCACGAGTTCTCTGTGTTGATCTAACCAAAAACAGGTCCTGCGCAAGATCTGTATATTGTCCCCTTATATATTTGTAAATGTTGATCATGTCCCCTCTTAATCTCCTCTTTTCCAGTGTAAACATGCCTAGTATTCAAGGTGTGGCCTCACAAGTGATTTATATAACGGGAGTATAATACTCTCGTCCCTACCATCAATTCCCCGTTTTATGCATGCTAATATCTTATTAGCCTTCTTTGCTGCAGTCCTACTTTTGGTACTACTGCTTAGTTTGCTATCTATGAGGACACCTAAGTCCTTTTCCAGAACAGAATCCCCTAATTTTACCCCATTTAGTAGGTAGGTGTTATTTTTGTTCTTGTTACCACAGTGCATCACCTTACACTTGTCTGTATTGAAGCGCATTCTCCATTTCGCTGCCCAAGCTTCTAATTTAACTAAGTCATTCTGAAGCGACTCAGCATCCCCCTCCGCATTTATAACTTTACACAATTTGGTATCATCTGCAAAAATTTACATCATGCTCTCTAGACCTTCTGTTAGGTCGTTAATGAAAATATTGAACAATAGCGGTCCTAATACTTGCGGCACACCACTTAGCACTTCAGTCCAAGTTAAAAAAGATCCATTAACCACAACGCGCTGCTCCCTATTATCTAACCAGTTTTTGACCCAAGTGCATATTGTGCTTCCTAGCCCTGATTCTTGTAGCTTGTAGATAAGTCTCATGTGTGGTACAGTATCGAACGCTTTGGCAAAATCTAAAAAGATTACATCCACCTCTTTACCCTGATCTAGGTTTGCGCTTACTGTTTCATAAAAGCCAATGATAAAGCTAAATATTTATTGTATATAAAACACTTTAAGAGGTCTAAGAACACTGTACGCTATCTACGTAAGAAGTACCGTAAGGGTACGCAAGTTGCGTAACAATCGCTCAACCGTAGTCGAGACGCTCAAGCGTCACGTTCGCTTACGGCCCAGAGATCACAGGCAGGCACGCTATTGGCTGCCGACTAACGTAATGATTCGCTATAGCGTAGCGGACGCTCGGGACCACGAGGAGATCACCAGCGGTGCAGACGCTTATAACGTTAAACCTTTATATCTATACCTTTAACAACGAAATATACAGTAAACCTTAGTGTGGTGACAGAGTGTAAGTGCAACCTGGTGTAACCTGATTAACTACAAAGCTGCTTGAGCGTCACCGACGCTCAGGGAATACTTAACACTATAAGAAATACACAGATACCTGGGCTTAGGGTCCAAAACCTATTATATGTATTATGACTATTATACTTGCAAAAGAATCACAGTACAAAGCATACACTACAATATAACATAGACTAACTAACCAGATAACTACACAGGAAATACAATACAATACAATTAAGGGAAAAATACGGGAGAAATAGAAGAGAGAGAGAGAGAGAGAGAAATGGCTCACAATAACATCAAGACAATATGATTGCGGAGAAACACTTACGCACAAGGGGAAACGATCGCATGCGCCTCGATATCCAGCTCCCGATTATCAGCAATGAGAACCGTTGAAGAGAGAGAACTGGATACGGTCGGCCTGCCTATTTATGCCCCACACACAATACAATTCAATGGTCCCTACAATCTCATTGTTCATTGGACACAGGAATTCGGCTTCGCATTATAACAAAAGGTCATAGGTTGATTCATACAGGTGGGCTGTGACTGTTTCCAACTGTCCAGGTGGGTGGGATACTGGGTTTCCCGCCGCATGACTAAGTAAGAACAAATAATAGTAAATGGACATAAACTTCTTATGTCCATAACTATTCGCACGAGCGATTAATCCGCTCCAAACCAACACCGGAATATTGCTATTTAAATACTCTTCCGATGGGTACCAAACACTACTGTATGACCCCTGTTAGACCCTTCGTACAATACAAAGAGGGATCTCTCTGTTCAGGAACATGCTATGTTAACTAAACTTTCAGTATCTATCAAAGGGACCATGATCTACAAAATACATTATTAGTGAAAATATGTAACGAATGAGTCGCACGCTACGATTACATAAACTCTACCGTAAATACGCATACCGTGCGCCTGCGGGTGCCCGCGACTGTGAGTATGTGCACGTACGGGAGAGCGTACGCATGCGCAGCGCGGACCAGTATGAGGTGCAAATATGGCAGTGTGTGTAGAGATATTTTTCTGACTTTGACAGTCCACCCTTTGGCAGTCAATAATAACTGCCACCTTCTAAAACATTTCAAAAGGAGAAAAATATATGTCAGGGGTTAATTCATTTCCATGGTTGGGTAAGGGAGGAGAGAGGAGTAGGTGGGAAGAGGGTATGACCTAGTGAGATAGCAGAAGCATGTGTGTATGAGTCCATGTTTGGGGGGTCATGTATCATCGTGCCGTACGTGTTGTAAATCAAGCTTCGAGGTATTGCGAAGTATACATTTGAATTCCTTCTTATCCCGTATTAAGGGTCTGTGGATGGGCTGTCAAACTCTACCGAGCTCATTTCGGCTTTCAGTTGTAACAAAATGGGGAAGCACATTTTAGTTGATGATACATTAATAGGGGAGGTATGTGGTTGCTGATATCTGTGCCTGTATTCCCTATCGACTATGTGTGTTATTACCTGAGGGTTGTAGAGATGAAGATAAAGAACACTTATGGAAAATGCAGTGGTATTCTATGTCAGGTTAATGTACATCTGTCGGTTGAAGTTTTGTTCGGTATCAGTTGAAAGTCGTCTTCTTTGCGCTGTTTTGCCCATTAGGTGCGAGCAAAAAGCTTTGTCAATGCCATTAGATTTACAAAAAAAATGTTGGGCTAGCGTAAGTTTAAGAATTCTAGGGAAACTGGGGATCCATGGCAAAGTTCATCAAATGTCCGTATCTACAGTGGTCAAAACTTCTTCTTTGGTCAATCCGTTGTCTGTATAGCGTCTCGTCAACTTCCTTGTCCAAGTGGGTCTTTTTATCTTGGAGAAAAAAACCAGAAAAACAGGTGAAAGAAACGGACCGTATAATCGCATTTTCATTACATCATTGTTTCTATTGTTGGGTCATAAATCAAATCCAGGTTAATTACAGTTTCCTCACTCCTCAAACTCATTACTCTTGTACTTTGTTTGCACTTCATTAAAGCCTGACCGCATCTAAATATCAAGCCAATTGATATGACAACACCTAAGATACATAGGAGAAACTTCCCAACATCCATTATGACTCCTTGAGCCCAGTCTCCTAAACCGGAGAACCAATTTCGCGGGTTCAACCATGACACCCAACCAGTCAGCTCATTACCTACAGCAGCAAGAGTGAGATTGTGTTTTCGGCGAAATTCCCACTTCAATTGGAGAATATCGTCCATCTTTTGGTCTATGACCTCGACCGGATCCTCGGTGCTATTCGTGATATACGTGCAACACTTCACGCCATACTGTGTTGCCAATGTAACACAATATCCGCCTGTCACTGCTGTGAGGTAATTAAGAACCATTCTATGCTGCACCAGTTCTGTTTTATAAGCTTGAAGTTCCCTTCCAGTATATCTAAACGTGTCATCATACATTTCAGTGATATTATCTAACAAATTTGCGAGCGCCGATATGTATTTATAATTCAGCACTCCTCTAGCGGTGCGGGTGAAATCTAACGCGATTAAGAATTGAATCACGGTGGATTCACTTATCAGATCAGAGGCCGGATGCTCTGTCTTCTCTATCAGGTGCCTTTTAACAACGTGCTCGTAATGGGTGTGAGTATAAGGAGCTTGGGCACCACGGTGTATGTTTTTCATTTTGTCATGTGACACAGTCATTACTTCAGGCAATACTTTTCCAATATAACACAATCCTTCAGAGTTTGGGGCAAGCCACTTGTACGCCTTTCTCCCGCATATGAAATATGCATCATCGGGGAGAACATATGGGACGGAGTAGGACATAACCATATTACACACCTTCCATGTGAAATCTCCTGACCCTAATTCTTCCATCTGCTTAGTACACGTATCAGGTTGTACGATATGTGCACAGTATCCTGGTGATACTTCTCCAACTCTCGTAATTCTATTTCCTAAGGTGTACCTATACTGGAAAGATTTTCCTCTACTGGCTATGTGGCGTACAAGCTCTGTATCTGTAGGCATTCTATCTGCTCTATGCGAAAAGGTCATGGTTTGGTTGCTCCATGACACTTCCCAATTTCCTGGCTTTCGGGGATTGGAGATGTTGAAACATAATAGGGACCTATCCACGTGGTATTGGTGGAGCTTTAAACTAGGAGGACTGGAGATATTAAACCTCCGGTCCACCGGTCTCCCACCATTTAACTCAAGTACCTCCCCTATCGTTAAAGGAAATGGTACTAGCCCTTATTTGCTATGACCCTGAGGTACTTGAGAGCATACCCAACAATCTGTTTTGTTTAACACACTACCCACTAAGGAGTGATAGTCACTCAATGGATGCCGGTCCATATGGATATTAAAACTGGATTGGCATTTCTTAATGCACCCATCCTCAATGACATTGTTACAGAACCCATCCTCAATGACATTGTTACAGAGCCTACAGATACAGTTTTCTTCAGCTAACAATCCGTCGCAATTTCTTCTATGGTCAATGCTATCGGATCGTTTTCTGATACTCGCCTTTGCTTGTTGGTTAGGTTGATCTTGGAAAACTACGCCTCCATCTTTATCATCAGAACCCATTCCAGAACCTCTCTCGACCTCCATGGTACTCTCGCCGGAACAGACTGCTCTGGTCAACATCATGGTTAACAGGAAAATCCGGATCACAGTCTCTTGGGGCAAGTCCATCTTATAGGAGGAAACGGAGAAGAATGAGAAGGGGGGAAAATAAATTTTAGGGAGAGGGGATGGGAAGTGGAGAAAAACAATAAAAGGGAGTGGGGAGTCGACAACAGCTCTTGGTCTTGAGATTTTCACGGCTCAGGTGCCGCCTCAGTCCTCCTGGAACAGACACTCCAGTGATACAACCTCTACCGTCTGTTCCTTATCACGGGACTTCTCTGGATCAGCAACCTTCTTGCAGTGGGATGAATGAACCCAAGTCTCTCTCTCAGCAACCTTCAATGCTGTAGTGCTAGTCAATAAGACCTGGTATGGTCCTTCCCATCTGTCAATAAGGCAACCTGAGCGTAGAAAATTCCGTATCATCACATAATCCCCAGGTTCAATGTCATGACAATTACTATCTGGTAAATCAGGAATCACCAACTTCAGATTATCATTTTGATTCCTTAACTGTTTACTCATGTTAATCAAGTACTTTACAGTCACTTCATTGTTACATTTCAAATCATCCTGAGGGTTAATCATGACATGCGGTTGTCGACCAAACAAGATTTCAAAAGGGGACAGATTAAGAGGGGACCTGGGAGTGGTTCTGATACTGTACAATACAATGGGTAAAGCTTCTGGCCATGTCAATCCTGTCTCTGCCATCACTTTACTCAATTTATTTTTAATAGTGCTGTTCACTCTTTCGACCTTCGCACTCGCCTGTGGACGGTACGGAGTGTGCAGCTTGCTATCAATTCCCATCAACTTACACATTCCTTGAAAGACATCACCTGTAAAATGGGTACCCCTATCACTTTCGATTATTCTAGGGATACCATATCTACATACAAATTCCTGCACAATTTTCTTAGCAGTAAACATAGCGGTATTTGTAGCCGCAGGAAATGCTTCGACCCAATTTGAGAAAACATCTATACAGACAAGTACATATTTCAAATTCCGACAAGGGGGTAATTGTATAAAGTCAATTTGTATTACCTGGAAAGGGCCGCCGGCAGGTGGGATATGGGATGGTTCTGTAGGTATTGCCTTTCCAATATTCTTTCTCAAACAGGTAAGGCATGACATTGCTCTTTTACTCGCATGAGAGGAGAATCCTGGGGCGCACCAATATGCTCTTACCAATTTGCACATCCCTTCCTTGCCTAGATGAGTCAGCCCGTGAGCTGCTTCAGCCAGACATGGAAGATATGCTCTGGGGGCCACTGGTTTACCATGTCCATCCGTCCAGAGTCCTGAGGACTCCTGGCCATATCCCTTTGCCTTCCAGACTGCCTTTTCCTGTGTGGAACACAAATTCTGCATTTCACACAACTTTTGTGTGTTGATGGTATTAAATACCATCAGTTGTGTTGTGTCTGTCTGTCTGGGGGTAGCAGCTGCTAACTTAGCAGCTTCGTCTGCTCGGCTGTTACCAAGTGATATTGGGTCCTGGCTATATGTATGTGCTTTACATTTGATAACAGCCACTCTGTCGGGTTCCTGTATCGCTGTTAGAAGCCTTTTTATGTGAGCTGCATGCGCTACCGGTGTACCAGCTGCCGTCATGAAATTTCTGAGGCGCCATAGGGCTCCGAAATCATGAACTACCCCGAAGGCGTATCTAGAATCGGTGTAGATATTGGCTGACTTACCCTTAGCCAATTCACATGCTCTGGTTAGGGCGACCAGTTCAGCAACCTGGGCTGAGTGAGGTGGGCCTAGCGGTTCCGCTTCTATGGTGTCTTGGTCATCTACGACTGCGTATCCAGTACACAAGTCTCCCGAGTCTGACTGTCTATGACAACTACCGTCCGTGTAGAACGTGAGTTCTGCATCTTCCAGTGGGTTGTCACTGATGTCAGGCCTTGCGGTAAAATTTTGGGTCAAATATTCCATACAATCATGTGTATCTTCCTTTGTATTAAATCCTCCTTCCCCATCACTCTCACCTTCCACCCTTTGTGCCTGACCAGGCACACCTGGGAGATATGTTGCAGGATTTAATGCACTGCATCTCCTTATGGTGATGTTTACGGGGGCCATTAGGGCCAATTCCCATCTTGTAAACCTCGCTGATGATACGTGTCTGGTTTGGGCAGAATTCAATAAGGCTGACACTGCATGTGGCGTATGGATTGTGAGGTTGTGGCCTAGCACGACATCTTCGCTTTTTGTCACTAGCAATGCTATCGCAGCAACGCTTCGCAAGCATGTGGGGAGGGATCGCGCTACCGTGTCTAGCTGAGCGCTGTAGTATGCAACTGGCCTGCTGGCATCACCGTGCTTTTGGGTTAGTACGCCTGCCGCGCAACCAGCACTTTCTGTTCCGTATAGTTCAAAGGGTTTCCCATAGTCTGGCATACCTAGTGCTGGTGCCTGCGTTAGGCACTGTTTAAGTCTCTCAAATGCTGTTTCGGACTCGTCTGTATGCGAAATCCTATCAGGTTTGTTTGAGGAGACCATTTCCTGCAAAGGTAACGCTAAAATGGAAAACCCTGGGATCCAATTACGGCAATACCCACACATTCCTAAAAACGTTCTGATCTGTTGCTGGGTTTGTGGCAGAGTCATGTCTCTAATTGCTTGGATTCTATCAGCGGTCAGGTGTCTCAGTCCTTGTGTTAGACAGTGTCCCAAATATTTTACCTTAGTTTGGCATAATTGTAACTTGTCTTTGGAAACCTTGTGTCCTGTGTCTGAAAGATGAAACAGGAGCTGTTTTGTATCCTTCAGGGATGCTTCCAGTGAATCTGAACACAGCAGTAAATCGTCCACATACTGTATCAATACTGATCCACTCTCTGGTTGGAAAGACTGTAAACAATCATGCAAAGCCTGAGAAAATATACTTGGACTATCTATGAAACCTTGGGGTAATCGAGTCCACGTGTATTGGACTCCTCTGTATGTGAATGCGAATAAATATTGGCTGTCAGGGTGCAGAGGTACCGAAAAGAAAGCGGAGCAGAGGTCAATGACAGTGAAAAATTTGGCAGTGGGAGGGATTTGCATTAGGATGACAGCTGGATTTGGCACTACGGGGAACTGACTCTCAACTATTTTGTTAATCCCCCTTAGATCCTGCACTAGTCTGTAACCCCTCCCCCCACTCTTTTTAACAGGGAAGATGGGACTATTGGCAGTGCTGGACGTTCTTACCAGAATGCCCTGTTGTAGCAAGCGCTCTATTACTGGGTAAACTCCTAACTCCACCTCTGGCTTCAGAGGGTACTGTGGGATTTTTGGAGCTATCCTACCATCTTTTACTTGTACAACTACTGGAGCTACGTTTGCCATTAATCCAGTGTCCTGTCCGTCTTTTGTCCAAAGTGACTCTGGTATCTGAGATGTCATCTCTTCTACTTGGGATGGATTCCTATTTGTCATAATGGTATGCGACATTAATTTTGATGGGGAGTCTAACATGTCTCGCACTTCCTGAGCGTGGTTCTCAGGTATGTCCAAGAATACACCTTCAGGAGTACAATAAATGACGCACCCCATTTTACACAGTAAGTCTCTTCCCAGGAGATTAGTTGGTGCCGATGCAGCCAGCAAAAAGGAATGCTTGGTATGCAAAGGCCCTATTGTAATCTCGGCTGGTTTGCTAACAGGGTAGTGCTGGACTACTCCTGTTACTCCCATGGCTGGAATTGTCCTACCAGTGGTTCTCATGCCCACTGTCGAATTTATCACTGACTTGGCCGCCCCTGTGTCTACAAGAAAGTTTAATGATTTACCAGCTACATTAATTGCAATTTCGGGTTCACTTCCAAGGCTTGCAATCAATTTTACTGGCTGCAGATTACAGGTATGGCCACACCCCTATTGGGTATGGTGACCTCCCTGAATCCCGCTGGCAGCAACTACTTGTGAGGGAGATAGCTGGGAACTACCAGAGGCATGCCAGTCTCTGTTCGGGGGATATCTTTTTGTTTCCCCTGTATGTGGCTCATAACTCCGTCTCTGTGGACCCTGATCCCAATGTCGTGTGTCGTGTCGTTGTCTAGGGGGTTGGTAAGACTTTTGTCGATTTCTTGATCTACAGTCTCGTGCAAAGTGTCCCTGTTTGTGACAAAAATAACATGTTACCACAGTTGACTTACCCACAGGGTTTGGTGATATTACCACAGGCTGCTTTGTGGTCAGGGCCTGTATACTTACTGACATTAACTTATCACCTTGTGACTCCCTGTGTCTGGTGATGTTCCGGTCGTGATCAATAGCAGCCTCTCTCAAAGTGGCCACTGACAGACCTCGCCAACATGGTTGCGTGGTCTGTACCCTTGCCTTTAATGCTTCCTTTAAACCATCCATTAATACAGATACTGCTACTTCTTGATGGTTTGCATTGGTCTTAATGTCCTCTATACCAGTGTACTTTGCCATTTCTAATAGTGCCCGGTGAAAATATTCTGCTGCCGTTTCTGACTCCTTTTGTTTAATGGAGAATATTTTGTTCCATTTAACAACGGCTGGGAAATACTCCTTTAACTGTAAATTTATCCTTTTTACGTTATCTTTGTTGTACACATCTGTAAGAGGTACATCCTGATCTAATCCACAGTCAACTAAGAATTGAGCTGCGTCGACATTGGAGGGTAAACAAGCTCTTAGCAATATCTGCCAATCTTTATTATTGGGTTCTAAAGTGTTTCCTAGGTCCCTGATGTATTTTTGGCTAGCAACTAAATCTTTTCTAGGGTCAGGGAATTCAGACACTATGGTCCTCAATTCCATTCGGGTAAACGGGCAATACATGGCAATGTTCCTAACGGGTGTGGCTCCTGACGTGTCTGTTTTCCCATTGGGAACTACTATTACCTTAACAGGATTTACTCTAACAACCTCATTCTGTGTAGATTCTACAGCCTGTGGTGAAATTGTTTCAGCATAATGTATGGTGCCGTACTTACCCGTTGACACGACCTCACCTATCCCTCCGCTAGGGGCCTTTGTTACTAATCTCGGGGGTGGAGCAGTTCCTACTGTGGTTTCCGATATGGTGGCCGCTAGAGAGAGCGCTGAAATTGTTGCCGAATCGTCTTCTTGATCACACTCCTGAGGAAAGTTCAAAACAGGGTACAACTTGCACGGGTTAATACTTGCATGGGTTAATGGTTCAACATTATCTTTAACATTTACATGGTTACTAAGTGATTGTGTGTTACACCTTAGTGCGTCTTTCTCCGCAATCAACTTCTCTCCCGCTATATATGGTGGCGGTGGGGCCGTGGCTATCAGTTTCCTGACCGACCCAGATCCCGCCGCCTGAGCCAAACCTCTCTGTATCTCACCTTCCTGTTGCCACAACTGCAAATAATCATAATGCTTGATTCGTCTCTTTGCTGATTTTATGAGACATATCCTCCTCCTTAAATTTTGTAACACTTCTGGGCTGAAGCTACCTATTCTTGGGAATTTCTCCCCGTCATGTACCGTCATTCTCTCCCATTCATCACATAAAACCTCTGTGTGACTTCCATATTTCTCACACATTACGTATCTGGCCGATCCTACTGGTCGGTTTACAGAGTCAACCCGAACCGAGGTTGATCGCCCCCTTCCTGAACAACTGGCCCCCATAATCTGCAGGTGTTGCTTGCTCTACCTCTGATCTCTATATCAGGGTCTTCAGCGAACCCTTACAGAAAACCAAAATATTCACGATAGGCAGACGGTGAAGTTTACCGAGCACCCCACTCGCTCGCCCACGCCGACCAATGCGACCTGATCACACCGATATGGTGCTGGCGCACTCGACCCAGGGCACCTATTAACCTTTGTTTACTTGAAAAATGCGAGTGTGATCCGAAGAGCACTACCCTTTCCAGTAAAGGTGGGGTTGTCAGATAGTTCCTGAGTGACCAGCGAACTTCCCTTTTTGAAAAAATAAAAAATTACACAAATCACGTTAGAATGTACAAATAGCGTTTGTGACCCCTTTACTCTAATGGTACTAGGTCAGATTACTAACTACTGTACACAATTACGTGCGGTCCAATCGTTCAGCACACAAGCAACTAAGCTTATGTACGGAAAGACCAATGGAATCGAAAATTGCGGCTGCGAATTCCTTCAGCGAGAGCTTGTATGGCCTATATGGGTGTTGCACCAACCCTTTTCGGTGTTGTGCCTGTGGACTGTATAGCGGACTTCCTTGTTTACTGTACCTGGACCTGCTGGTCTACTATGACCTCCTGGTCTTGTTCTATACGACCTCCTGGTCTGACCTCCTGGTCTTGTTTTATACGACCTCCTGGTCCGCTATACTCTAATGCTCAAATTGTATGTTTAACTAAGGATGCCTCCCTAGCCACCGTGCATGTCACTTACACGTATGTTCCTCACGAGTACTCGGTGATTTCTTTTGGTTCAACCTCCAAGTTATATAAACTTATGTAATACAAAAACACTCACTCATCACATGTACACTTTTGTTTCTATTTCTATTTCTGCGCAGAAATTTTTCTTTAGACCAGATGTGTTACCAATTAGGAGCAGGATCTGTTAATTTAAATTTCGGACACCCAAAAATAGACTTGCGTTATTTCTCGCCTCGCGTTATTTACCGCTTTGCGTTATTTATCGCTTTGCGTTATTTATCGCTTTGCGTTAAAAATCAACTTATCGTGACTTGAGCTACGTGGGCGTAACCGGACGCTCCGTTGCGTAATATACGCTGCGTGCGTCGGCCTTTGGATTGCGTACGCAAGTCTTTGTTAGGGACACGTGCACGCAAAGCAAAGATCCACCGTAACACAATTTATACTTTTATCAATGTAGATGATCCTTGATCATCTACCACACACCACACTGACTTCGCCTTATCTCCCAGGCAAAACTGTGTGTTTGTCTATATTTTAACTTTATTACCTCTATTCTTAAATTATGAAATAACAGCAAATCTCTTTTAGCACTTTTATCAACTATAAAACTGGCAGACAGGAGAGTGATATACGAAAATACACAAATGAAAAAGGAATGCAGATATATATGTGTGCGTGTGTACGCAAGATAGAAAAATAAACAGTTTTAAAAGACACTAGCGTTTTGCTCTTACCTCCGGTTCCCGGATTCCTTCAGCACCCTTTACCTAAGCGAAGCAGACGCTTATCCCGTCAGCACTACGAGGGATACAACCTCCCGCCCTTTGCTGAGGGATAATGTCTGCTGATCTACCTAGTGCAGATATGTGAAGGACTGGACGAGCCCGCAATTGATAAAGCTAAATATTTATCGTATATAAAACACTTTAAGAGGTCTAAGAACACTGTACGCTATCTACGTAAGAAGTACCGTAAGGGTACGCAAGTTGCGTAACGATCGCTCAACCGTAGTCGAGACGCTCAAGCGTCACGTTCGCTTACGGCCCAGAGATCACAGGCAGGCACGCTATTGGCTGCCGACTAACGTAATGATTCGCTATAGCGTAGCGGACGCTCGGGACCACGAGGAGATCACCAGCGGTGCAGACGCTTATAACGTTAAACCTTTATATCTATACCTTTAACAACGAAATATACAGTAAACCTTAGTGTGGTGACAGAGTGTAAGTGCAACCTGGTGTAACCTGATTAACTACAAAGCTGCTTGAGCGTCACCGACGCTCAGGGAATACTTAACACTATAAGAAATACACAGATACCTGGGCTTAGGGTCCAAAACCTATTATATGTATTATGACTATTATACTTGCAAAAGAATCACAGTACAAAGCATACACTACAATATAACATAGACTAACTAACCAGATAACTACACAGGAAATACAATACAATACAATTAAGGGAAAAATACGGGAGAAATAGAAGAGAGAGAGAGAGAGAGAGAAATGGCTCACAATAACATCAAGACAATATGATTGCGGAGAAACACTTACGCACAAGGGGAAACGATCGCATGCGCCTCGATATCCAGCTCCCGATTATCAGCAATGAGAACCGTTGAAGAGAGAGAACTGGATACGGTCGGCCTGCCTATTTATGCCCCACACACAATACAATTCAATGGTCCCTACAATCTCATTGTTCATTGGACACAGGAATTCGGCTTCGCATTATAACAAAAGGTCATAGGTTGATTCATACAGGTGGGCTGTGACTGTTTCCAACTGTCCAGGTGGGTGGGATACTGGGTTTCCCGCCGCATGACTAAGTAAGAACAAATAATAGTAAATGGACATAAACTTCTTATGTCCATAACTATTCACACGAGCGATTAATCCGCTCCAAACCAACACCGGAATATTGCTATTTAAATACTCTTCCGATGGGTACCAAACACTACTGTATGACCCCTGTTAGACCCTTCGTACAATACAAAGAGGGATCTCTCTGTTCAGGAACATGCTATGTTAACTAAACTTTCAGTATCTATCAAAGGGACCATGATCTACAAAATACATTATTAGTGAAAATATGTAACGAATGAGTCGCACGCTACGATTACATAAACTCTACCGTAAATACGCATACCGTGCGCCTGCGGGTGCCCGCGACTGTGAGTATGTGCACGTACGGGAGAGCGTACGCATGCGCAGCGCGGACCAGTATGAGGTGCAAATATGGCAGTGTGTGTAGAGATATTTTTCTGACTTTGACACCAAGTAAGTTGGTTTGACAGGATCTGTCCTTCATAAACCCATGTTGATTCCTTTTAATGACCTTATTGACTTCAAGGAACTTCTGAATACTATCTCTTAGAATACCTTCCAATACTTTCCCCACTATAGATGTAAGACTAACTGGTCTATAATTACCTGGTTCATCTTTACTTCCCTTTTTGAATATAGGCACTACTTCCGCTATACGCCAGTCTTTGGGAACCATACCTGATATTACTAAATCCTTAAAGATCAAAAATAGCGGTTTTGCAAGTTCAGAATGAAGCTCCATTAGAACCCTTGGGTGAATACCATCGGGACCTGGTGACTAATTAATCTTTAAATGTTTTAATCGGTCACAGACTACTTCCTCGCTTAAATAAGTACCTATCAGTGGGATATTCTCATTATTGAGATTATATGTTAGTCCCTGAATTGGGTCCTCTCTAGTAAATACTGTTGAAAAAAACTAATTTAGTGTGTCCGCTATGTCATTATCATTTTTGCTTAAGACTCCCAACTTGTCTTTTAAAGGGCCTATACTCTCCTTCTTTAATCTCTTGCTATTAATGTATTTAAAGATTTTTTTGGGATTCGCTTTGCTTTCCTTTGCTACTAGTTTTTCAGTTTCTACTTTAGCCGCTCTTATTTCCTTTTTGCATATTTTGTTACATTCCTTATAGTGCTGAAATGACTCTGCTTCCCCGTCAGATTTGTATTTTTTAAATGCTCGCCTTTTCTTGCCCATAAATTCCTTAATCTTTTTGTTAAGCCACATCGGTTTATGATTTTTATTCCTTTTTTTGCTGCTCGTAGGAATAAATTTGAGTGTATTTTTAGCTAGCAGGAATTTTAGTACCTCCCATTTCTCCGTAGTATTTTTTCCTAAAAACAAACCTTCCCATTCAATATCCCTGAAAAATACCCTCATCTTTTCAAAATTTGCTTTGCTAAAGTTTAGAGTCCTAGTTGAGCCAGTATAGGGCTGTTTATGGAAACTGATATTGAATGTGACCATATTGTGGTCACTGTTTCCTATGGGTTCCCCTACTATAATACCTGATACCAAATCCCCATTGTTTGTTAATACCAGGTCTAAGATTGCATTGTACCTAGTTGGTTCCTCAATTAGTTGAACTAAGTAGTTATCATTAAGAGTGTTTAAAAACATATTGCCCCTAGCAGTATCACATGAATCGTTTTTCCAGTTTATCTCTGGATAGTTAAAATCTCCCATCACTACTATGTCTCCTACTCCTGCTGCTCTTTCAATTTGCTTTAGTAACAATTCCTCATCAGATGCGTTGATACCAGGCGGCCTATAGCATACACCCAATAATAACTTTTTTATTCCTTTTTCCCCGCATGCAATTTCTACCCATAATGTCTCGACAGTGTCTACAGTCCCCTCCTGAATATCTTCCCATATATCAGGTTTTAAAAACGGCTTTACGTAAAGACACACCCCTCCACCCTTTTTATTTAGTCTGTCTCTCCTAAACAGTGTATAGCCCTCTAGATTGACTGTCCAATCATGAGATTCGTCCCACCAAGTTTCAGTAATGCCTATAATATCATGCTGTTTGCTTGCTACAAGTATTTCTAGTTCACCCTTTTTACCAGTAATGCTTCTGGCGTTTACATACATACAACTAAAATAAGTATTTTCCCTTGCGTTAGGGACATCTTTCACCTTATGTAGCAATGATGTCCTGTAATCGTCATTGGTTAGTGCTTTGGTAAAATCTCTTTTAGTACCCTTGTTAGTAACCTTACCACCTGCTCTTACCCTCCCCCCAACTTCTCCCCCATTTCGTTTACTACCGCCATCCCCACTATTCTCACTGCATGACCCGTAGTTTCTAGCTAAACCCTCCCCCCAGGCTCCTAGTTTAAAATCTCCTCCAACCTTCTAACCATCCTTCCCCCTGCCCCTTATGTCCCCAGGAGTGATGCCCCTTATGAAGTGCCCCCTTTACAATGCCCTCATTAGTAGTGCCCCCATTAGTAATTCCCTTAATGGTAATGCCCCTGTTTAGTATTGCCCCCCAGTAGTAATGTCATCTGTAGTAATGCCCCCAGTCGTTTAGCCCCTGTAGTTTAGACCCATGTAGTTTGCCCCAAGTAGTATTGCCCCCAGTAGTTTAGCCCCTGTAGTTATGCCCCAGTAGTAATGCCCCCAGTAGTAATGAACCTGTAGTTATACCCCCGGTAGTAATGCGCCCCTGTAGTTTAGCCCCATGTAGTTTGCCCCAAGTAGTAATGCCTCCAGTAGTTTAGCCCCTGTAGTTATGCCCCCAGTAGTAATGCCCCTGTAGTTATGCCCCC
Source organism: Pseudophryne corroboree (assembly GCF_028390025.1). Lineage (NCBI taxonomy): Eukaryota > Metazoa > Chordata > Amphibia > Anura > Myobatrachidae > Pseudophryne > Pseudophryne corroboree. The sequence continues at coordinate 137,039,297 of NC_086449.1, forward strand.
AGTAGTAATGCCCCTGTAGTTATGCTCCCAGTAGTAATGCACCCCTGTAGTTATGCCCCCAGTAGTAATGCACCCCTGTAGTTATGCCCCCAGTAGTAATGCGCCCCTGTAGTTATGCCCCCACTAGTAATACGCCCCTGTAGTTAATCCCCATGTAGTTTGCTCCAAGTAGTAATGCCCCCTTGTAGTTTGCCCCCTTGTAGTTTAGTCCCCTTGTAGTTTAGCCCCCCTGTAGTTTGCCCCCTTGTAGTTTAGCCCCCCTGTATTTTTGCCCCCCTGTAGTTATGCCCCCAGTAGTAGTCACACATGTTTAAAAAAAAAAAAAACACCACACTTACCAAGCCCTGCTGCCGCGTCCGACCGCTGTGATTCTCCTGGCCTCCGGCTCCCCAGCACTATGGGAGAGACGTCATGATGTCTCTCTCATAGCGCACACTGACAGAGCCGGAAGCCGGAGCTCAGTAGTGAGCTCCTGTCGCCGGCTTCCGCTGTGCAGAGAGAGCCGGGCGCCGCTGGTAACACAATCTCAGAGGGCGCCCGGCATCCGGCATCTCCCTGTGGCGCCGGTACACATCGGGTGAGGTGAGACGGAACGCAAGTGGAACTGACGGAACGCAGTTCTGCCCCGTTCCGGCTCACTTTAATCCCTGGGTCTATGAAGGGGTGGTTGCAAGCAGGCAAAATTCACACAAAAACGGCCCATGTGGCCCAGCACATGAGAGTATAAATGCATGTTAGGAGGTGTATTTCTTGCACCTAGCATAGGACAGATGCACGTACACAGTGATGAGGATGACATGTAGGCACATACTGCTTATACACAGAAAACTGCATGGCATTATTACTACAGCTCTGTATAGGGGCGAGATGCAGCAAGTGGAATTATGCGGCCGAACCTCCGGAAACGGTGTTTCTGAAGATTTGGCCATGTACTGGATATGCACCAAGCCCCAGAATGCAATAGATTCCGGGGCTTGGATGTGGTGGACAACACCATCTTCTATCGCACAGCCCCTTCTGAGAGGAATCCAACCGGGGTGTAAATCCAGAAGACAATGGAGGCCACGGAGATTAAATAAGCAGGGAGCCCAGGGGGCATGTGCTGCAGTCCTCCTTCTCCCAGGGCCCCCATTTTGGAGTCCGGTCCCAGCCTAGAGACAGAATTCTACCAAACAAATAGCATTAATGTAAAGGGCAGGCAGAGGTTGAAGTGCATGGCTCTTTCTCGCTCGTTTGGAGGCTCTTCTGCCTCACACACGCGGGACTTTCTGCCTCACACACGCGGGACTTTCTGCCTCTGCTGTTGCTGTGGGAGCAGCAAATAACAAGAACTGGAGATCCTGATCAGCAACAGGCGGGATTTGTGTGCTGAGGTGTTGCTAGTTAATTGGGGGAGGAGTGTGGGGATACGGTCATTAGGTCGACAGTCATTAGGTCGACCACTATTGGTCGACATGCATTAGGTCAACATGGTCACTAGGTCGACATGTACTAGGTTGACATGGAAAAAGGTCAACATGCGTTTTTCAAATTTTTTTTCTCCATTTTGTGAACTTTTTTATACTTTACGATCCACGTGGACTACGATTGGGAATAGTAACATGTGCCGAGCGCAGCGGTAGTGGAGTGAAACATCTTGCCTGAAGCTCGCGAGCCATGCGAGGGGACAAAGTGCACTAATTGGGGTTCCCCATCACTTTACGAAGAAAACGAGACCAAAAGTAAAAAAACTCATGCCGACCTTTTTCCACCTCGACCTTGTTCATGTCGACCCAATGACCACGTCGACCTAGTGACCATGTTGACCTAATGCATGTCGACCAATAGTGGTTGACCTAATGACTGTCGACCTAAGTGTGGTCGACCTAATGACCCATACCCGGAGTGTGTGCCTGGGTGCTGCTGTAGTGTTGGCACTACAGTGAATGCTCAAGGGGATGGTGTGTGTGGGTGCTGCTGGGGTATTAGTAGTGAATGTCGGGTGCAGCAGAGTATGTGTCTGGGTGCTGCTGGGATGGTAGTAGTGAATGCAGGGGGAGTAGAATGTGTATCAGAGTGCTGCTGGCAGTGACGCACGCATGGGGGGGTTTCTGAGTACTTAGAACACCCCCCCCCCCCCCCTAACGAGCCGAGGTCTTTATTTTTGTGCAGCTTAGCAGCTCTCCACAGTCACAGTGCTACAGGATTGGAGCCGCCGCAAGCAGCTCCTCAGGGAGCACTGTTAAATCAGAGATCTGCAGAGGTGACAGTGGGGAGAATAGCTGTGGGCTCTCGGCGGCAGCGGGAGGGCAGCTGTCACTCAGGAGAAGCGGGAACGGCAGCAGCAGTAGTGGCAGTCAGTTGGGAGCGGGCATCACTCGGGAGCAGTGGGAACGGCAGCAGCAGTACTAGCAGTCACTTTGGAACGGCAGCAGGGGTAAGCACGCATGTTTGCCCTTACATCCATAGCTGTGGACACTTGGCTGCACTGCTCCCAGAAGAGGGCTATATATATATATATATATATACAGGGCTTAAAGTGGTCCTGGAGAGGTGGGGGAACTCACCTCGCCAGCAACTCCTCCTGCTTAGTGCGGAAAGGGGTGTGGCCTCACAAGGAAGGGGCGTGGCCACACCAAAGTACCACCAATTCAAACTAATGCTTCACAGTAGCACAATCTTATTCACATTGCCCGCCCCACATGCTAGTGCCCTTTACACACACAATGCCCACAATAGCAGAGCCTCTTACACACACAATGCCCACAGCAGTGCCCTCCCCCTCCTAATTTTAGATTTGATTTACAATATAGCAGTATATGTTGAACAACCTTTGCTCACCTCTTATGTCTTCTATCTGTCCCTTCTGCTTTCTTGTTTTCTTTGTCTGTCACTCTCCTCATGAGCCCATACATTAGCGCTTTGTGCAAGAAACAGCATCGCAACCCCATATTTAAACCCTTCCCCTGTCTCTACAGACTGATGCATGCACAGTCCGCATTTTTATTTTTTTTCGGGAGGACCCAGAGCATTTGTGGAGCAGCGGGAGGCTCACATTTTTTTTACCTGAGCTGAACGCGGGAGGGTTAGCAAGCCTGGCTTAGGAGTGGGGTTTAAGCTGCTGCGCTGGCAGGGAGAGGGGGTGTGGGCACGTGCATTACTGGCCTCACTGTAAACTCCGGCGGCTGCGGGGGGATCGGGCGTTACAGCCCGCGGCTCACACTCCGGCGGATGCGGCAGCGGGGGAGATCAGGCACTGTAACATCCCTGGCAGGGGGGGAGAGGGCACTTTGAATAGTGCGCCACTCACGGCTCCCGGGCCGCCAGCTAATGAGAAGCTGCCACTTGGCAGCTTCTCATTGGCTGGCGGTCCGGAAGCCGTGATTGGCTCACGCTAGATTTTAAAAAAACCTCCCCTTTGTTTGATTGGTGCTGCAGCTGGTCCGCGAGCCGTGATTGGCTGGCGGCCGCTGCCACCTTTACAGTGGTGCAAGGACCTGATGCTGTGGCCGGACGGAGGCGGAACTGGTTCCGCCTGCAATTAGAGGTGACGGAACGCAGTTCCGCCCCGTTCCGGCCCACTTTAACCACTGTATATATATATATATATATATATATATATATATATATATATATGTCTGGCTCTCCCTAAATCAACTGCCCAGACAGTAGCAGCAGCAATATATAGCTCACCAATGTAGCACTCCTAGCATAAATCAATAACACTTCACTCTGGCATACAGTATAATTTCATAATAATGATAATAATAATAATAATAATAATAATAATAATAATGATATCCCATGGTGAACTTGAAGTGGTATTGATTTATGCCAGGAGTGCTACATTGATGAGATAAATATATATATATATATATTCTGCAGAGAAGTTGCACTCAACTGCCGACTCTGCAGAAGTGATGCTGGTGATGGGAGTGGGCAGATCCGGACTGTGGTGCAGAGAACAGAAGCCGGGCTGATGGTCAGGACATTGCAGTGCTGCAGGGTAGAGAACATTGCCAGTCTGTGGGGGAGAGGACAGAATCCAGGCTGCGGTAGAGGATCCACAGGAGTCACAGGTGCAGAGGCTGCGGGCAGGAGCAGAGACACAGGCACATAGCTTATCCCTCCGCCCCCACAGAACATCCACCGCCACAGAGCCCCCCCCCCCTTCCTCCTCCGTGTGGAGGGGTTCCAGTGTATTGCTTGCCCATGGGGGCTACAGTGCAGTTAAAATGGCCCTGGTACAATGTACATGCAGTTTTAAATCTCTCTCTCTCTCTCTCTATCTATCTCTCCAGTGGCAGAACTAGCGAGCGGTGGGCCCAGGTGCAACAAAATACTTTGCCCCCCCAGACACACACACATCCCATACAAGTCCACCCCCTTACCCCTGGAGGGGGATTTGAAAAAGTCACGTGGAGCGTGACGAATCACATTAGGACCTGCCTTTCCACACACCTTGCACAGGTGTCTCTACTAGTGCATCTCCCATACACCCTGATGGTTACACCTCTAATGCCTTTATGCCAGTAGCAACCGCTACGGATCACAGCACTTCAGCCAGCTAAACAGTACATGGCGCGACATCTCCTCTCCGCTGCACAGCTTACGTGGGCAACGCAGGACACCTGACCGGGGACGCCCGGTTTGCTAACCAGCCCATCGGAGAGGTATTAACTACTGCATTGTACGGGTGCTGCACAGACATTCAGTTCTGGAACTCCATCTGTTTTACTGATTTCCCAGTGTTTTGATCAGCAGCTAGCATCGGCACCTGTGGATAGAGACTGTAGTCTTCATCTCAGTCATCACCTATTGGAAGGTTTCAAGTTCTATCTGACACTCTGTGACAAGTGTTGTGTGGTTTTTTATTCACATTGTTGTTTATTGGTATTATCATATTGGAATAACCTCATTATCATTGTTATTAAATATTTTATCTTCATATGTTGGCTCTCTCTCTTATATTTTATTTCTGACATACAGCGCAGCCGTTTTTTATGTATTTTTCTCTCTGGTGAGGGGGACATGCTCAGGGCCAGAGAAATGGATACCTAGCAACAGTGCCGTAACTAGACATTTTAGCACTGTGTGCAAGAAACGGCATCGGAGCCCCACCCCTGCATGCAAGACAGGGGCAGTGCGCGCCGCAGGCGCACGCAAAAATACATAGTGGCGTGGCTTCGTGGGGAAGGGGTGTGGCCAAAAAAAAATACCAATTCATAAAACGGTGCACAGTAGTCTCCATTATTCAAATTACGCCGCACAGTAGCACCACTACACCAGGTAGAGACCCTTTTACACCTTACGGTGGACAGATTCCTCTTTTTACACATTACGGCAGACAGCGTCCCCTTTTTACACATTACGGCAGACAGCGTCCCCCTTTTTGCACATAACGGTAGACAGCGTCCCCTTTTTACACATAACGGCAGTCAGCGTGCCCTTGTTACACATAGCGGCAGACAGCGTACACTTTTTACACATAACGGCAGACAGCGTCCCCCTTTTTACACATTACGGCAGACAGCGTCCCCTTGTTACACATTACGGCAGACAGCGTCCCCCTTTTTACACATTACGGCAGGCAGATTCCCCCTTTTTACACATAGCGGCAGACAGATTCCCCATTTTTACACATAGCGGCAGGCAGTCCCCCATTTTTACACATAGCGGCAAGCAGATTCCCCCTTTTTACACATTGCGGCAGGCAGATTCCCCCTTTTTACACATTGCGGCAGGCAGATTCCCCCTTTTTACACATAGCGGCAGGCAGTCCCCCATTTTTACACATAGCGGCAAGCAGATTCCCCCTTTTTACACATTGCGGCAGGCAGTACCCCATTTTTACACATTGCGGCAGGCAGATTCCCCCTTTTTACACATTGCGGCAGGCAGTCCCCAATTTTTACACATTGCGGCAAGCAGATTCCCCCTTTTTACACATTGCGGCAGGCAGTACCCCATTTTTACACATTGCGGCAGGCAGATTCCCCCTTTTTACACATTGCGGTAGGCAGTCCCCAATTTTTACACATTGCGGCAAGCAGATTCCCCCTTTTTACACATAGCGGCAGGCAGATTCCCCCTTTTTACACATAGCGGCAGGCAGTCCCCCATTTTTACACATAGCGGCAGGCAGTCCCCCATTTTTACACATTGCGGCAGGCAGTCCCCCATTTTTACACATTGCGGCAGGCAGTCCCAAGAAAGAAAGAAAGAAAGAAAGAAAGAAAGAAAGAAAGAAAGAAAGAAAGAAAGAAAGAAAGAAAGAAAGAGACAGAAAGAAAGAAAGAAGAATTATACTTACCCTCTCCGCTGGCTCAGGCTCCTCGGTGCAGCTTGACGATTCCCAGGCAGTAGAGAAGGAGGAGGAGGGAAGTGGAGGAGGGAGCAGCAGCAGCGCTGTGTTATTGGTGGAGGCGCTGCTGCTGCTGCCCCTCTGCTTCACTATAGGCTGTTCTCGGAGGACAGCCTATAGTGAAGCAGAGGAGCAGCAGCAGCAGCGCCTCCACCAGTAACAAAGCGCTGCTGCGGCTCCCTCCTCCACCTCCCTCCTCCTCCTTCCCCCGTACCGCTGCTCCTCTCCCCTCCGGGCTGCTGTGCGCTGCGGGCAGCAGTTGCCCGCAGCGCACAGCGGCATGTAATGAGTCAGTTTGACTCATTACATGCTTTGGGCCCCTGGACAGAGGCGGGCCCCAGTGCAACGCACTGGTTGCACTGGCGGTAGTTCCGCCTCTGTATCTCCCCCCTCTCTCTCTTTATATATATAATAAGATGGATGGCACTCCAGGACTTACGGATATGATGAAGAAATTTCAGATCTTACGCTCTTTTATCAAAAGTTCCATAAGTCCGGAAGTGCCATCCATCGCATCCCCCATATATTGTATTTCTGGAGGGGAACCTTGGTGATCTGTAACATTGGGGTGAGTAACACTTCTTCATGCTATATACAGTATATATATATAACACATACTGTATCTGGAAACCCCCCCCCCCCCTCCTGAAATCCAGCGTTTGCCCCTGGCTGGGATGTTAGTAGTGAATGCAGGGGGAGTGGAATGTGTGTCAGGGTACTGCTGGGGTGTTAGTAGTGAATGCAGGGGGAGTAGAATGTGTGTCAGGGTGCTGCTGGGATGTTAGTAGTGAATGCAGGGGGAGTATAATGTGAGTCAGGGTGCTGCTGGGATGTTAGTAGTGAATGCAGGGGGAGTAGAATGTGTGTCAGGTGCTGCTGGGGTGTTAGTAGTGAATACAGGGGGAGTAGAATGTGTGTCAGGTGCTGCTGGGATGTTAGTAGTGAATGCAGGGGGAGTAGAATGTGTGTCAGGGTGCTGCTGGGCTGTTAGTAGTGAATGCAGGGGGAGTAGAATGTGTGTCAGGGTGCTGCTGGGATGTTAGTAGTGAATGCAGGGGGAGTGGAATGTGTGTCAGGGTGTTGCTGGGATGTTAGTAGTGAATGCAGGGGGAGTGGAATATGTGTCAGGGTGCTGCTGGGGTGTTAGTAGTGAATGCAGGGGGAGTAGAATGTGTGTCAGGTGCAGCTGGGATGTTAGTAGTGAATGCAAGGGGAGTAGAATGTGTGCCAGGGTGCTACTGGGATGTTAGTAGTGAATGCAGAAGGAGCAGAATGTGTGTCAGGGCGCTGCAAGGATGTTAGTAGTGAATGCAGGGGGAGTAGAATGTGTGTCAGGGTGCTGCTGGGATGTTAGTAGTGAATGCAGGGGGAGTATAATGTGAGTCAGGGTGCTGCTGGGATGTTAGTAGTGAATGCAGGGGGAGTAGAATGTGTGTCAGGTGCTGCTGGGGTGTTAGTAGTGAATACAGGGGGAGTAGAATGTGTGTCAGGTGCTGCTGGGATGTTAGTAGTGAATGCAGGGGGAGTAGAATGTGTGTCAGGGTGCTGCTGGGCTGTTAGTAGTGAATGCAGGGGGAGTAGAATGTGTGTCAGGGTGCTGCTGGGATGTTAGTAGTGAATGCAGGGGGAGTGGAATGTGTGTCAGGGTGTTGCTGGGATGTTAGTAGTGAATGCAGGGGGAGTGGAATGTGTGTCAGGGTGCTGCTGGGGTGTTAGTAGTGAATGCAGGGGGAGTAGAATGTGTGTCAGGTGCAGCTGGGATGTTAGTAGTGAATGCAAGGGGAGTAGAATGTGTGCCAGGGTGCTGCTGGGATGTTAGTAGTGAATGCAGAAGGAGCAGAATGTGTGTCAGGGCGCTGCAAGGATGTTAGTAGTGAATGCAGGGGGAGTAGAATGTGTGTCAGGGTGCTGCTGGGATGTTAGTAGTGAATGCAGCGGGAGCAGAATGTGTGTCAGGGTGCTGCTGGGATGTTAGTAGTGAATGCAGAGGGAGTAGAATGTGTGTCAGGGTGCTGCTGGGATGTTAGTAGTGAATGCAGGGGGAGTAGAATGTGTGTCAGGGTGCTGCTGGGGTGTTAGTAGTGAATGCAGGGGGAGTGGAATGTGTGTCAGGGTGTTGCTGGGATGTAGTAGTGAATGCAGGGGGAGTGGAATGTGTGTCAGGGTGCTGCTGGGATGTTAGCAGTGAATGCAGGGGGAGTAGAATGTGTGTCAGGTGCAGCTGGGATGTTAGTAGTGAATGCAAGGGGAGTAGAATGTGTGCCAGGGTGCTGCTGGGATGTTAGTAGGGAATGCAGGAGGAGCAGAATGTGTGTCAGGGCGTAGCTGGGATGTTAGTAGTGAATGCAGGGGGAGTAGAATGTGTGTCAGGGTGCTGCTGGGATGTTAGTAGTGAATGCAGGGGGAGCAGAATGTGTGTCAGGGTGCTGCTGGGATGTTAGTAGTGAATGTAGAGGGAGTAGAATGTGTGTCAGGGTGCTGCTGGGATGTTAGTAGTGAATGCAGGGGGAGTAGAATGTGTGCCAGGTGCTGCTGGGATGTTAGTAGTGAATGCAGGGGGAGTAGAATGTGTGTCAGGTGCTGCTGGGATGTTAGTAGTGAATGCAAAGGGAGTAGAATGTGTGTCAGGGTGCTGCTGGGATGTTAGTAGAATCAGAATCAGAATCAGCTTTATTGGCCAGGTATACTTACGTATACTAGGAATTTGTCTTCGGTTTGCTATACAACAGCCAAGTAGGTAACAGGTAAGCAGGTGTGTGTGTGTGTGTGTGTGTGTGTGTGTGGGGGGGGGGGGCAAGTAAAGTTACACAGATAGGTATACCGTAGGGACACAAGTGAGTTACATGTACGTCTAGTCAGTCAATGTTCAGGAGTTCAGCAGGCGGACAGCTTGGGGAAAGAAACTTTTGAGGCTTCTGGTGGATCTGGCGGGGACAGCCCTGTAACGCCTGCCTGAAGGAAGCAAGTTAAACATGCTGTGGCCGGGGTGTAGCTGGTCTTTTACTATCTTCATTGCCCGCTTTTTAGCTCTGGACAAGTACAGGTCCTGGACTGAGGGAAGGTCGGCCCCGATGATCTTCTCTGCGGTTCTGACCACCTTTTGGAGCCTGCATATGTCCCTCGCGCTGGCGGAGCTGTACCATACGAGTATCGAGGAGCACAGTACCAACTCCACAATCGCGGAGTAGAAGAGGAGCAGGAGCTTCTGTGGGATGTTGAACTTCCTTAGTTGCCTGAGGAAGAACAACCTCTGCTGCGCTTTCCCAACAGTGGCGTCAGTGTTGGACCCCCATTTAAGGTCCCTGGAGATTGTGGTCCCTAGAAACTTGAAGGAGTCCACTAGCGATACCACACTGTCAGCAATCGTTAGCGGAGGTGCACTAGATGACTTCTTCCAGAAGTCCACTATCATCTCGACAGTTTTGAGGGGGTTGAGGTCAAGGTTGTTGTGGATGCACCACTGGGCCAGCCGGTCTACTTCCCGTCTATAGGCCGATTCGTCCCCATCCTTGATGAGGCCGATGACGGTGGTGTCATCTGCGAATTTGATGATCCTTACTGATTGCGCCTCTGAGGTACAGTCATTTGTGTACAGGGAGAAGAGCAGGGGTGAGAGGACACAGCCCTGAGGGGCCCCTGTACTGATGGACCGCGCTTGAGAGGTGAATTCCCCCGCTTTCACCACCTGTGTCCTATCTGTCAGGAAGTCTATTATCCAGGAACAGGTAGCTTCTGGGACCCCTAGGCGAAGTAATTTGGGGTGGAGGATGCTGGGGACGATTGTATTGAAGGCCGAGCTGAAATCGACAAACAGGACCCTCGAGTAGGTACCGGGAATGTCTAGGTGCTGTAGAATGTAGTGCAGGCCCAGGTTGACTGCATCCTCGACACACCGATTCGAGCGATAGGCGAACTGCAGGGGGTCCAGTTGGGGGCCAGTCACAGTTTTCAGGTGATTCAAAACCAGACGCTCGAATGTTTTCATGACCACAGACGTCAGTGCTATCGGCCTGTAGTCGTTCAGGTTCGTGATGGTGGGTTTCTTGGGGACCGGGACTATAGTAGACCTTTTGAGGCAGGAAGGGACTTTCTGTAGCTCCAGCGATTTATTGAAGATCTTGGTGAATATGGGGGCGAGCTGACCCGCACATGCTCTTAGGGCAGATGGTGACACTCCGTCAGGACCCGGAGCTTTCCTGGTTTTGGTCCTTTTGAACAATGCCTCCACCTCTTCTTGGGTGACTTGCAGTGCCTGGGGTTGGCCGTCGGTGTTCGGGGCATCGTAGAGGTGATTGTTTGGGTTGCAGGGGACTTCTTTTGCGAACCTGCAATAAAAGTGGTTCAGTTCATCTGCAAGGTCTTGGTGCATGGCGGTGGACTTTGATGTTTTCCTATAGTTGGTTATGGATTGCATTCCTTTCCATACAGATACGGGGTCATTGGTGGAGAGATCGTTTGTCAGCTTGTCCGAGAACCGCTTTTTTGCTAGCCTAATTCCTTTAGTCAGAGAGTTCCTAGTACGGTTGTATAGTGCTCTGTCACCGCTGCTATAGGCCTCCTCTTTGGCTCGACGAAGTTGCCTGAGCTGGGCATTGAACCAGGGCTTGTTGTTGTTGTAAATGCGGTAAGTCTTGGTAGGTACACACATGTCCTCACAGTAGCTGATGTAGGATGTGACAGTGTCTGTCAAGTCATTCAGGTCGGTTGCCGAGGCTTCAAAGACCCCCCATTCCGTGCAGTCAAAGCAGGCCTGGAGCTTCATCTTGGCCTCATTGGTCCATTTCTTGACAGTCTTAACGACAGGCTTAACTGCTCTCAGCTTCTGTGTATAGGTAGGGAGTAGGTGGACGAGGCAGTGGTCAGATAGGCCGAGTGCAGCACGCGGGATAGACCGGAAGGCAGACTTGAGGGTAGTGTAGCAGTGATCAAGGGTGCGCCCTTCCCTAGTGGGACACGTGACTTGTTGTATGTACTTAGGTAGCTCCTTGCTCAGGTTAGTTCTGTTGAAGTCACCCAGTACTATAAGCAGAGAAAGTTCAGTCCTAATTCTGTGGTTTTGCTGGGGTGCGCTCCCTGGATCACTACGGGTATTAGTCCTTTGTGTGGAAAGGAAAAATTCTCCGCACTGGATAATTGATCAGCAGTACTTCCTTGGTACAGTAAAGCACGATGTCCTCAAGGAAAGAAACAATAGATAGTGAAGTTCCGTAGGGATCAGTTTGATTATCAAAAATTTCAATCACATAGGAGTATAATGTAAAGGAAATTTTAATCCGCCTCAGTGTGGCGGACCTACGTACCGGACTTAGTGGGGTGTCTACAGTGCCCACCCAATTACGCTTGTAGTATCCCTTCCTTTGTCCCGCAGATTCAAATAAGGTTCTTTCCTAGTCCACCTTTATCTCTCCATCCAGATAAAGGATTTTCATGGGTAGGAAAAGAAAATCAATATATAGTGAAGTATTGCTTGAGTTCAAATATAAAATTAGTTTATTCAATAAAGTGCAGAAAAGGTACTCGTTAAAAAGCTAGACGTCTAGATCAAAAAACAGCTTAAAATCCACCACAGATTAGTGGACCCACGTACCAGAGGTTGTGGGGTGTCACAATGGCCCACCCTAACAGCGTTTGCAATGTAGCTCCCCGGGGTATATAGCAGCAATCAGCGTGTTCCCTCTGGCTCCAGTAGGTCCCTCCAATCAGTCACCAACGCGTTTCTGCCCTCAGGGGGCCTTTCTCAAGGTGTGTGGTGTATGCTATATGGTGGGTCTATTTAAACCCCACAGTGTGCCCTGATTGGAGGAGCCCTGGCCGGTTCAAATTCTCTTAAAAACATAATAGTTTCCAATATTATTTGCTAGCTGGTTACAGATACACTATCAAAACTGTTCCCTTCAATTGGTAACATACTTTGGTGCCATAAACGAGTTATTCAAAAGTTTTATAGTTTCGGCGTGCGTTCCACGGCCGGTGGAACGCACGCCGCTTCCTCCACTTCCGGGCACCATCCACTTCCGGGCGCGTGCGTTCCACAGTCCGTGGAACGCACGCCGCTTCCTGTTTAAACCGGAAGTGCCGCGTATAGCGCTGCGGGTCCGTGATAGAGGTCTCAGAATCCTGGATGTCACAATAATTAGTATTCCAAACATAGTAAAGCATGTATAAATATGGAGATGCAGATAGTAAATACAAAAGACATATAGAGAACGAAATGTAAATATAAAAAGTATATAAATATATATAGGAATACCCTAAAACATTAAAACATTCAATTTCATGTAAAACACATATAAACATGGAGAAAGGGTATAAAAACTCATAAAAACCACTTTACTTCGAAATCCATATTTAGCCCTTTTGGATTAAGAGTACCCATTTCATAAATAAGTCTCATTTCTGTTTGGGCTAAAATTTCTTCTCCATTATTCCGTCTCCAATGGTTTTGAACAGTTTTAATCCCTATCACGTTGGTTAAACCCTCACACTTACTATTATGGACTGATTTAAAATGGTTAGATACAGAATGGGTGATGAGCCCCTTTTCTATATTTCTAACGTGCTCCGCCCATCTTATTTTTAGAGACCTACTAGTACGTCCAATATATTGTAAGCCACACTTGCATTCCATTAAATATATACATGCTACCCTTTATCACCACTTTTAATAGCCAATATAAAGAGATGGAAAAAATTATAAGAAAACATTGGCACCTGCTATCCAGGGACCCAGTTTTAAAACCCTTGATCAAGCCACAACCTAAATTCATTTACCGCAGGGCTCCGAACCTGAGACAGAAGATTGTTAAAAGTGCCCTTCCTCCTAAAAAATCAAATAGAATAAAGACCGTAGGTTTCCATAGGTGTGGCTTGTGCAAAATGTGCCAAACACATACAACACAGGCATCAAAAACTGAATACTATCATTCAGCATCCACTGGAATTAAATATAACATCAAGGAATTCATCACTTGCAACACGAAGAATTGTATATATTTAATGGAATGCAAGTGTGGCTTACAATATATTGGACGTACTAGTAGGTCTCTAAAAATAAGATGGGCGGAGCACGTTAGAAATATAGAAAAGGGGCTCATCACCCATTCTGTATCTAACCATTTTAAATCAGTCCATAATAGTAAGTGTGAGGGTTTAACCAACGTGATAGGGATTAAAACTGTTCAAAACCATTGGAGACGGAATAATGGAGAAGAAAATTTAGCCCAAACAGAAATGAGACTTATTTATGAAATGGGTACTCTTAATCCAAAAGGGCTAAATATGGATTTCGAAGTAAAGTGGTTTTTATGAGTTTTTATACCCTTTCTCCATGTTTATATGTGTTTTACATGAAATTGAATGTTTTAATGTTTTAGGGTATTCCTATATATATTTATATACTTTTTATATTTACATTTCGTTCTCTATATGTCTTTTGTATTTACTATCTGCATCTCCATATTTATACATGCTTTACTATGTTTGGAATACTAATTATTGTGACATCCAGGATTCTGAGACCTCTATCACGGACCCGCAGCGCTATACGCGGCACTTCCGGTTTAAACAGGAAGCGGCGTGCGTTCCACGGACTGTGGAACGCACGCGCCCGGAAGTGGATGGTGCCCGGAAGTGGAGGAAGCGGCGTGCGTTCCACCGGCCGTGGAACGCACGCCGAAACTATAAAACTTTTGAATAACTCGTTTATGGCACCAAAGTATGTTACCAATTGAAGGGAACAGTTTTGAAAGTGTATCTGTAACCAGCTAGCAAATAATATTGGAAACTATTATGTTTTTAAGAGAATTTGAACCGGCCAGGGCTCCTCCAATCAGGGCACACTGTGGGGTTTAAATAGACCCACCATATAGCATACACCACACACCTTGAGAAAGGCCCCCTGAGGGCAGAAACGCGTTGGTGACTGATTGGAGGGACCTACTGGAGCCAGAGGGAACACGCTGATTGCTGCTATATACCCCGGGGAGCTACATTGCAAACGCTGTTAGGGTGGGCCATTGTGACACCCCACAACCTCTGGTACGTGGGTCCACTAATCTGTGGTGGATTTTAAGATGTTTTTTGATCTAGACGTCTAGCTTTTTAACGAGTACCTTTTCTGCACTTTATTGAATAAACTAATTTTATATTTGAACTCAAGCAATACTTCACTATATATTGATTTTCTTTTCCTACCCATGAAAATCCTTTATCTGGATGGAGAGATAAAGGTGGACTAGGAAAGAACCTTATTTGAATCTGCGGGACAAAGGAAGGGATACTACAAGCGTAATTGGGTGGGCACTGTAGACACCCCACTAAGTCCGGTACGTAGGTCCGCCACACTGAGGCGGATTAAAATTTCCTTTACATTATACTCCTATGTGATTGAAATTTTTGATAATCAAACTGATCCCTACGGAACTTCACTATCTATTGTTTCTTTCCTTGAGGACATCGTGCTTTACTGTACCAAGGAAGTACTGCTGATCAATTATCCAGTGCGGAGAATTTTTCCTTTCCACACAAAGGACTAATACCCGTAGTGATCCAGGGAGCGCACCCCAGCAAAACCACAGAATTAGGACTGAACTTTCTTGGGAAATTGATAACCATCCCAGCTGGGAGACTGCAGCACCTTTGAATTGAAGCGCCATCTGTACATTTGTTTCTGTGTATTACTGTTTTTGGTTATTAGTATAAGATTGGCAGCATCATGCTGGGTTACAGGGGACAAAGAAATCTACTTATTAACTCAGTATTTACGTCAAACATAGTAGAAGAAATTCCTACCAATAAAGACAAATTAGATATGAAGGATATAGAAAGCAATATGAAAAAACTAGAATATATACTCCTCAAAGAAAGTCGGGTATGGTGGGAGACCGCGACCCTAGAAAGATATAATACAGAGAAACTTATACCAAGAGGTCTAAAATAGATAAAAAACCCTCTTCAGACCAGGAAAGTAGTGAATTTTATGATCAGTGGGATACTATCCTGGAAGAATGTTCCTCCGCATTGATCAATCTAATTATCAATGAAAGGAAAAAGAATTTAGCACAATTAGAAACTGAGATAGAACAGTATACAGAGTTATTAACACCATACAGAGATTTGGATGATTATATCCGAATAGAAGGGGAAATGGAAAGAAGGATAGTCAGAAAAGAAAAAGAGACTATATTAAGAAAAAAAAGGAAGTTTATCAGAGATAAACACGATAAAAAAGGTAATAATGAGAAAGAGGAAAGACCCCGGGATTCAGTAGAGGTGGTAAGAGATTACAGAGAGGAGACACCTTGTAATTGTGAATACAACCCCACCCCGGAAAGATCAACGAGACTGAATAAGACAAATTATAATAGAAACCTAACCCCTGAAAAACTCCTAACTCCACAATCCAGAAGAAGAACCTACCATCCAGGGAACTATAGAAGAAGAAACTACCAGGTGACCAGAGATGCCAACCGAGGACAAAGAATACGATTCAATACAGAAAAAGAGCATAGGCAAGAGCATTGGGATAGGAGAAGGTTCTATACCAAAGATGAATGGAGAAGAAGCCAGGAAGCATATTATACTCCACCTTTGAGAATGGAAAATAGATATCAAACCCTCAATAGGAATGATTTTTTAGGTGGGAGCAGGAGGAGGCAAAAAAGGTACTAGTCTTTAAGCGTACCACAAAAAAAAGGGGAAAGAGAGGGAAGGGTCTAACTAAAAAGAAGGACATTATTGCCAATATTCCAACCCCAGAAAAGGCAACTGTATTCAATTTGAGTAAACATCAACTCTCTAAGGATGAACAAGATGTCCTTGAAAAGGGCCTAAAGTTTGCCCCAAATAACAAACTGAACAAATTTCAAACTTATTTAGATTTACAGAAATTTGTCAGGAAAGTTTCATTAAAGAAATATTTTTTAACACAGAAAGGGGAAACTACATTGGCCAGGGACCCCTTTAGGCCTAAATCTACATTCAACCCCACATTTAACCGTGGTTGTTTTATAGAAAGTTTCAATAGGGCGGTGACAGCTGATCTGGAAGATACCCACTTCAAGATGAAAGCCCCACGTAATATAACGAAACTTCAGAAGACTGCCATTGACAATTTAAGTGAAAACACGAACATCGTGATAAAACCAGCTGATAAGGGGGGGGGGATAGTCATTATGGATGTAGATAAATATGATGAAGAAATCAGGAAACAACTTGAAGACAAAGAGACGTATATGACACTAAGAGGGAATCCGAGTGAAAGAATAGAGAAGAATTTGGCACTCCTATTGTCTAAGTATAAAGAACAGAAAGTCATCACGGAGAAAGAGGAGAAATATATGAGGATTACGGATCCTAGTCTTCCAGTATTTTACGTACTCCCTAAAATACACAAGGATGTAAAAAACCCCCCTGGGAGACCTATAGTCGCAGGTACAAACTCAGTGACATCAAATTTGTCCCATTTTATTGACTATCACCTGCAACCTGAGGTGCTAAAAATTAAGTCGTACATCAAGGACACCACCGATGTTCTAAATAAATTGAAAACAATAACGTGGAATGAAAACTCCTTCCTCTGTACTGCGGATGTGCGGAGTCTTTACACTATTATAGAACACGAAAAAGGCATCCAAGCAGTAAAATACCATCTTGAGAAAAACGAGAATGCCGAAAGTAAAACTACCTTCCTATTGGAGGGTATTAATTTTATCCTAAAGAACAACTTTTTTTTGGTATAATGGAAAATTTTTCCAACAAACAAGAGGGACCGCAATGGGAACTCGTTTTGCGCCTTCATACGCTAATCTTTTCATGAGCCTATGGGAGGATGACCATATTTGGGGCAATAACAGGTTCCTCCAACACATCAAACTTTGGTATAGGTTTATCGACGACATAATATTCGTTTGGGAAGGTGAGAAAGAGTCACTTGATGAATTCTGCACACTATTAAATTCGAACAATTTTAATATTGACCTAACTTTTAGCATAAGTAGGGAAGAAATCAACTTCCTAGACTTAACGATATATATAAAAGATGGATGTATGCATACCAAATCCTTCTTTAAACCTACAGATACCAACTCCTATATCCCTACAGGAAGTAATCATCACCCTAACTGGATTAAGAATATTCCAAAGAGCCAGTTTAGACGTATGAGGAGGAACTGTACGGAAATAGAAACATATAAACAACAGGCAGATGATATAAAAAAGAAATTCCTAACCAAAGGATATCAGAAAGAACCTATGGATATTCATATAGAAGAAATAGCAGGAATGGATAGGGAGGATATTTTGAGACCGAAAAATTCGAGAGAAGAAGAGGATATCATGCTACCCTTTATCACCACTTTTAATAGCCAATATAAAGAGATGGAAAAAATTATAAGAAAACATTGGCACCTGCTATCCAGGGACCCAGTTTTAAAACCCTTGATCAAGCCACAACCTAAATTCATTTACCGCAGGGCTCCGAACCTGAGACAGAAGATTGTTAAAAGTGCCCTTCCTCCTAAAAAATCAAATAGAATAAAGACCGTAGGTTTCCATAGGTGTGGCTTGTGCAAAATGTGCCAAACACATACAACACAGGCATCAAAAACTGAATACTATCATTCAGCATCCACTGGAATTACATATAACATCAAGGAATTCATCACTTGCAACACGAAGAATTGTATATATTTAATGGAATGCAAGTGTGGCTTACAATATATTGGACGTACTAGTAGGTCTCTAAAAATAAGATGGGCGGAGCACGTTAGAAATATAGAAAAGGGGCTCATCACCCATTCTGTATCTAACCATTTTAAATCAGTCCATAATAGTAAGTGTGAGGGTTTAACCAACGTGATAGGGATTAAAACTGTTCAAAACCATTGGAGACGGAATAATGGAGAAGAAATTTTAGCCCAAACAGAAATGAGACTTATTTATGAAATGGGTACTCTTAATCCAAAAGGGCTAAATATGGATTTCGAAGTAAAGTGGTTTTTATGAGTTTTTATACCCTTTCTCCATGTTTATATGTGTTTTACATGAAATTGAATGTTTTAATGTTTTAGGGTATTCCTATATATATTTATATACTTTTTATATTTACATTTCGTTCTCTATATGTCTTTTGTATTTACTATCTGCATCTCCATATTTATACATGCTTTACTATGTTTGGAATACTAATTATTGTGACATCCAGGATTCTGAGACCTCTATCACGGACCCGCAGCGCTATACGCGGCACTTCCGGTTTAAACAGGAAGCGGCGTGCGTTCCACGGACTGTGGAACGCACGCGCCCGGAAGTGGATGGTGCCCGGAAGTGGAGGAAGCGGCGTGCGTTCCACCGGCCGTGGAACGCACGCCGAAACTATAAAACTTTTGAATAACTCGTTTATGGCACCAAAGTATGTTACCAATTGAAGGGAACAGTTTTGAAAGTGTATCTGTAACCAGCTAGCAAATAATATTGGAAACTATTATGTTTTTAAGAGAATTTGAACCGGCCAGGGCTCCTCCAATCAGGGCACACTGTGGGGTTTAAATAGACCCACCATATAGCATACACCACACACCTTGAGAAAGGCCCCCTGAGGGCAGAAACGCGTTGGTGACTGATTGGAGGGACCTACTGGAGCCAGAGGGAACACGCTGATTGCTGCTATATACCCCGGGGAGCTACATTGCAAACGCTGTTAGGGTGGGCCATTGTGACACCCCACAACCTCTGGTACGTGGGTCCACTAATCTGTGGTGGATTTTAAGCTGTTTTTTGATCTAGACGTCTAGCTTTTTAACGAGTACCTTTTCTGCACTTTATTGAATAAACTAATTTTATATTTGAACTCAAGCAATACTTCACTATATATTGATTTTCTTTTCCTACCCATGAAAATCCTTTATCTGGATGGAGAGATAAAGGTGGACTAGGAAAGAACCTTATTTGAATCTGCGGGACAAAGGAAGGGATACTACAAGCGTAATTGGGTGGGCACTGTAGACACCCCACTAAGTCCGGTACGTAGGTCCGCCACACTGAGGCGGATTAAAATTTCCTTTACATTATACTCCTATGTGATTGAAATTTTTGATAATCAAACTGATCCCTACGGAACTTCACTATCTATTGTTTCTTTCCTTGAGGACATCGTGCTTTACTGTACCAAGGAAGTACTGCTGATCAATTATCCAGTGCGGAGAATTTTTCCTTTCCACACAAAGGACTAATACCCGTAGTGATCCAGGGAGCGCACCCCAGCAAAACCACAGAATTAGGACTGAACTTTCTTGGGAAATTGATAACCATCCCAGCTGGGAGACTGCAGCACCTTTGAATTGAAGCGCCATCTGTACATTTGTTTCTGTGTATTACTATAAGCAGAGAGTCTGGGTGTTTTTGTTCTATGTCGGATATACATATGGCCAGGTGGTGCAGGGCTTCGTTCGCGCAGGCGAGGGGGGGGATGTACACTCCCACAAGGACAATTGAGGAAAGTTCCCGGGGGGAATAGAAGGGGTTGCAGTTGATACTCAGCATCTCCAGGTGAGGGCTGCATGATTTGCCTATGATCGTGACATTGGTGCACCATCCGTCGTTGATGTAGAAGCAGATGCCACCACCCTTCGTTTTTCCTGAGAGAACCTTGGAGCGATCGGCCCTGAAGAGACTGAAGCCCGGCAGAGACATCGGGTTGTCCGCAATATGGTCGTCCAGCCACGTCTCCGTAAAGCAGAGGATAGATGACCCTGTAATGCCTGACCCTGCGCTGCCCAGAAGGAGGGACAATTCGTCGAACTTGTTTGCCAGTGAGCGCACATTCGAAAGCAGGATCGCGGGTAGTGCAGACCGGTGCCCTCGCCGCCGCCACCTCACTAGGGCGCCTGCGCGACAGCCTCTCCTCTGAGTCCAGGTCCTTCTACTAGGGCCGACATGAGGGCCTCCGTCATTCTCTTTCCGGGGCTGGTGATCCATCCGCCAGTCGCCACCTGGGCTGCGGGGGGGCGCGGCCGCTCGGTCATCCACTTTGGTGTCCACAACGTCTGCATCCTTGCCACACAGGGCAGCAAGGGCAGCGAGGGCTGCAAGGGCCGCTGATCTGCCCGCCGACGGGCCCGAACGTGTGGTAAGCACCTCGGGAGCGCTCCAACTAAGTGAATGCAGAGGGAGTAGAATGTGTGTCAGGTGCTGCTGGGATGTTAGTAGTGAATGCAGGTGGAGTAGAATGTGTGTCAGGGTGCTGCTGGGATGTTAGTAGTGAATGCAGGGGGAGTAGAATGTGTGTCAGGTGCTGCTGGGGTGTTAGTAGTGAATGCAGGGGGAGTAGAATGTGTGTCAGGTGCAGCTGGGATGTTAGTAGTGAATGCAGGGGGAGTATAATGTGTGTCAGGGTGCTGCTGGGGTGCTAGTAGTGAATGCAGGGGGAGTAGAATGTGTGTCAGGGTGCTGCTGGGATGTTAGTAGTGAATGCAGGGGGAGTATAATGTGTGTCAGGTGCTGCTGGGATGTTAGTAGTGAATGCAGGGGGAGTAGAGTATGCGTCTGGGTGCTGCTGGGGTGTTAGTAGTGAATGCAGGGGGAGTATAATGTGTGTCAGGTGCTGCTGAGATGTTAGTAGTGAATGCAGGGGGAGTATAATGTGTGTCAGGGTGCTGCTGGGGTGCTAGTAGTGAATGCAGGGGGAGTAGAATGTGTGTCAGGGTGCTGCTGGGATGTTAGTAGTGAATGCAGGGGGAGTATAATGTGTGTCAGGGTGCTGCTGGGATGTTAGTAGTGAATTCAGGGGGAGTAGAATGTGTGTCAGGTGCTGCTGGGGTGTTAGTAGTGAATACAGGGGGAGTAGAATGTGTGTCAGGTGCTGCTGGGATGTTAGTAGTGAATGCAGGGGGAGTAGAATGTGTGTCAGGGTGCTGATGGGATGTTAGTAGTGAATGCAGGGGGAGTAGAATGTGTGTCAGGTGCTGCTGGGGTGTTAGTAGTGAATGCAGGGGGAGTAGAATGTGTGTCTGGTGCTGCTGGGATGTTAGTAGTGAATGCAAAGGGAGTAGAATGTGTGTCAGGGTGCTGCTGGGATGTTAGTAGTGAATGCAGAGGGAGTAGAATGTGTGTCAGGTGCTGCTGGGATGTTAGTAGTGAATGCAGGGGGAGTAGAATGTGTGTCAGGGTGCTGCTGGGATGTTAGTAGTGAATGCAGGGGGAGTAGAATGTGTGTCAGGTGCTGCTGGGGTGTTAGTAGTGAATGCAGGGGGAGTAGAATGTGTGTCAGGTGCTGCTGGGATGTTAGTAGTGAATGCAGGGGGAGTATAATGTGTGTCAGGTGCTGCTGGGGTGCTAGTAGTGAATGCAGGGGGAGTAGAATGTGTGTCAGGGTGCTGCTGGGATGTTAGTAGTGAATGCAGGGGGAGTATAATGTGTGTCAGGTGCTGCTGGGATGTTAGTAGTGAATGCAGGGGGAGTAGAATGTGTGTCAGGTGCTGCTGGGATGTTAGTAGTGAATGCAAAGGGAGTAGAATGTGTGTCAGGGTGCTGCTGGGATGTTAGTAGTGAATGCAGAGGGAGTAGAATGTGTGTCAGGTGCTGCTGGGATGTTAATAGTGAATGCAGGGGGAGTAGAATGTGTGTCAGGGTGCTGCTGAGATGTTAGTAGTGAATGCAGGGGGAGTATAATGTGTGTCAGGTGCTGCTGGGGTGCTAGTAGTGAATGCAGGGGGAGTAGAATGTGTGTCAGGTGCTGCTGGGATGTTAGTAGTGAATGCAAAGGGAGTAGAATGTGTGTCAGGGTGCTGCTGGGATGTTAGTAGTGAATGCAGAGGGAGTAGAATGTGTGTCAGGTGCTGCTGGGATGTTAGTAGTGAATGCAGGGGGAGTAGAATGTGTGTCAGGGTGCTGCTGGGATGTTAGTAGTGAATGCAGGGGGAGTAGAATGTGTGTCAGGTGCTGCTGGGGTGTTAGTAGTGAATGCAGGGGGAGTAAAATGTGTGTCAGGTGCTGCTGGGATGTTAGTAGTGAATGCAGGGGGAGTATAATGTGTGTCATGGTGCTGCTGGGGTGCTAGTAGTGAATGCAGGGGGAGTAGAATGTGTGTCAGGGTGCTGCTGGGATGTTAGTAGTAAATGCAGGGGGAGTATAATGTGTGTCAGGGTGCTGCTGGGATGTTAGTAGTGAATGCAGGGGGAGTATAATGTGTGTCAGGGTGCTGCTGGGATGTTAGTAGTGAATTCAGGGGAAGTAGAATGTGTGTCAGGTGCTGCTGGGGTGTTAGTAGTGAATACAGGGGGAGTAGAATGTGTGTCAGGTGCTGCTGGGATGTTAGTAGTGAATGCAGGGGGAGTAGAATGTGTGTCAGGGTGCTGCTGGGATGTTAGTAGTGAATGCAGGGGGAGTAGAATGTGTGTCAGGTGCTGCTGGGGTGTTAGTAGTGAATGCAGGGGGAGTAGAATGTGTGTCAGGTGCTGCTGGGATGTTAGTAGTGAATGCAGGGGGAGTATAATGTGTGTCAGGGTGCTGCTGGGATCCTAGTAGTGAATGCAGGGGGAGTAGAATGTGTGTCAGGGTGCTGCTGGGATGTTAGTAGTGAATGCAGGGGGAGTATAATGTGTGTGATGTTAGTAGTGAATGCAGGGGGAGTAGAATGTGTGTCAGGTGCTGCTGGGATGTTAGTAGTGAATGCAGGGGGAGTAGAGTATGCGTCTGGGTGCTGCTGGGGTGTTAGTAGTGAATGCAGGGGGAGTATAATGTGTGTCAGGTGCTGCTGGGATGTTAGTAGTGAATGCAGGGGGAGTATAATGAGTGTCAGGGTGCTGCTGGGGTGCTAGTAGTGAATGCAGGGGGGAGTAGAATGTGTGTCAGGGTGCTGCTGGGATGTTAGTAGTGAATGCAGGGGGAGTATAATGTGTGTCAGGGTGCTGCTGGGATGTTAGTAGTGAATGCAGGGGGAGTAGAGTATGCGTCTGGGTGCTGCTGGGGTGTTAGTAGTGAATGCAGGGGGAGTATAATGTGTGTCAGGTGCTGCTGGGATGTTAGTAGTGAATGCAGGGGGAGTATAATGTGTGTCAGGTGCTGCTGGGATGTTAGTAGTGAATGCAGGGGGAGTATAATGTGTGTCAGGGTGCTGCTGGGGTGCTAGTAGTGAATGCAGGGGGAGTAGAATGTGTGTCAGGGTGCTGCTGGGATGTTAGTAGTGAATGCAGGGGGAGTATAATGTGTGCCAGGGTGCTGCTGGGATGTTAGTAGTGAATGCAGGGGGAGTAGAATGTGTGTCAGGTGCTGCTGGGATGTTAGTAGTGAATGCAGGGGGAGTAGAGTATGCGTCAGGGTGCTGCTGGGGTGTTAGTAGTGAATGCAGGGGGAGTATAATGTGTGTCAGGGTGCTGCTGGGATGTTAGTAGTGAATGCAGGGGGAGTATAATGTGTGTCAAGGTGCTGCTGGGGTGTTAGTAGTGAATGCAGGGGGAGTTTAATGTGTGTCAGGGTGCTGCTGGGATGTTAGTAGTGAATGCAGGGGAAGTAGAGTATGCGTCTGGGTGCTGCTGGGGTGTTAGCAGTGAATGCAGGGGGAGTATAATGTGTGTCAGGGTGCTGCTGGGATGTTAGTAGTGAATGCAGGGGGAGTAGAGTATGCGTTTGGGTGCTGCTGGGGTGTTAGCAGTGAATGCCAGGGGCAAACGCGGGATTTCCAGAGTAGGGTTTCCAAATGCGATCCACAATCTTCCACTCTGCAGAACTTTGAAGCAAGTGAGGGAGTCTGAGTAAGCGCTAGAAGAACCTAGTACCGACACTGGACGTTAATGTTCACATTTGTCTTTTTATACACTGGATAGTGTATGGAATATAGTATTAATATGTAACATGATAGATGGTCTATAGTATAGGCTGTATCCAGGGCCGGTGCAAGGTCTCCCTGCACCCTAAGCAAAGCTTCAGCCTTGCGCCCCCTAACATGCAAACCCCCCACCACCACCACCACTACGTCTCGGAGGGAAGATGCAGGTGGCCACTAGGTGGGCTGGGGGTGAATTGCATCATTATACATATACAGAGAAAAGGGGAACTCAAGAACGTTTAAAGTGAAAAGGTGCATTGTAAACAAAGTCACAACATTTCCGCCTGGAAAAAGGGGGCGTGACCTCAGTAAAGGCACTCTGTGAGCTGCTGGCCATGCCCCCAGTCCCTCTTGTCTCCATGAATAGACGCTGTGCGCATGCTAAACAGAGCTGCGAGTGACAGGAGCCTCCCGACTGCCCCCCACCGCGAATGGGGCGGCCCATGAGTGGGAAAGTGGGACAGTCCCAAAAAAATGGGACTGTCTCGCGAAAATCGGGACATTTGGGAGTTATGCATGCTTTTTGCTGCTGATGAGCCAGGATCCAGGGGTCTGAAGGAGATGCATCAGGGCTATGAGGAGAGGCCGCAGGGGGGCAGGGCACCCCCCGGAGCCATAGTTATATCCGCCTCCTATGTGCCTTCACATGACTTGATGTTACGCATGTCAGCACGCAGGAAGCGCTGAGACAATATGTAGTGCAGCCATAGTTGCCTACCCTCCCGCAGTCTGCAGGAGACTCCCTGAAACAGTAGCAATCTCCCTGACTCCCTGAATAGTCCATCAATCTCCCTGATTGCACCTTAACCTCATTATTCAGCTGTTACATTCTCAGGGCAAAAAAGAAATCAGAGATATATACATTCAAATGGAATCATCAGCACCATTTCCCTGAATTGGTTATAAGGCATAATGATCCCTATGGCTACATGCATTTTATATAAGGTTTCTCATGGCCACTTACAGTATATGGAACCGCTTGTAAAACACAATACACAAGCAAACCATGACTAACTTTGGGGCTCATTTACATTTGAATGTAAGTCATTTTTATGACATGCCTCTCCGATGTAGCAGGACATGTCCGCGCTGATAGGTGTTACTTTCACAGTCTCCCTGAAATGCTTTTTCAAAAGTAAGTAAGTATGGGTACAGCCTGATATTGGCGGCTGCACCTGATTAGACCCATAGCAACAACCAGCACAGTGTAAAAGGAGGAGGCCGCATACAGCGACATCCTTCAGTTTTTTGCTAGATGAATTCAGTGGCGCCCTCCAGAGGCCGACACACCCCTAGGCAGCTGCCTAAAGCAGTCTTATGATAGAGCCGGCCCTGGCTGTATCTAACATATTTAACTGATATAAATAAAAAGTAATCAGGAAAAGGTTAAACATCCCAAAATAAATTCATACACAAACATAATAGATCCAGTAGGAGGCAGAACTGCACATTATAAGCACACATTCTCCCACCTCATGGTGAG
This sequence comes from Pseudophryne corroboree, assembly GCF_028390025.1. Classification (NCBI taxonomy): domain Eukaryota; kingdom Metazoa; phylum Chordata; class Amphibia; order Anura; family Myobatrachidae; genus Pseudophryne; species Pseudophryne corroboree. Next base: position 137,064,944 of record NC_086449.1, read on the forward strand.
GCTCCTGTCTCTTCTTCCTGGCAGCTACTCTCTGGTCCAGTGCACTGACTGAGGGCTCAGATCCACACACACAGCATACTCAGTAGAAGAAGCTGCCAGCTACCACTGGGCATGTGCATCAGCTCTGCCCTGTCCACTAAATTGCATGATGTGGTGGCTACTCTAGTAATGATATAACATACTATTGCTATTATTGTCAAAATTAGAGACACTGGCCAAGAGGAAGGGTGTTTCCGGGCAACTGGATGCAGGGGGAGTACAGCGTGTGTATAGGTGTGTACACACGGTAAGATCTTTTCTTCCGATTCTGACTATATAGTCAGAATCGGAAGAAAAGATAGTGCAGATCGCAAGGTGACAGTCACCTTGTGATCCCTATCCGATGCGCGGCCCCGCGCGGTCGGCATCGGCCGAAAAAACAGGCTGTGCAGGCAAGTCAATCCTGACTATCTCTATAGAAGAGATAGTCAGGATTGACACTTAGCCAAAATCGCACAGAACCAGGATCGCAAGCACACTCATTATGTGCTTGCGATACTGGCTAAGTGCCGACCCGGCCCCCCGTCGCACAGTGAGAATCGGATAAGTCCGAATCTCACCGTGTGTACACACCTTATGGGTGCTGCTGGGGTGTTAGTAGTGAATGCAGGGAGAGTACAGTGAGTATCTGAGCACAATACTATTGTTTCTGTTTTTTTGGTCGGAATTGGCAAATCAAGGATTTCAAACATTTTTGATTTCTCCAATCCCCTGAACCAGGCATTGAGAAAACGGAGAATTGCCGTGATACACATCTGATGTATGGGCATCATGACTCCACCATCATCCTACAGTACTGACCCTAATCCTTTATCTACAGAGACGCTGGCTCCACTATCACTGTACAATACTGACCCTAAAACTTCATCTACAGATAGACCCCAACTCCTCCATCACCCTATGGCAGTGTTTCTAGACCTCGGTCTCAAGGCACAATAACAGTTCAGATTTTCGTGATATCCATGCTTGAACACAGGTAGTTAAATCAAAATAACTAAGGTACTACTTAATTCACCTGGGCTCAAGTATGACTATCCTTAAAACGTGGACTGTTTGTGTGCCATGAGAACCATGGCTGGGAACACCTGCCCTGCAGTACTGACCCTAAACCTTCATCTACAGAGAGACTCTGAGTCCACCATCACCCTACAGTACTGACCCTAAGCCTTCATCTATGTAGAGACTCTGAGTCTGGGGTATATGTAATAGCCTCCGAATTGCAGGTATCAGCGTGATCTGTGTGAGTCTGCCCGATGTTTTAAAGTAGCAATCATTAAAAAGACAAAACCAACCCAGGGTCAGTTTGCAGGCTATTACATTTACTCTTCTGACTCCATCATCACCCTGCAGTACTGGCCCTAAACCTTATCATGAAGAGCAGCTCTTTCCCTATAGGCTTAGGCTTTTCAGCTGATGTGGAACAGATATCATCCGTGCTGACATGGCAGTGCTGAGATTTGTAGTTTCACAGCAGCTATAATGCATTCCTCTGCATTATAGCATTCCATCATCCCGGATACAGATGGGAAGGCAGGTGAGGTTCTGGTATGTAGTTATAATTACCCTTTGTCTGCTCTCCATATTACGTATGTATTATACTGTTGTCTTATCAGCTTCAGTTCTATATTTAGAAGTACAATACACGCCTGACATGCTTGTGGTAAGAGATGGAACTTACAGCGGAATGTAAAGCGTCTCTGTCACCTCTCCCTGTATATAGCTGACCTACCTGGGAGCAGTGATATTCCCTTCTTTCTGCTCAGGCTGTGCATCTGCTTATGGCACCAGCAATACAGAAGTAACAGCATTATATTGCTCTTGTCAATGCTGTGCTGTTAAGTGACACACTATGTGACAGACCTCATAGGTGCATGATATATATATATGCAGCATTTGTATTATAATTATCATTTCCATGGTTACAGAGGTATATGTGCAATTTCATGTTCTTCATGATACATCCCCTTTGAGACTATAGTCACCATAAAGTTACTATTACACTACACATTAATTACACTAGAGGAACACATGGGACAAGCTGAAACACCTTCCACCTACAGAGAACTCGTCATTCGCTGGACAGAGGCAATCTTCCCTATATACCCCTGAATGTATCCCTACTGGCATTGTATAGTCCAGTGATTCCAAAACTCAGTCCTCAAGACACCTCAACAGGCCAGGTTTTATAGATGCCCATACTTGAGCACAGGTGGCTCTTTTGGTACCTCAGTCAATTTGATTTAACCATCTACAAGCATGGATATGAATAAAACCTTAAATACAAGTGTCTTGAGGACTGAGTTTAGGAAACACTGCTATAGCGCATTTAGTGTGTAACCCGGATATTCCTGAATGTACCACAGGTGGTATTGCATAGTTGGAATCCATATACCCCTGTGAATGTACCAGATAGCATTTTACAATGCATTAGAGAGTTTGTAACCTTAATACCCCCCAAAAGTAGACTTACCAATGCACAGAATTCATTTAGATCATGGGTTATCAACCCTAGTCCTTAAGGGCACCCAAGTAATCTTGTTTTGTGGATGTGTTTTATAATGCACAGGTGAGTTCATCTATTTTTCTGGGTCAGATATTATCCCACCTGCTTCCACAGATAAACCATGACTTGCAACGGAGTGTTGGTAATGAAACCCTGATTTAGAGCTTGGATACAACTGCTGGCATTGATAGAATATATATATATATATATATATTCTATTTTAGTGTGTTTATATACTCTGTTCTGTACCCCTGAATGTACAACTGCTGGTATTGCACACTGAGAATGCTTTTGGAACACCATCATTAGTAACATTAAAAATGTGTGAATGACAGGATTGGAGAGGGAATCCCATCACAAGTGCAGCAACTCCACTGTGGAATCACAATAGGAGTAGCTTGGGCATCCTGTAGCTCAGCAGCTGTTGTGTGGAACTACAAGTCATAGCATAACTTTCTGTTGGAGAGCTACCACCTGACAGTGGGATTGTCTAGAGCTGGACCAGCATGGATAGAGTGATGTGTCAGGCATTAAGCAGGACATATGTAATATTAGTTTACACCAATGTTCATACAATGACCAGAAACTGGATGTTTCAATTATTACAAATAAAAAGACATACAAGTAGAATGTAAAATTATAAAAATAAAATTTATTAACAAAAATAGTCGGCAAATAAATAGCTTAGAATTTTAAGCACCAGTAAAAATATGTCTATTTATAGCAACTTGTCCTTTGTCCATATGGGGGCTACTTCTCCCCAAAAGCCCCTGCCAGGGGATTGTGCTGGAGCCAGTTCCAGATGGGCCATTTCCGTGGCACAGCGAGATGCCCCCATCCTGCTTGTAGTTCTCAGCTGGCACAGTCACCCTGTATACATGTGCGCAGTCTCTCGCTTCTCTGACGGCAGCTGCCAGTTTCTCCCGAGCACGTGTCTCGGACTCATCAAGTACAGTCTCTGTGGATTAGATTGCGAGCTCCGTGGAACAGTCTGTATGCACGTTCTCTGGAGACCTGTCTTTAATGACTTTGCAGGCTTTGTCAGACCGCCGTCTCGGCTTTCCGCCTCAGGATCACTTTATGCACGCTTAGATTGTAAGCTCTGCGGCCAAGGCGTTCAGATGAGCTGTAAGGGCAGCTTCCTGAGCCGGAGGAACTGCAGGATCTTATCTCTGGTCCGCTGTTTCAGGGCCAGCAGTGCCCGTGCTTTCTCCTCATTGTCCTGGTCAATGCAGAAGATGATCCTGGCTCTGTCCTCCGCCTTCTTATCGCCAGTCTTTTTGAACAGCCTCTGCAGGGAGTCCTGGTCCACCCCTTGGAAGATGTTGGCTGCGGCTTTCTTGCGGGCGGCAGTGTCAAAGTGGTAGCCGTGCACAGAGGGGCTGACTCTCAGAGAAGTGGACATGGTGCTGGGTAGTCTCTGGGCAGTATGACTGCTGCTTACTGATGCGTCTACAGTACAGCTGCTGTGTGACTGAGAGTGAGTGTAAAGCTGCTGCTTATATACCCTGAGTCAGGGCTGCAGCCACTACGCACCACCCCCCTGGGGAGGGGCCGGAACTGGGAAGTTAACCCCCTCAGTAAGCACAATAGCCTCTGAATGCAGCGCTGACATTGTGCAGAAGTCCCACTTACACTCTGCCTTTTTGGAACATGGGGCCTAATTCTGAGTTGATCGCAGCAGCAATTTTGTTAGCAGTTGGGCAAAACCATGTGCACTGCAGGGGAGGCAGATATAACATGTGCAGAGAGATAAGATTTGGGTGTGGTGAGTTCAATCTGCAATCTAAATTGCAGTGTAAAAATAAAGCAGCCAGTATTTACCCTGCACAGAAACAATATAACCCACCCAAATCTAACACTCTCTGCAAATGTTATATATCTGCCCCCCCTGCAGTGCACATGGTTTTGCCCAACTGCTAAAAAATGTCCTGCTGCGATCAACTTGGAATTACCCCCATGATTTGTTTCTGAAACTTTTAATTTATGCATTCAGCCACAGCCATCTCCTGTGCTGGTGCAGGTGCAGAGCATATGTCTTTCCTCCCATGTGCAGGGATCAATTGCAATATGATCATGAAAAATCTGCAGAGCATCCACCCCTGCAAAATAATTAATAGCTGCTACTAAGTAGTTTGCAGGGATGGATGCTCTGCAGATTTCCAAAATTATAACTAATAATAATAGGTAAATTATAGCTTAATTTAGGTCATGTTTCAATTATTTTTTGGGGCACCGTTAAGTAATGTGTGCCTGATGGAGCTATTAAATAACTTGATTGTGTGCGAATGCCGCAGGCACCCTAATTTCTGCTCGCACTCACCTGAGCGCTCCCAAATGGCATTTTCCTTCTCGCACCCAGTACTTAAAATGGGTTTAGCACTTTAACTCCTTTATGCATTTAATCCGGTGCATTTGGGCGCAATAAGCGTGATAAGTAACAGATGCCCAAAACACAATTGAATATCTCCGTTGGGTACCCATTACTTGTGCCCTCTTACCTCTATGTCTGTCTGCTATTACCAGTCTTGTTTTATTATTGTTCTACTACTGTTTTGTTGTTACTTGTAAAACATAACGGAATATGCTGGCGCTGTATAAATAAATGTTAATAAATAACGCAGTAGTACAAGTATTGTCTGTCTCTATAGGGGATGCAGTCAATATAACGGCTGTCAGGATCCCGTCGTTCAGGAGACCAACGCTGGAATTCCAACACCCAAATCCTGACAAACACTGGGTATTCCCACTCGATTGGTGGCTCCACGCCACCAAGTGGGAATATAACCTGTGGCGAGCAGACGCGCTTCCAGTATGCCGCTGTCGGCAGTGTCGGACTGGAGCACGAAGGGCCCACCGGGGGTATGCAGTGGTAGGGGCCCATGATTAGAGGTGTGGCCAGCCTCCAAAGGGGGTGTGGCCAGCCACCAAAGAGGTTTGGCTAACCATTATAGAGTACCTGGTCTGGACTCCTTGATAATTTATATAGTAATTAATGCTAGTGCATGAACCCTAGAGGAGGAGGGCCCCCCAGGTAGTGGGGCCTACCGGTGGTTTCCCCTGTACTCCTGTGGGCCAGTCCGAGCCTGGCTGTCAGTACAGTGACAGCCGCGATATGATATGTATTCCCTCTGTAGCTATATGGGGGCTGCCTCTCCCACAAAGCCCTAACTAGCAGATAATTAGCAGGAAAGAGGCATCTGCTTGGGCAGAGCAATTTTTTAAAATAGTTTAAAAAAAACATGAAAACAGCTGTGCATGCAAGTACTGAATGAGTGCCCCCCCCCCCCCCTCTAGTGTAATACAGTGATGTTTATTTAAGCGTAAGCTCTGCAACTTATCATAGTTTCCCTCAAGACGTTTTGGATGCTTCTCTGTTTATGCTGGTGTTAAACAAGGCTCTGATTTATCACTGTTGTGGTGCCTCTGCGTTGCTGTGTAGTAAGGAATACTATCAGGCCTGGTTTGTTGTTGTGGAAATATCTCCATCAATAAATCTTCTGCGTGCAGCCTGTTGGAATTTTTACTATGCACAAGCACAGCCCAGCTAATAACATATATACACTTCATGGTTGCAGCCACAGTTCACAAATATAACACTGTAACCCCGATAGATGTGTCACAATGGGCAGATGTATTAACCTGGAGAAGGCATAAGGAAGTGATAAACTAGTGCTATGTGCAAGGTGCTAAAGGCACCAGTCAATCAGCTCCAATATGTAAATTAACAGTTAGGATCTGATTGGCTGCTGCCTTTAACACCTTGCACATATCACTGGTTTATCACTTCCTTATGCCTTCTCCAGGTTAATACATCTGCCCCAATGTTTGCTGTACGTATGTTTGAATAAAAAATGGCTTATGGGGCCCAAACATCTACATACTATTGGGGCAATTCCCCGTTTTGCTGATGTCTGGGTCGGCTTATCTGCAAAATCCAATACTGTACGTTAGAAATCCTTGATTTGACGATTCTGACACATACATGATCGTAATCGGCGCACTGGGGATTTTTAACATGCTGTGTTTTGCCGATTCCCCAAAAAATCTCCGATCATCATAGTCAGCCGATCGACGGATAGGTTCACAGATCCACGTCCGGAGGTCGGGGAATGATGTATGGCCGCTACAGTATATCAATTTTATTTTTTAGACTAAAATGTGACAACCTGTATATTAATTGCAGGTCACATAGTGATTAATTGCAGGTCACATAGTGACACCATTCTACGTGAACAGCAATGCGGACTTCATATCTAAAACAATAGACACAGAAATTAAACCGTTTACAATGATTATCTAATTGTGTTAGTGCACATCTTATACAACAACACAGTTGCACCCAATGTCAGTAAGAGCCTTCCATCACTCTCTCGCGCTGCCAGTGATTCTGGTGCTTTATAAATCTGTAACCACAAGCGTAATAATGAATAATGGAAGTCACTAGAAATGTATTAAATGTCTCCTACATGGAAACTAGAGTGTTTTCTGTTTGTGTTTAGTTCTGCTTAGAAACCGCTTCCTTATGGAGACTTAGAATGACGCAGTATATCGACCATAAAACCAGTGTTGTGAAGGGATTATACACTCTGGTAATGTGACATGAAGCTGTGGGAGATATGAATATCTACTGTGCCCCATCTTCCCAGGCAGTGGGAATAGCACACGATCTGTTTAGCATTGGGCAGGGAATTCAGGGCAGGAGGGTGTACCATGTTATAGTGTCACCAGCCCTGGATGGCATAGCACGGAGCTGATTGCTGCTTTATCACCATACCACTCATCTTTGTATGTCATCGGTAACCAGCCTAGGCTACAAGTACTGGTGGGGATTAGACCTTTAGGGACTAGGGTCTATTTACTAAGACTTGGATGGAGATCAAGTCGACGGAGATAAAGGGGGTCATTCCGAGTTGATCGCTAGCTGCCGTTGTTCGCTGCGTAACGATCAGTGTAAAAATCGGCTAATCTGCGCATGCGTATGCACCGCGATGCGCACGCGCAACGTACCTGTACAAAGAATTGTGGTTTTGCACAGGTTCTAGCGACGTTTTCAGTCGCACTGGTGGCCGCAAGAAGATTGACAGGAAGGGGGCGTTTCTGGGTGTCAACTGACCGTTTTCTGGGAGTGTTTGGAAAAACGCAGGCGTGCCAGGGAAAACACAGGCGTGGCTGGGCGAACGCTGGGAGGGTGTGTGACGTCAAAAGCCAACCCTCAAACGTTAGAATCAACGCACACAAAGAGTAAGTCCAGGGCTGGTCTTGTTTTGCACAAAATGTTTTTGCAGACGCTCTGCTGCACAGGCGTTCGCACTTATGCAAAGCAAAAATACACTCCCCGGTGGGCGGTGACAATGCGTTTGCACAGCTGCTAAAAACTGCTAGCGAGCGAACAACTCGGAACGACCCCCAAAGTACCAGCCAATCGGCTCCTAACTGCCATGTCACAGGCTGTGTTTGAAAAATGACAGTTAGGAGCTGATTGGTTGGTACTTTATCCCCGTCCACTTTATCTCCAGCTAAAGGTAGAGTACACACTAGAAAGATATATCTGCAGATCAATTGATCTGCAGATATATCTATGGACGGATCGGGCAGTGTGCTGTGCATACACACTGCCCGATCCGTCGGGGACTGACGTCACGCCCGCCCAGTTCAGCTGTCAATCACCGCCGGCCGCCGCAGCATGTGTATGGGCGGTCGGCCGACCTCCCCGTACACACACAGCGATGCGCCAATATATCGGTAGATATATTGGCCGTCGGCTGTGCTGCGCGCCCGACGCGATACGTCTGTGAACGACGGACTTCACAGACGTATCGGCCGTACACACTGTCCGACGGTCCTGCGATATATCGGCCGTTCAAGAGAACGACCGATATATCGACCAGTGTGTACGGGCCTTAAGGCTTAGTAAATAGAATGGAAAGATGTAAAATAAAAATCTAAATTTTATTTTCAATGTTACCATTATCTATCTGTACTGCGGCTAAAAGCATATTCTGATATGGCTACATATTTAGGAAGTATTTTGTGTTCCTAAGATATACACAAATCAAAATACACACATTAGGCCACAATACTACAGCCATAATGTTACATTAGTGGTAATTATGTTATTTCTGAATATAAAAAGTACATTTTAAGACCTCTACAGTCTAAATGCCAAAAGTGATTTTAAAGTTTTGGAGCAGTGAAAGTTTCCTCCAGATTTAACTCCAACAATTGTGAACAGAGGGGGTAATTCCAAGTTGATCACAGCAGGATTTTTGTTAGCAATTGGGCAAAACCATGTGCACTGCAGGGGAGGCAGATATAACATGTGCAGAGAGAGTTAGATTTGGGTGGGGTGTGTTCAATCTGCAATCTAATTTGCAGTGTAAAAATAAAGCAGCCAGTATTTACCCTGCACAGAAATAAAATAACCCACCCAAATCTAACACTCTCTGCAAATGTTATATCTGCCTCCCCTGCACTGCACATGGTTTTGCCCAATTGCTATCAAAAATCCTGCTGCGATCAACTTGGAATTACCCCCAGAGTTAGGCCCAGACTTATCAAGCCTTGGAGAGTGATAAATTGCACGGTGATAAAGTACCAACAAATCAGTTCCTAACTGTCATTTTTCAAACACAGCCTGTGACATGGCAGTTAGGAGCTGATTGGTTGGTACTTTTTCACCATGCTATTTATCACTCTCCAAGGCTTGATAACTGGGGGCCTTAATTAGATCAGTTAGTACAATATTAACAGTAAGTAATTACTATATGTTGCCTTGGAGTTTAAATTGCAAGACACATTTGCGGTTCATAATTATTCAAGCTTAAATGGCTTAATTTTCTAGTATTTTCGTTTTTTTAATTAAGACAATGAGCAAGTTTGGATGTTATAGTAATTAGCCTCCAGGGGATACACGTCTGCAACAGGACATCACAATGTAACACGGGCAGGAACATTGAGCAGGGTGTGAGTACTTAGAGGGTGTACTGTATGCTAAATAAAGAACAAAGGGTTGTAGCAGGAAACCATAAAGGTTTTACTTTATGCGAAGGATGTGAGATGATTTGTTTTACAAGCACTTTGTTTAATTGGAACATAAACAATAAGACGGCCAGCTATACCCTCACGTACCCACGGGCTGCCATGCCAGTACTGACCGTATCTTATTATAAGAAATCCACTCCTGTAGCCCTCTAGCGTTCCAGAATCCATGTGCTATTATATTGCTACAAAATAACCCCCCCGCCCCCAGCATATTATATCTATTCTAGTGTACACCACCCATAATCTGTACTTTATTCTGTAGTGGGTTTATTCTTCTAAAACTTAATTTTGGAGTATTGTTACTTGTGCAGATACTCAGCCTCTATGGGTGTGATGCATTTACTGTGTTACCTAACTGCTGGGAAACCTCTGATACCCAATACTCATGTGAAAGAATATACTGTACTATCCTATTTGTAGGTTGGGGCTGGGAGCGCCGCGTACATGACCGGATCCCCTATTTGTAATACATATTAGGCAAAGATAGGTTTATCCATTTATGTACTAGCACTAGAACTGTAATGGCGTGTAATACGTTAACCCTTTCATTCCATGCCTGCCAGTCTACAGAGGTGGACCCAAATCGGGTCGGTGCTGTGTCTTCCTTCGCAGCTGATCTGAGAACATATGCAAATGTCACAGGTGCTGTCTTTTCAGATCCGCCCCTTGCATCTGAAGACTACAGAGGTCTATGTACTAAGCCTTAGAGAGATAAAGAGGACAGAGATGAAGTACCAGCCAATCAGCTCCCAACTGTCATTTTTTAAACACCGCCTATAACATGGCAGTTAGGAGCTGGTTGGTTGGTACTTTATCTCCGTCCCCTTTATCAGATGAACATAGGCCAAAAGCACGTTTACAGCATCAACCAATGAACTATACCAACCAACCTAGGCCTCGGCTTGTGCATATGCTCTGTACGGGAACATGTGTGTATATATTATTTTGGTCCAGCCTTATGTATTATAATTCTGCTCCTTGCACTGCACCGTTTATTCATTTATTATTATTTTTCTATATTAACCACTTAACTGACGATTTATTTCACCAAAAATCGCTCTGAAATTGTCGGGGTTTTTTTTTTTAATGAGTGAATTAGGTGAAGAACATGAATTTAACCCTATCCCAAATTATTTTAGTTAAAAAAAGAAAAATGTAAAATATTTTCCCTCCAAACATCGAAACATCGATCGGGAACATCGCAACCATTGGAAACATCACGACCATCGCGGCTTTCATTTTGAAAGCCGGGACAGCCTCTAGGTACACAGGGGTCTTGGGGGGTTAATTTACACTTCCCCAGCAGCTGCTATTGTCTGCAGCCGCTGAAGGGCAGGGGTGGGGGGGGATTCCTGCCGTGCTGACTGATCAGCAGCAGGCAATCAGTAGGGGAGAGTGCAGGGAGGCAGAGGGCTCTGACAGCAGAAGCGCAGGGAAGTTTCCCTTCCCTGCCACTGTTAACACTGCTTATCTGACTGGTCTCATCCTGTACGACTAGGTCAGATAAAGCACTTGCAGGTATGGTCGCATCTGAGCCTCCACCGGGCTATGGGAGCGGAAGCTGCGATATCCAAGATAGGGGTGCACTCCTGCGTATGCGTTCCATCGCCGGATTGGACGGAGTGGCGCACCATGTGATTTTCAAGATGGCTGTGCATTCCAACATGCGTTCCACCGCCGTCTATAAGCCGTTTTTGATTGTTCTGCATTCCCAAATCCTGTGTATCTTCTTCTGAACTTTTTTAAATGTCTAATATGTAATATTTATATATTTTTTAAACTATAGTAACCCTTTTTTTTATATGCTTTGGACTAAGTTGTTGCTGCACAGGGGATGTGATGTCACAAACAGAAATCCATGTGCAGCCTCCATCTTTAATTGATGTAGGTATAAATATAGCTCCCCTAAAACACTGGCCCTATTCCCATGATGAAGTCTGAATACTGAAGAAACGCGTTGGGCTTGATGTACCTGACCCCCCAAAATGGACAGATAAGCTCTAAATATTTTTTATCTTGTACGTTTGTTTGTTTGTTTTTTACCATTTGTATGTATTTGTTGTATTACATTTTTTAAAACCTTTCACTATCCCTGGCTGTGGATCATTAGTTTGGGACATGTGTGTCCACTGAAAAGGTTTTTATACAACTAAGCCTGCTTGCTTAAATCCACAATGGTATAAAACTGTACATGCTATGTTACATCATTTGCTCTTTATTTCATATCATGTCTGTGCTGGTCATTTGACCGACGATTACTACACCAGATAAGTAGTGCTTGTTCATCATTAAGTTTATTTGGGTGATGCAGCACATTCTTCTTGAACACTAGGAGGCGCCCTTTTTCTTCACCATTTTTATATTTATTTATTTATTGCCAGTTATTTATATAGCGCACACATATTCCGCAGCGCTTTACAGAGAATATTTGGCCATTCACATCAGTCCCTGACCCAGTGGAGCTTACAATCTATATTCCCTACCACATGGGCATGCGCTCACATTCATGCTAGAGTTAATTTTCTTGGGATCCAATTAACCTACCAGTATATTTTTGGATTGTGGGAGGAAACCAGAGTACCTGGAGGAAATCCACGCAAGTACGGGGAGAATATACAAACTCCACACAGGTAGGGCCAGGGTTGGAATCGAACCCATGACCTCAGTGTTTTGAGGCAGTAATGCTCCCCCCCCCAAAAAAAAAGAAAAAGAAAAGAGCATAGGGTTCCCCCTACTTAAGCAAAACCGGCACCAGAGGGGAAAATGCCATAGCAGGGGATACACTCAGTATGGAGTCCCCCTGCCATAGCATTAAACCCCCCCACAAACACACACACTTTCCCCAACCAGTCAGCCCAGGGGCTGGAATTTCTCAGAAAGTGGGGACCCCATAAAATTGACGTGGATTTCCCCTTCCCGAGCAACAACCAGCACTGGGCTGAAAGCTGAAAGCCCAGTGCTATGCCCCGTATCCCTGGTAGCGGTGGGTGCGGGGTTCATGATGGGACAATATTATTTTTTTACAGGCGGCCTACAGGTCCCAGCAAGCCTGCCCCAGCATTCCGGCACTTGGAGAACCACAAGTGCCAGCATGCCTGGACATTAAGGGCCCACTGGCACCCGTAGTCTGCCTATAAAAAAAAGTATTAAAATAAAAACACAACACCTAATGTTTTAATAGTTTATTACGCTGCGTCTTCACCTGGGAGCGGCGGCCTTTAAGCTCTTTTTCATGGCCGCCACCTCCCCAGGGCTTCCAGGGTCTTCTATCTTCGGGAGCTCTTCCCTGCTTCCTCACCGCTGCCAGGCTGACAGCCGCTGCCGCGATTGGCTTGCGGTATCCATGTTGAATTTAAAAAATTATGCGGAGGCGCCATTTGTGAAATGGGAAGCCGGCTCTCCGCTGCCGAACTCTGCAGAATGGCTGGAAGGGACTGGATCCTCTCGGCTCCAGGTCTGCCGCCAGCTACCTTTTCTCCGCCGGGTCCCGGCGCCACAAATGCCCACCACGCCGCACCGCCACATGTGCCAGCTGGCTAGCGGATCCACTGGTCCAATCACATCTGCAGGACTGACAGGGGCGTGCTTTCAGGTGGTCTGAATAAACGCCCCTGTCATTGAGGCACATATACTGGTACCGCTTCCCTGTCCTTTTTCAATGGGCTTTTACAGCCCATGGTTTGGCCCCGCCTCCCAACCCGATATGCAGGGATTTTTACAGGGGGGGAATTCTTGGAACAATAAAAGAAGATATCTATGTCACAGAACATGTGTTATGTATATCTTCTTTGTATTATTTTAATCAGTATGGCAGGGGAGTCACTGCCTACCCTGACTGCACGTCCCATATATATATATATATATATATATATATCCAACGTAGAACCTCCGGCACTCCACAAGTGGCAAATAAAAACCTTGCTCCTGTGCCTTCCTCCCTGGGGACTAACCCACAATACTGATGCAAACAGAAAATGAGGCGGCACTTGGAGACTGGCGTAGGTGATGAAAAATTGTATTAAACAGACAGGTTAACGTTTCGGGGACGTACTCCCCTTCCTCAGAACCTGAGGAAGGGGAGTACGTCCCCGAAACGTTAACCTGTCTGTTTAATACAATTTTTCATCACCTACGCCAGTCTCCAAGTGCCGCCTCATTTTCTGTTTGCATATATATATATATATATATATATATATATTTTCATTCTTTCCAATTTACAATTACTGTAAAAATTATTGTAACAACCATCTGAGAGTAACTGTTGCTGGTACATGTTACATGAAGTGGTTGTGGGGTGGAGGACCAAACTAGGCTGGCCTGAGGAAGAATTAGTTTCCTGTAAAAGAGTTTGGTAATTGAGGCATGTGATACTGGGAAGTGAAACTGCGGCCTTAGGGTTACACTTACGTAAATTCCATCCCTGTCTGTAGCCTTTCATTAATAAGGAACTGTCTGTAGATTCAGCTTTGCTCTGCATTTGCATTATACACATTGTATTGGTGGACATTTAGAATAAGCAGCTCTTAGGTTCATTTGTATTTCCAATTGTTAAACTAGAGATGAGCGCCGGAAATTTTTCGGGTTTTGTGTTTTGGTTTTGGGTTCGGTTCCGCGGCCGTGTTTTGGGTTCGACCGCGTTTTGGCAAAACCTAACCAAATTTTTTTTGTCGGATTCGGGTGTGTTTTGGATTCGGGTGTTTTTTTCCAAAAAACCTAAAAAACAGCTTAAATCATAGAATTTGGGGGTCATTTTGATCCCAAAGTATTATTAACCTCAAAAACCATCATTTCCACTCATTTTCAGTCTATTCTGAATACCTCACACCTCACAATATTATTTTTAGTCCTAAAATTTGCACCGAGGTCGCTGGATGACTAAGCTAAGTGACCCTAGTGGCCGACACAAACACCTGGCCCATCTAGGAGTGGCACTGCAGTGTCACGCAGGATGTCCCTTCCAAAAAAACCTCCCCAAACAGCACATGACGCAAAGAAAAAAAGAGGCGCAATGAGGAAGCTGTGTGAGTAAGATAAGCGACCCTAGTGGCCGACACAAACACCGGGCCCATCTAGGAGTGGCACTGCAGTGTCACGCAGGATGTCCCTTCCAAAAAACCCTCCCCAAACAGCACATGACGCAAAGAAAAAAAGAGGCGCAATGAGGTAGCTGTGTGAGTAAGATAAGCGACCCTAGTGGCCGACACAAACACCGGGCCCATCTAGGAGTGGCACTGCAGTGTCACGCAGGATGTCCCTTCCAAAAAACCCTCCCCAAACAGCACATGACGCAAAGAAAAAAAGAGGCGCAATGAGGTAGCTGTGTGAGTTAGATAAGCGACCCTAGTGGCCGACACAAACACCGGGCCCATCTAGGAGTGGCACTGCAGTGTCACGCAGGATGTCCCTTCCAAAAAACCCTCCCCAAACAGCACATGACGCAAAGAAAAAAAGAGGCGCAATGAGGTAGCTGTGTGAGTAAGATAAGCGACCCTAGTGGCCGACACAAACACCGGGCCCATCTAGGAGTGGCACTGCAGTGTCACGCAGGATGTCCCTTCCAAAAAACCCTCCCCAAACAGCACATGACGCAAAGAAAAAAAGAGGCGCAATGAGGTAGCTGTGTGAGTAAGATAAGCGACCCTAGTGGCCGACACAAACACCGGGCCCATCTAGGAGTGGCACTGCAGTGTCACGCAGGATGGCCCTTCCAAAAAACACTCCCCAAACAGCACATGACGCAAAGAAAAATTAAAGAAAAAAGAGGTGCAAGATGGAATTGTCCTTGGGCCCTCCCACCCACCCTTATGTTGTATAAACAGGACATGCACACTTTAACCAACCCATCATTTCAGTGACAGGGTCTGCCACACGACTGTGACTGATATGACGGGTTGGTTTGGACCCCCACCAAAAAAGAAGCAATTAATCTCTCCTTGCACAAACTGGCTCTACAGAGGCAAGATGTCCACCTCATCATCATCCTCCGATATATCACCGTGTACATCCCCCTCCTCACAGATTATCAATTCGTCCCCACTGGAATCCACCATCTCAGCTCCCTGTGTACTTTGTGGAGGCAATTGCTGCTGGTCAATGTCTCCGCGGAGGAATTGATTATAATTCATTTTAATGAACATCAGCTTCTCCACATTTTCTGGATGTAACCTCGTACGCCGATTGCTGACAAGGTGAGCGGCGGCACTAAACACTCTTTCGGAGTACACACTTGTGGGAGGGCAACTTAGGTAGAATAAAGCCAGTTTGTGCAAGGGCCTCCAAATTGCCTCTTTTTCCTGCCAGTATAAGTACGGACTGTGTGACGTGCCTACTTGGATGCGGTCACTCATATAATCCTCCACCATTCTTTCAATGTTGAGAGAATCATATGCAGTGACAGTAGACGACATGTCCGTAATCGTTGTCAGGTCCTTCAGTCCGGACCAGATGTCAGCATCAGCAGTCGCTCCAGACTGCCCTGCATCACCGCCAGCGGATGGGCTCGGAATTCTGAGCCTTTTCCTCGCACCCCCAGTTGCGGGAGAATGTGAAGGAGGAGATGTTGACAGGTCGCGTTCCGCTTGACTTGACAATTTTCTCACCAGCAGGTCTTTCAACCCCAGCAGACTTGTGTCTGCCGGAAAGAGAGATCCAAGGTAGGCTTTAAATCTAGGATCGAGCACGGTGGCCAAAATGTAGTGCTCTGATTTCAACAGATTGACCACCCGTGAATCCTTGTTAAGCGAATTAAGGGCTCCATCCACAAGTCCCACATGCCTAGCGGAATCGCTCCGTGTTAGCTCCTCCTTCAATGTCTCCAGCTTCTTCTGCAAAAGCCTGATGAGGGGAATGACCTGACTCAGGCTGGCAGTGTCTGAACTGACTTCACGTGTGGCAAGTTCAAAGGTCATCAGAACCTTGCACAACGTTGAAATCATTCTCCACTGCGCTTGAGACAGGTGCATTCCACCTCCTATATCGTGCTCAATTGTATAGGCTTGAATGGCCTTTTGCTGCTCCTCCAACCTCTGAAGCATATAGAGGGTTGAATTCCACCTCGTTACCACTTCTTGCTTCAGATGATGGCAGGGCAGGTTCAGTAGTTTTTGGTGGTGCTCCAGTCTTCTGTACGTGGTGCCTGTACGCCGAAAGTGTCCCGCAATTCTTCTGGCCACCGACAGCATCTCTTGCACGCCCTTGTCGTTTTTTAAAAAATTCTGCACCACCAAATTCAAGGTATGTGCAAAACATGGGACGTGCTGGAATTTGCCCATATTTAATGCACACACAATATTGCTGGCGTTGTCCGATGCCACAAATCCACAGGAGAGTCCAATTGGGGTAAGCCATTCCGCGATGATCTTCCTCAGTTGCCGTAAGAGGTTTTCAGCTGTGTGCGTATTCTGGAAACCGGTGATACAAAGCGTAGCCTGCCTAGGAAAGAGTTGGCGTTTGCGAGATGCTGCTACTGGTGCCGCCGCTGCTGTTCTTGCGGCGGGAGTCCATACATCTACCCAGTGGGCTGTCACAGTCATATAGTCCTGACCCTGCCCTGCTCCACTTGTCCACATGTCCGTGGTTAAGTGGACATTGGGTACAACTGCATTTTTTAGGACACTGGTGAGTCTTTTTCTGACGTCCGTGTACATTCTCGGTATCGCCTGCCTAGAGAAGTGGAACCTAGATGGTATTTGGTAACGGGGGCACACTGCCTCAATAAATTGTCTAGTTCCCTGTGAACTAACGGCGGATACCGGACGCACGTCTAACACCAACATAGTTGTCAAGGCCTCAGTTATCCGCTTTGCAGCAGGATGACTGCTGTGATATTTCATCTTCCTCGCAAAGGACTGTTGAACAGTCAATTGCTTACTGGAAGTAGTACAAGTGGGCTTACGACTTCCCCTCTGGGATGACCATCGACTCCCAGCAGCAACAACAGCAGCGCCAGCAGCAGTAGGCGTTACACGCAAGGATGCATCGGAGGAATCCCAGGCAGGAGAGGAATCATCAGAATTGCCAGTGACATGGCCTGCAGGACTATTGGCATTCCTGGGGAAGGAGGAAATTGACACTGAGGGAGTTGGTGGGGTGGTTTGCGTGAGCTTGGTTACAAGAGGAAGGGATTTACTGGTCAGTGGACTGCTTCCGCTGTCGCCCAAAGTTTTTGAACTTGTCACTGACTTATTATGAATGCGCTGCAGGTGACGTATAAGGGAGGATGTTCCGAGGTGGTTAACGTCCTTACCCCTACTTATTACAGCTTGACAAAGGCAACACACGGCTTGACACCTGTTGTCCGCATTTCTGTTGAAATACTTCCACACCGAAGAGCTGATTTTTTTGGTATTTTCACCAGGCATGTCAACGGCCATATTCCTCCCACGGACAACAGGTGTCTCCCCGGGTGCCTGACTTAAACAAACCACCTCACCATCAGAATCCTCCTGGTCAATTTCCTCCCCAGCGCCAGCAACACCCATATCCTCCTCATCCTGGTGTACTTCAACACTGACATCTTCAATCTGACTATCAGGAACTGGACTGCGGGTGCTCCTTCCAGCACTTGCAGGGGGCGTGCAAATGGTGGAAGGCGCATGCTCTTCACGTCCAGTGTTGGGAAGGTCAGGCATCGCAACCGACACAATTGGACTCTCCTTGTGGATTTGGGATTTCGAAAAACGCACAGTTCTTTGCGGTGCTACTGCTTTTGCCAGCTTGAGTCTTTTCATTTTTCTAGCGAGAGGCTGAGTGCTTCCATCCTCATGTGAAGCTGAACCACTAGCCATGAACATAGGCCAGGGCCTCAGCCGTTCCTTGCCACTCCGTGTGGTAAATGGCATATTGGCAAGTTTACGCTTCTCCTCCGACAATTTTATTTTAGGTTTTGGAGTCCTTTTTTTACTGATATTTGGTGTTTTGGATTTGACATGCTCTGTACTATGACATTGGGCATCGGCCTTGGCAGACGACGTTGCTGGCATTTCATCGTCTCGGCCATGACTAGTGGCAGCAGCTTCAGCACGAGGTGGAAGTGGATCTTGATCTTTCCCTAATTTTGGAACCTCAACATTTTTGTTCTCCATATTTTAATAGGCACAACTAAAAGGCACCTCAGGTAAACAATGGAGATGGATGGATACTAGTATACAATTATGGATGGACTGCCGAGTGCCGACACAGAGGTAGCTACAGCCGTGGACTACCGTACTGTGTCTGCTGCTAATATAGACTGGATGATAATGAGATGTAGTATGTATAAAGAAGAAAGAAAAAAAAAACCACGGGTAGGTGGTATACAATTATGGATGGACTGCCGAGTGCCGACACAGAGGTAGCTACAGCCGTGGACTACCGTACTGTGTCTGCTGCTAATATAGACTGGATGATAATGAGATGTAGTATGTATAAAGAAGAAAGAAAAAAAAAACCACGGGTAGGTGGTATACAATTATGGATGGACTGCCGAGTGCCGACACAGAGGTAGCTACAGCCGTGGACTACCGTACTGTGTCTGCTGCTAATATAGACTGGTTGATAATGAGATGTAGTATGTATAAAGAAGAAAGAAAAAAAAAACCACGGGTAGGTGGTATACAATTATGGATGGACTGCCGAGTGCCGACACAGAGGTAGCTACAGCCGTGGACTACCGTACTGTGTCTGCTGCTAATATAGACTGGTTGATAATGAGATGTAGTATGTATAAAGAAGAAAAAAAAAAAACCACGGGTAGGTGGTATACAATTATGGATGGACTGCCGAGTGCCGACACAGAGGTAGCTACAGCCGTGGACTACCGTACTGTGTCTGCTGCTAATATAGACTGGATGATAATGAGATGTAGTATGTATAAAGAAGAAAGAAAAAAAAAACACGGGTAGGTGGTATACAATTATGGATGGACTGCCGAGTGCCGACACAGAGGTAGCTACAGCCGTGGACTACCGTACTGTGCCTGCTGCTAATATAGACTGGATGATAATGAGATGTAGTATGTATAAAGAAGAAAGAAAAAAAAACCACGGGTAGGTGGTATACAATTATGGATGGACTGCCGAGTGCCGACACAGAGGTAGCTACAGCCGTGGACTACCGTACTGTGTCTGCTGCTAATATAGACTGGATGATAATGAGATGTAGTATGTATAAAGAAGAAAGAAAAAAAAACCACGGGTAGGTGGTATACAATTATGGATGGACTGCCGAGTGCCGACACAGAGGTAGCTACAGCCGTGGACTACCGTACTGTGTCTGCTGCTAATATAGACTGGTTGATAATGAGATGTAGTATGTATAAAGAAGAAAGAAAAAAAAAAACCACGGGTAGGTGGTATACAATTATGGATGGACTGCCGAGTGCCGACACAGAGGTAGCTACAGCCGTGGACTACCGTACTGTGTCTGCTGCTAATATAGACTGGATGATAATGAGATGTAGTATGTATAAAGAAGAAAGAAAAAAAAAACCACGGGTAGGTGGTGGTATACAATTATGGATGGACTGCCGAGTGCCGACACAGAGATAGCTACAGCCGTGGACTACCGTACTGTACTGTGTCTGCTGCTAATATAGACTGGATGATAATGAGATGTAGTATGTATAAAGAAGAAAGAAAAAAAAAACCACGGGTAGGTGGTATACAATTATGGATGGACTGCCGAGTGCCGACACAGAGGTAGCTACAGCCGTGAACTACCGTACTGTGTCTGCTGCTAGTATAGACTGGATGATAAATAATGATATAAAAAATATATATATATCACTACTGCAGCCGGACAGGTATATATTATATAATGACGGACCTGCTGGACACTGTCTGTCAGCAGAATGAGTTTTTTATAGAATAAAAAAACACCACACAAGTCACACGACGAGTGTTTAACTTTTTCAGGCAGACAATCACAATATACTGGTGGTCAGTGTGGTCAGGTCACTGGTCAGTCACACTGGCAGTGGCACTCTGGCAGCAAAAGTGTGCACTGTTTAATATGTACTCCTGGCTCCTGCTATAACCTATAACTGCTCCCCAGTCTCCCCCACAATTAAGCTGTGTGAGCACAGTCAGATATTATACATAGATGATGCAGCACACTGGGCTGAGCACAGATATGGTATGTGACTGAGTCACTGTGTATCGTTTTTTTCAGGCAGAGAACGGATTATATTAAATAATAATAAAACTGCACTGGTGGTCTCACTGGTCAGTCACTAGTATAACTAACTAACTACTATCAGCAAAATTCTGCACTCTCTGAGTACTCCTCCTAAACTCCAGTAAATGAAGTGTCTCACTCTCACTCTCCTATCTATTTCTAAACGGAGAGTACGCCAGCCACGTCCTCTCCCTATCAATCTCAATGCACGTGTGAAAATGGCGGCGACGCGCGGCTCCTTATATAGAATCCGAGTCTCGCGATAGAATCCGAGCCTCGCGAGAATCCGACAGCGTGATGATGACGTTCGGGCGCGCTCGGGTTAACCGAGCAAGGCGGGAAGATCCGAGTCGCTCGGACCCGTGTAAAAAAACATGAAGTTCGGGCGGGTTCGGATTCAGAGGAACCGAACCCGCTCATCTCTATGTTAAACGCAAAAGAATATGCTGTGCTATATAAGAAACTGTTACTAAATAAATAATAAATAATATTTGGAAGTCTGGACCAGTATCAGTGTGTCACGTAGGACAGGTATCAGGTATTAACGTTTTCCTAGCCTCCAGGAATTCAGGGAATCCCCACAGACTCATGTAAGAGTAGGTCTCCCTACCACATCCCCAGTGCTGCCATCAGAACTCCCAAAAAACAAACAAAACAAATAATAATAAAAAAAAAAATATATATATATATATATATATATCAAACCATAATATATATATATATATATATATATATATATAAAAATCATAATATATATATATATATATATATATAAAACCATTATATATATATATATATATATATATATATAAAAACACAAATTCCCAAGTGCGCTAAAATAAACCGTAATTACTGAATTCTTCCAGCGTTAATTTCATAGGAATGTAGACTGTAGGATGTTTAAATCTGGGGACCTGTAACAGACACCCTTCACCAAATAGTCACCCAAACAAGAGGCCAACGGCCAATTAGTAAGAATTTTTTTTAATAACATACATTAGAACACATACATTTATGTATAGTTCTACACATAGCAACACAGTAAGAGAATTCTAATAGCCCAACAGTAGCTGTGAGCAATGTAAAACGCGCTTGGTTAAGTGAACGTTTTTGACCCAAGAGCCTTCTCATAGAGGGTGACATCATTTTTATGTGACTTGGTATAGAGAGAAAATGAATATTGCTTGGGGCCGGCTTTCTGGTTGGTTGGATGCAGTTTACATTGTCTATATAACTGTATATTTCACTATTATTGGGTGTACTTGCGCCTTTCTGGTTTCTTCAGATTTGTCTGTGCTGCAACGTGTCCTATTCACTGTCCTGTAGGGCGTGGTTTGTCTCCTGCCAGCCAGCTTCTTTTCTTAATGTTCCACTTTTGGGGGTCTACTTGCTAAACGTCAGCTTTTCAAATGATCAGTGTCTTTACCCGCAGAATGTACAATGGCAAGCACAATATGCCTGGTTTTGCTGTTTAAAATTCTGAGGGCAAAACACAGATAGTATCAGCTTTGAAAAGTTCCTGTTTAGTAAATAACCCCTTGGACCCAAGAGGAGAGGGCACCAAGCTAATTCTATGCCTGGGGAAAAGGAAATCTAGCTTGTCCCTTTAAACATGTACCAGTCATATTATAACCTGTGGTTAAATCTTTGAATGAAAAGTACAGGAACATTTCCATAGACAGCAAATGACTGGAACTGTCTGATAAGCTCAATAACACCAATTACCAGAGCAGGAATTCCGTTCCAGTGGATTCCTCTATAAATGAGAGCTTTGCTGAGAACACGGTGTGACATGTACCTGTATAATGCAGTGACTGTAACTCCACAGCACAAAGGTCGCATACACTAGCTCCAGTGCAGTAAGACCTGCGAGATTACACAAAACAGTAAAGTAAATAGGCTATTTATAGAAGTATTTTGCATATTTTATATGACTGGAAGGAAGTCTACAAAATACCTGTAATAATATAGTAACATAATTAGGATTTTTTTACTTCCCATTTTTCTACTGTGTGTTTAATCCTGTAATACTTATTTGGCTGGAATTTGTACCTGATGCTTTTTTCAATGTACAGCATTAGTGGTATTCACTTCCGTGGCAGCTTCATGTCATCTGGGCCAGCCAGGGTACTCATGTAATCTTATCTCAGATCAGTACTTTTTGTTTACAAAATATGTGATCTCTTAACACACTGCTCCACTAGATGCCTTTAACAGTCCCCCTACCCACTAAACTGGGAGACTCAAGAGAGAGACTCAAGATCCTGTTAGCATACACCCCATCTAATCCTCTGTAGGTGGTCAGCAACAGTCACTCTGGCCCTCATTCTGAGTTGATTGCTTACTAGCTGTTTTTTGCAGAGCAGCGATCAGATAGTCGCTGCCCACCGGGGAGTGTATTTTCGCTTTGCAAGTGTGCGATCGCATGTGCAGCCGAGCGGGACGAAAATGTTTTTTTGCAGTTTCTGAGTAGGTCTGAACTTACTCAGCCCTTGCGATCACTTCACCCTGTCCGGTCCTGGAATTGACGCCTGGACACACCTGCGTTTTCCCTACCACTCCCAGAAAACGGTCAGTTGACACCCATAAACCCCTCTTCCTGTCAATCTCCTTGCAATCGGTTGTGCAAATGGATTTGTCGCTAGAAGCATTGCACAGCAACAATGCTGTTTGTACTCGTACGACGCGCGTGCGCATTGCGGTGCATATGCATGTGCAATAGTAACCTGATCGCTGCGCTGCGAAAAACGGCAGCAGGCGATCAACTCGGAATGAGGGCCTCTGTTATACAGTGTATGTATGTATGTATGTATGTATGTATGTATGTGTATGAGATCATTATCAGCTCTGTGTGGGACCAGCAGTTGTTGTATGCAGCTTTGCCCTATAAAGGGGTTGGAATCGGGTGACCGGCGGTCAGGATCTCAGCGGTCAGCATACTGACGCCGGGATCCCGGCCGCCAGAATGCCAGCAGGGGGCGAACACAACGAAACCCCTTGCAGGCTCAGTGGCTAACTGAGCAAGCCAAAGGTTCTATTCCCACTCTGTGAGTGTTGTGGACACCCACGAGTGGGAATAGTCCTGCGGCCCCTGATGGCATTCTGGGAGTTTACTAAGAATCGATTTTGGGTGAGATTACAAATCATCCTTAATCGCCCCTTATTGCCCCTAATCGCGGAACAAAAATCGCTCATTTACTAAGAAGGGTTTTCATTTGCGTCTTGTTTCTCCGATCGTGTATGTTGTCGCTTTTTGGCGCATGCGATTTGTGTTGGTGTTGCAGCTTTCACATGGGAAGTCACTTTGTAATAGTGATGAGCGGGTTCGGTTCCTCGGAATCCGAACCCCCCCGAACTTCACCCATTTTACACGGGTCCAAGGCATACTCGGTTACTCCAGTATTGCTCGGTTAACCCGAGCGCGCCCGAACGTCATCATCCCGCTGTCGGATTCTCGCGAGATTCGGATTCTATATAAGGAGCCGCGCGTCGCCGCCATTTTTCACTCGTGCATTGGAAATGATAGTGAGAGGACGTGGCTGGCGTCCTCTCACTTTGTTTCAGAACTTTCAGGGGGCTGCAAATATCTTTATTCTGGGGACCAGCAGTATTATAGGAGGAGTACAGTGCAGAGTTTTGCTGACCAGTGACCACCAGTATTATACGTTCTCTGCCTGAAAAATGCTCAATATCTGTGCTCAGTGTGCTGCATATATCTGTGCTCACACTGCTTTATTGTGGGGACTGGGGACCAGCAGTATTATATAGGAGGAGTACAGTGCAGAGTTTTGCTGACCAGTGACCACCAGTATTATACGTTCTCTGCCTGAAAAACGCTCCATATCTGTGCTCAGTGTGCTGCATATATCTGTGCTCACACTGCTTTATTGTGGGGACTGGGACCAGCAGTATTATATAGGAGGAGTACAGTGCAGAGTTTTGCTGACCAGTGACCACCAGTATTATACGTTCTCTGCCTGAAAAACGCTCCATATCTCTGCTCAGTGTGCTGCATATATCTGTGCTCACACTGCTTTATTGTGGGGACTGGGGACCAGCAGTATTATATAGGAGGAGTACAGTGCAGAGTTTTGCTGACCAGTGACCACCAGTATTATACGTTCTCTGCCTGAAAAACGCTCCATATCTGTGCTCAGTGTGCTGCATATATCTGTGCTCACACTGCTTTATTGTGGGGACTGGGGACCAGCAGTATTATATAGGAGGAGTACAGTGCAGAGTTTTGCTGACCAGTGACCACCAGTATCATACGTTCTCTGCCTGAAAAACGCTCCATATCTGTGCTCAGTGTGCTGCATATATCTGTGCTCACACTGCTTTATTGTGGGGACTGGGGACCAGCAGTATTATATAGGAGGAGTACAGTGCAGAGTTTTGCTGACCAGTGACCACCAGTATTATACATTCTCTGCCTGAAAAACGCTCCATATCTGTGCTCAATGTGCTGCATATATCTGTGCTCACACTGCTTTATTGTGGGGACTGGGGACCAGCAGTATTATATAGGAGGAGTACAGTGCAGAGTTTTGCTGACCAGTGACCACCAGTATTATACGTTCTCTGCCTGAAAAACGCTCCATATCTGTGCTCAGTGTGCTGCATATATCTGTGCTCACACTGCTTTATTGTGGGGACTGGGGACCAGCAGTATTATATAGGAGGAGTACAGTGCAGAGTTTTGCTGACCAGTGACCACCAGTATTATACGTTCTCTGCCTGAAAAACGCTCCATATCTGTGCTGCATTGTAGTATATAATAGGAGTACAGTGCATAATTTTGCTGACCACCAGTATATAATACATAGGAGTACGGTACAGAAGGCCACTGCTCTACCTACCTCTGTGTCGTCAAGTATACTATCCATCCATACCTGTGGCGCATTTCAGTTTTGCACAGTTTGCTGACCACCAGTATATAATATATAGCAGTACGGTACAGTAGGCCACTGCTCTACCTACCTCTGTGTCGTCAAGTATACTATCCATCCATACCTGTGGTGCATTTCAGTTTTGCACAGTTTGCTGACCACCAGTATATAATATATAGCAGTACGGTACAGTAGGCCACTGCTCTACCTACCTCTGTGTCGTCAAGTATACTATCCATCCATACCTGTGGTGCATTTCAGTTTTGCACAGTTTGCTGACCACCAG
The DNA here is from genome assembly GCF_028390025.1 of Pseudophryne corroboree. NCBI lineage: Eukaryota > Metazoa > Chordata > Amphibia > Anura > Myobatrachidae > Pseudophryne > Pseudophryne corroboree. The sequence goes on from NC_086449.1 coordinate 137,090,859, forward strand.
TATGTAATATATAGTAGTACGGTACAGTAGGCCACTGCTCTACCTACCTCTGTGTCGTCAAGTATACTATCCATCCATACCTGTGGTGCATTTCAGTTGTGCGCAGTATATATAGTAGTAGGCCATTGCTATTGATACTGGCATATAATTCCACACATTAAAAAATGGAGAACAAAAATGTTGAGGGTAAAATAGGGAAAGATCAAGATCCACTTTCACCTCGTGCTGAAGCTGCTGCCACTAGTCATGGCCGAGACGGTGAAATGCCATCAACGTCGTCTGCCAAGGCCGATGCCCAATGTCATAGTAGAGAGCATGTAAAATCCAAAACACAAAAGTTCAGTAAAATGACCCAAAAATCAAAATTAAAAGCGTCTGAGGAGAAGCGTAAACTTGCCAATATGCCATTTACGACACAGAGTGGCAAGGAACGGCTGAGGCCCTGGCCTATGTTCATGGCTAGTGGTTCAGCTTCACATGAGGATGGAAGCACTCATCCTCTCGCTAGAAAAATTAAAAGACTTAAGCTGGCAAAAGCACAGCAAAGAACTGTGCGTTCTTCTAAATCACAAATCCCCAAGGAGAGTCCAATTGTGTCGGCTGCGATGCCTGACCTTCCCAACACTGGACCAGAGCCGGATTAAGGCCCCGGGAGGCCTGGGGTACTAAATTGCAGGGGGCCCCCATGGACTAAAAAACTAATAAATAAATAAATAAAAATATATATATATATATATATTTATTTTTTTTAATGTATTTTTTATTAGTTTTTTAGTCCACTGAAGGAGGAGGGATTTATTTATATATATATATATATATATATATATATAAATAATTTATCTAAGAATCCCTCCTCCTTCAGTTCAGCGTGCGGCGCGCCAATGACTGAGCCGCAGGCTTGCTGAGCCGGACAGCAATTGGACAGCTGAGCCGTCGCTCAGCTGCCCTGACTACAGCTGTTAGAGCACTCTTCTTAGAGCTGTAGTCAGCGCAGCTGAGCGACGGCTCAGTTGTCCAATTGCTGTCCGGCTCAGCAAGCCTGCAGCTCCGTCATTAGTGCGCCGCACGCAGGGCCGTTTCTAGACAATTTGGCTCCCAGTGCGAGATTTCAAAATGCGCCCCCCCCCCCCTTGCTATAAAAAAAATTTGCGTGCCCCCCCCATATAGCCAGAAAAAGAAAAAGCATGTGCGCGCGCTCCCGACAAGGGTGTGTGGCCTGATTAAAATGGGCGTGGTCTCATTAAAGTGGGCGTGGCCTCGTCTGATATCATCACACCCACCACAGGGGAAAAAAATAAAAATAAAAAAAGTCCCCTTTTTACACATTACACCAGGCAAGTGTCCCCATATTACACAGTACGCAGGCAGATATCCCCATTTTACACAGTACGCAGGCAGATATCCCCATTTTACACAGTACGCAGGCAGATATCCCCATTTTACACAGTACGCAGGCAGGTGTCCCCATTCTACACAGTACGCAGGCAGGTGTCCCCATTCTACACAGTACGCAGGCAGGTGTCCCCATTCTACACAGTACGCCGGCAGATATCCCCATTTTACACAGTACGCAGGCAGATATCCTCATTTTACACAGTACGCAGGCAGGTGTCCCCATTTTACACAGTACGCAGGCAGGTGTCCCCATTTTACACAGTACGCAGGCAGGTGTCCCCATTTTACACAGTGCGCAGGCAGGTGTCCCCATTTTACACAGTACGCAGGAAGGTGTCCCCATTTTACACAGTGCGGCAGGTGTCCCCATTTTACACAGTGCGGCAGGTGTCCCCATTTTACACAGTGCGGCAGGTGTCCCCATTTTACACAGTACGCAGGCAGGTGTCCCCATTTTACACAGTGCGGCAGGTATCCCCATTTTACACAGTACGCAGGCAGGTATCCCCATTTTACACAGTGCGGAAGGTATCCCCATTTTACACAGTGCGGCAGGTGCCCCATTTTACACAGTGCGGCAGGTATCCCCATTTTACACAGTGCGGAAGGTATCCTCATTTTACACAGTGCGGAAGGTATCCTCATTTTACATAGTGCGGCAGGCAGGTGTCAAGTGGGGGGGAGGAAGGGAGGAAGAGAGAGAGAGAAAAAAAAATACTTACATCTTCCCGCTCTTCGGGTCCCGCCGACTCACGACCCTCGCGACGGCCGCCTCCTCCTTCGATGCTTATCTCCTCTCCTCCCTCTCTCTCCCCCCCCCCACCGAGCGATCCTGCTCGGGGGCAGGGCTTCGCGGAATGACGCAAACGCGTCATTCCGCGAAGCCCCGTCCCCCAAGCAGGAGCGCTCGGGAGGGGGGGGGGGGGAGAGAGAGGGAGGAGATAAGTAGTCACAAAGTGCCGCGGCGTTAAACGGCACTGGCCGCACGCTGTACTGAAGGAGGAGGAGGAGGGACAGGGCAGCGGGGAGCCGGGGCTCGTGAGCGCTGCACCGCAGATCGGACTGAAGAAAGATCCGATCTGTGGTGTGGCAGGGGGCCCTTTTGGAAAGGGGGGCCCGGGGTACGTATCCCCGGGACCCCCCCCTTAATCCGGCTCTGCACTGGACGGGAAGAGGTGGCGCCTTCCACCATTTGCACGCCCCCTGCAAGTGCTGGAAGGAGCACCCGCAGTCCAGTTCCTGATAGTCAAATTGAAGATGTCACTGTTGAAGTACACCAGGATGAGGATATGGGTGTTGCTGGCGCTGAGGAGGAAATTGACAAGGAGGATTCTGATGGTGAGGTGGTTTGTTTAAGTCAGGCACCCGGGGAGACACCTGTTGTCCGTGGGACGAATATAGCCATTGACATGCATGGTCAAATTACAAAAAAAATCACCTCTTCGGTGTGAAATTATTTTAACACAAATGCGGACAACAGGTGTCAAGCCGTGTGTTGCCTTTGTCAAGCTGTAATAAGTAGGGGTAAGGACGTTAACCACCTCGGAACATCCTCCCTTATACGTCACCTGCAGCGCATTCATCATAAGTCAGTGACAAGTTCAAAAACTTTGAATGACAGCGGAAGCAGTCCACTGACCACTAAATCCCTTCCTCTTGTAACCAAGCTCCTGCAAACCACACCACCAACTCCCTCAGTGTCAATTTCCTCCTTATACAGGAAAGCCAATAGTCCTGCAGGCCATGTCACTGTCAAGTCTGACAAGTCCTCTCCTGCCTGGGATTCCTCCGATGCATCCTTGAGTGTAACGCCTACTGCTGCTGGCCAGTGGCGTCACAAAGTGAGTGCGGGGGTGCGGCCCGCATCCGGGTGTCACCCGCTGAGGGGTGACACCAAAATGCCGGCTCCTGCTCAGTGACAGGAGCCGGGTGCTGCACTGTAACAATACGTGCAGCACCTGGCTCCTGTCCCTGTGTAGGAACCGGCACTGCATTCGCGAGAGACTTCCGCAGCTTCACCCGCCGGCAGCGCCGCACACTCACCGGACACAGGTGAGAGACTCAGGAGCCCCAGGCTGCAGGCTTAGGAGGGGGGCAGCGGTGGTGGGATGGGGGAGGAAGGGATAGAGGCACTTCCCGGGGGGGGGGGGGGGCAGCCAACATCTTCTTAACCCCCTGGAGTACCGAAAACGGGGGTCCGCCCGTGAGGCCACGCCCCCTTATGCTAGGCCACGCCCCCATTTTGCGACCTCCCGCACCGGGTGTCACCAGGGGCAGTGACGCCCCTGCTGCTGGCGCTGCTGTTGTTGCTGCTGGGAGTCGATCGTCATTCCAGAGGGGAAGTCGGAAGACCACTTGTACTGCTTCCAGTAAGCAATTGACTGTCCAACAGTCCTTTGCGAGGAAGACGAATTATCACAGCAGTCATCCTGCTGCAAAGCGGATAACTCAGGCCTTGGCAGCCTGGGCGGTGAGAAACGTGTTTCCGTTATCCACCGTTAATTCACAGGCAACTACAGACTTGATTGAGGTACTGTGTCCCCGGTACCAAATACCATCTAGGTTCCATTTCTCTAGGCAGGCGATACCAAAAATGTACACAGACCTCAGAAAAAGAGTCACCAGTGTCCTAAAAAATGCAGTTGTACCCAATGTCCACCTAACGACGGACATGTGGACAAGTGGAGCAGGGCAGACTCAGGACTATATGACTGTGACAGCCCACTGGGTAGATGTATTGCCTCCCGCAGCAAGAACAGCAGCGTCGGCACCAGTAGCAGCATCTCGCAAACGCCAACTCGTTCCTAGGCAGGCTACGCTTTGTATCACCGCTTTCCAGAAGAGGCACACAGCTGACAACCTCTTACGGAAACTGAGGAACATCATCGCAGAATGACTTACCCCAAATGGACTCTCCTGGGGATTTGTGACATTGGACAACGCCAGCAATATTGTGCGTGCATTACATCTGGGCAAATTCCAGCACGTCCCATGTTTTGCACATACATTGAATTTGGTGGTGCAGAATTATTTAAAAAAACGACAGGGGCGTGCAAGAGATGCTGTCGGTGGCCCGAAGAATTGCTGGCCACTTTCGGCATTCAGCCACCGCGTGCTGAAGACTGGAGCACCAGCAAACAGTCCTGAACCTGCCCTGCCATCATCTGAAGCAAGAGGTGTTAACGAGGTGGAATTCAACCCTCTATGTTTCAGAGGATGGAGGAGCAGCAAAAGGCCATTCAAGCCTATACATCTGCCTACGATATAGGCAAAGGAGGGGGAATGCACCTGACTCAAGCGCAGTGGAGAATGATTTCAACGTTGTGCAAGGTTCTGCAACCCTTTGAACTTGCCACACGTGAAGTCAGTTCAGACACTGCCAGCCTGAGTCAGGTCATTCCCCTCATCAGGCTTTTGCAGAAGAAGCTGGAGACATTGAAGGAGGAGCTAAAACAGAGCGATTCCGCTAGGCATGTGGGACTCGTGGATGGAGCCCTTAATTCGCTTAACCAGGATTCACGGGTGATCAATCGGTTGAAATCAGAGCACTACATTTTGGCCACCGTGCTCGATCCTAGATTTAAAACCTACGTTGTATCTCTCTTTCCGGCAGACACAAGTCTGCAGAGGTTCAATGACCTGCTGGTGAGAAAATTGTCAAGTCAAGCGGAACGTGACCCGTCAACAGCTCCTCCTTCACATTCTCCCGCAACTGGGGGTGCGAGGAAAAGGCTAAGAATTCCGAGCCCACCCGCTGGCGGTGATGCAGGGCAGTCTGGAGCGAGTGCTGACATCTGGTCCGGACTGAAGGACCTGCCAACGATTACTGACATGTCGTCTACTGTCACTGCATATGATTCTCTCACCATTGAAAGAATGGTGGAGGATTATATGAGTGACCGCATCCAAGTAGGCATGTCAGACAGTCCGTACGTATACTGGCAGGAAAAAGAGGCAATTTGGAGGCCCTTGTTGAAACTGGCTTTATTTTACCTAAGTTGCCCACCCTCCAGTGTGTACTCCGAAAGGGTGTTTAGTGCAGCCACTCACCTTGTCAGCAATCGGCGTACGAGGTTACTTCCAGAAAATGTGGAGAAGATGATGTTCATCAAAATGAATTATAATCAATTCCTCCGTGGAGACATTCACCAGCAATTGCCTCCAGAAAGTACACAGGGACCTGAGATGGTGGATTCCAGTGGGGACGAATTAATGATCTGTGAGGAGGGGGATGTACACAGTGAAAGTGGTGAGGAATCGGACGATGAGGAGGAGGTGGACATCTTGCCTCTGTAGAGCCAGTTTGTGCAAGGAGAGATTGATTGCTTCTTTTTTGGTGGGGGCCCAAACCAACCAGTCATTTCAGTCACAGTTGTGTGGCAGACCCTGTCGCTGAAATGATGGGTTTGTTAAAGTGTGCATGTCCTGTTTATACAACATAAGGGTGGGTGGGAGGCAGGGCCGGTGCTAGGGTGTTCGGCGCCCCCCTGCAAACTATAAAATTGCGCCCTCCCATATTCCGTTGGCGTGCGCCGGGAAAAGGGGTGTGGTCTCACAACTAAGGGGCATGGCCACACAATAGTACCCCCATTTAAAATTACGCCACAATGTAGCACAATCTTATTAATCTTATACGTAATGCCCCACCCGTAGTAGTAGCGTCCTTATATGTAATGCACCCCAGTAGTAGTAGCACCCTTATACATAATGCACTCACAGTAGTAGTAGCATCCTTATACATAATGCCCCCCAGTAGTAGTAGCATCCTTATACGTAGTGCCCCCCCAGTAGTAGTAGCATCCTTATACATAATGCACACAGAGTAGTAGTAGCATCCTTATACGTAGTGCACCCCCAGTAGTAGATGCGTCCTTATATACGTAATGCCCCCCCCAGTAGTAGAAGCGTCCTTATACGTAGTGCACCCCCAGTAGTAGAAGTGTCCTTGTACGTAATTCCCCCCTAGTAGTAGTAGCGTCCTTATACGTAATGCCCCCCCCACAGTACTAGTAGCGTCCTTATACGTAATGGCCCCCCCAGTAGTAGCATCTTTACATGTAATGCCCCCCCCCCCTGTAGTAGTAGCATCCTTATGCATAATGCCCCCCCAGTAGTAGCATCCTTATACGTAATGCCCCTCTAGTAGTGGTAGCATTGTTATACGTAATGCCCCCCGAGTAATAGTAGCGTCCTTATATATAATGCCCCCAAGTAGTAGTAGCGTTCTTATACGTAATGCCCCCCCCCCCAGCAGTAGTAGCGTCCTTATACGTAGTGCACCCCCAGTAGTAAAAGCGTCCTTATACGTAATTCCCCATAATAGTAGTATCGTCCATATACGTAATGCCCCACAGTAGTAGTAGCGTCCTTTTACATAATGCACCCCCAGTAGAAGCCTCCTTATATGTAATTCCCCCGTAGTACTAGTAGCGTCCTTATAAGTAATGCCCCCCCCCAGCAGTAGTAGCGTTGTTACGCGTAATGCCCCCCCTGTAGTAGCGTCCTTATATGTAATGCACCCTCCCAGTAGTAGTAGCGTTGTTACGCGTAAAGCCCCCCCTGTAGTAGTAGCATCCTTATACGTAGTGCACCCACAGTAGTAGTAACATCCTTATACGTAATTCCCCCCTAGTAGTAGTATCGTCCTTATAAATAATGGCCACCCCAGTAGTAGCGTAGTTTCACGTAATGCCCCCCTGTAGTAGTAGCGTCCTTATACGTAATGCCCCCCCCAGTAGTAGTAGCGTCCTTGCATGTAATGGCCTCCCCCAGCAGTAGCGTCATTATACGTAATGCCCCCCCAGTACTAGCGTCCATAAAGTGCACGTACGCAGACATACCTCACACACACAATTCACACATATATACACACACATACACACCCACCCACCATATATACACACACACACACACACACACACACCAACCACTTTCCTAAGCCAGTCTCCCTCTGTACTGCAGTGCAGCCTGGTCAGTGTAGCTCCGCCCCTTCTATCCCGGTTAGCCCCGCCCCCTTTCGGCCCGTTAAGCTCCGCCCCCGTCTGTCCCGTACTCAGCCGCTGTCACACGGGGAGGGGAGGCAGGAGGTTTTTGATTCTGCAGACGCTGCTGCCAGTGACTGTCATACAGTGACAGACACAGCAGCAGCAGGGGGGACAGGAGTCACAGGACGGCGCAGCAGTGAAGGGATTCAGAGCAGGGAAAGCGCCTCTCTGTCCCAGCGCCTCCCTGCACTGCATCCCTTCACTGAGCGGGTAGCGCCGGGCCTGGTGGGAGGGCCCAAGGACAATTCCATCTTGCACCTCTTTTTTCTTTCATTTTTCTTTGCATCATGTGCTGTTTGGGGACTATTTTTTTGAAGTGCCATCCTGCCTGACACTGCAGTGCCACTCCTAGATGGGCCAGGTGTTTGTGTCGGTCACCTGTGTCGCTTAGCTTAGCCATCCAGCGACCTTGGTGCACCTCTTTTTTTCTTTGCATCATGTGTTGTTTGGGGACTATTTTTTTGAATTGCCATCCTGTCTGACACTGCAGTGCCACTCCTAGATGGGCCAGGTGTTTGTGTCGGCCACTTGGGTCGCTTAGCTTAGTCACACAGCTACCTCATTGCGCCTCTTTTTTTCTTTGCATCATGTGCTGTTTGGAGATTATTTTTCTGAAGTGCCATCCTGTCTGACACTGCAGTGCCACTCCTAGATGGGCCAGGTGTTTGTGTCGGCCACTTGGGTCGCTTAGCTTAGCCATCCAGCGACCTCGGTGCAAATTTTAGGACTAAAAATAATATTGTGAGGTGTGAGGTGTTCAGAATAGACTGAAAATGAGTGGAAATTATGGTTATTGAGGTTAATAATACTATGGGATCAAAATGACCCCCAAATTCTATGATTTAAGCTGTTTTTGAGGGTTTTTTGTAAAAAAACACCCGAATCCAAAACACACCCGAATCCGACAAAAAATTTTCAGGGAGGTTTTGCCAAAACGCGTCCGAATCGAAAACACGGCCGCGGAACTGAATCCAAAACCAAAACACAAAACCCGAAAAATGTCCGGTGCACATCACTACTTTGTAATACCCCTTTCACACTGACAAGAGCCGGGTCGCGCCAGGGAATGTGTACATGGGTGCTTCCCAAGTGCGACCCGGCTTGAGACCCCTTCAGACTTGCGGCCCGACCTTGCATATTACCGGGTTAGTGATGTCACCACTGACGCTACCGGAGGTGGTACTTGGAGATCATCATCTCCAAGCACCGCCTCCTCCTATGCAGAGAACGGATGCTGGGTCGCCTTGACCCGGCATACCCGTTCACACTGCATCGCATCCTGGGACGATCCCAGATTCAACCCTAGTCGAGACCTGGGATGAAATGCCGGGACGCTCATCCCGGGATATTCTTACAGGACCCTTTCACACTGAGCAAATTCCCGGGTTGATACGCGTTCATGTGCAATAACCCGGGAAATTTTTGTCAGTCTGAAAGGGGTATTAGTCACATTTGAGTACGCTGTAATTCCCAGCAGAATGCCTTACAAGTCGCATGCCAGCACAAACAAACTCACACCTCAATTTGTTTCCGCAAGTCGCCGTAATGCAACAAAATCTCCAGTCAATCAGGTGGTGCAGGACACATGAAATCAGTGCCTAGATGTAGGCTACAGCAAACCCTGCCTCAGTCATGGTGGAGAGCAGAAAGTGCGTGCTGCAGGGAACTTGGTGGGCTTACATTAGCATTCTAATTGGTTTCGGTTGTCATTCCTAGTTGATGGCTAGCTGCATTCGTTCGCTGTGCAGCGATGAGGCAAAAAAAGGCACTTCTGCGCATGCGTATGCGGCGCAATGTGCACGTGCGAAGTACTATTACAACTAAAGATGTAGTTTCACACAAGGTCTAGCGAAGCTTTTCAGTCGCACTGCTGACCGCAGAGTGATTGACAGGAAGAGGGCGTTTCTGGGTGGCAACTGACCGTTTTCAGGGAGTGTTCGAAAAACGCAGGCGTGCCAGGAAAAACGCAGGCGTGGCTGGGCGAACGCAGGGCGTGTTTGTGATGTCAAAACAGGAACTGAACAGTCTGAAGTCATCGCAAGCGCTGAGTGGGTATTGAGCTACTCTAAAACTGCACAAAAAAACTTTGCCGCAGCTCTGCGATCCTTTCGTTCGCACTTCTGCTAAGTTAAAATACACTCCCAGTGGGAGGTGGCATAGCGTTTGCACGGCTGCTAAAAACTGCTAGCGAGCGAACAACTCGGAATGACCACCTTAGTGTTAATTATAATGGTTTGCACCTCTTGCTTTTTAGAAGCGGTGCATTGAGGTGTACTGAGGTGCATTTTTTATTTTCCATTTTAGTGGGGCTTTGGATGGGACTTAGGCAAAAAAATGGTTCACGCATGTCAACACGCTCAAATAAACCAGTGCATTGATTTCAGGCATTGAAATGCGAGTGTGGTATGAACCGGAGCAATTTTGCAAAGACGATTCTTAGAAAATGTACAAATTTTACTGGTACCAATCTTATTTGGACGATGTTTGTACCGATGGTTATGTGCAGCAATTTCGAGTTCAAAGTTGCATTTGACATGGGACTTCTATGCAAATTAAACCTTAGTAAATTTGCGTTTAGCAAAATCGCGTCTTTTTCGAGAAAAAAAACGTAAAATCGACCAAAGTCAACCATTAGTAAATTTCCCCCCAAGAATCACTGCAGACCTATAAGTTTCCTATTTGAGGATTGTGATAGAAGAAGTAGAACGACTGAATAACTGTTCTCTTTTGGCACAAATGAAAAAGAAGAGACGTTCAGGAATTGTAATGATTACAATCAATAACAATACAACAGAAGCATTTAATTAAATTTTTAGTTAAATTATAGTAAAATAAATGTCTATTTGTTTATATAATGTGATCGTTTTGTGCCATATATGGATATGGGTTATAATTCTATATACAGTAGTGCTACGCGCATATAATGTATGTACTGTATACACACTAAATTGTATGTTACCCAGTGTAGGTTACAGCGGGTGCAGATGAGTGATGGGCGTATACTGGCAGCTGTGTGCGCAGGAAGGGCAGAGCGGGGTCTCAGCAGACAGACCTTGGACAGATGGAGCTTCCTGTATTGTAGTCGGAGACGCCAAGCTTGGAGGGGGGAGACAGACTATAAACAGACAGGGATGCTCCTGCTCATGCTACCTTTAGAACTACTTTGTACCCCCAGGACTGCTGAATGATAGGGTTAGAGGGAAAGGTGAAGCTCATTGTACCCCATCTATACATGGACATTTGTACAGTGGTCTCATACAGACTAGAATACTGTCACTTGGCCATTTGTGTTGCACCTTGCCCTGACAGAGAGCAGTCTTACTTACTGAGAGAACATTTTACATAAGATATTTCTATCAGGGTAAGCAGAGGGACTTTTACTTACTAGCGCCTCACTGATATTGTGGTCTCATCTGTCATCCCTTGTAGGAGCACGCTCACTCACTAGTCAGCAGCTTGCCTTGGTTGGAGAAAAAGTGCACAGAGATTAAGGGGGACATTTACTAAGCAGTGATAAGAGCGGAGAAGTGAGCCAGTGGAGAAGTTACCCCATCAACCAATCAGCAGCTCTGTATAAATATTATAGTATGAAATTCTAGATGTTACTACAGTGCTGATTGGTTGCCATGGGCAACTTCACCACTGGCTCACTTCTCCATTCTTATCACTGCCTAGTAAATGTCCCCCTAAGTACCAGCCAATAAGCTCCTAACTGCCATGTCACAGGCTGGGTTTGAAAAATGACAGTTAGAAGCTGATTGGCTGGTACTTTATCTCTGTGCACTTTACCTCATTCCAAGACTTAGTAAATAGACCCCACTACTGGAACACTCTCACTGGAGTGCAGCTTAATTGCTCTTTGAGTACTCTCACTCACTGAAGAGTAGTTGAATCACTCCTTGAGCACTCTAATACCCCTTTCACACCGCCAATGCCGGATCCCACCTGGAAATTGGAAACGGGTAAATCCCGGGTGGGATCCGGCATTGGCAGCTGCTGCAGGCTTCCCTGACTTAGCAATATGCCGGGCGGGTTCCATAGCAGCGGGGGGCAGAACCAGCAGCGGGGGAGGATGCGGCGCTGGGAGATGAGCTCATCTCCGCGCCGCCTCTCCCTGTGTAGCGAACTGGTCCCGGGTCTCATCGCCCCGGGAGCCCGTTTACGCTGCCATTGACCCGGTATTCAAACCAGGAATAACACTGCTTTATTACCGAGTTAAATTGCCGGGTCAGGAGACCCGGGATTTCAGCTATAGCGCTTTCACACCGCATGCTAACCCATGCTGATACCGGATTATTTGTGCGGTGTAAAAGGGATATCATTCACTGGAGAGAAGATTAATCACTCCTTGAGCACTCTCACTCACTGGAGAGCAGATGAAGCATTCTGTGAGCACTCTCACTCACGGGAGAGCAGTTTAATAACTCTGTGAGCACTCTCACTCACTGAAGTTTAATCAACGTAGAGCCTGAGGCTGAGTCAGAGGTGTAAGTTCATGACAGCCCTCCCCCTCCCACCACACACCTAGATGCATCAATCAGGTCCTAACTGCCATTTTTCAAACGCAGCCTGTGACATGGCAGTTAGGAGCTGATTGGCTGGTACTTTTTCACTCTCCATTTTATCACTTTCCAAGCGATGATGCATCTAGCCCCACACACACACACACACACACACACACACACACACACACACACACACACACACACACACACACACGTGAACACAATGTGGTGGGGGCAGGGGCAGTGCATATGGTATTATTATAATTCTCCCCCTCCCCCCCAATATATTCATAATTGTTTCCCCTTCCCTTAATATTTATTGTGATTTGCAGTCTGACTCCTAATATTTAGAATCCTTATCGCTGCATATTGTGGCCCGAAGGCTTGTCCAAGCCCTGGGGCCAGCAAATAACAGCAGAGTGAAATTTGTATTTTCTTGACACTTCTATTGAGACTTTAAGATGCCAGCACAGGGATACATGCAGGCACCTCATCATAAATGTTATATTCGGGAAATTATCAAAAAGTTTAGGGGACTTTCACTAGGCAGAGCTGTAACTCACCCAAAAGGAGACAAGCAAGCAGCAGAACAGTTACTGGTTGGGCATGCACAGTTGAGGTTAGGAGACACAGAGGAGCGGAGTGCCAATCATGGTAAGATGGTACAGGTCTGCTGAAATAGAGATACTGGGCAATCGACAATGCTGAAGTAGTGCAAGATATCAAGCACCAATGAATCCCCGATGATGGTGTGCTGGGGGACACACTGCAGAAGCACCAGCAGAGTGAGGCTGAGAGCCAGAGACACTGTGTCAGCACTGTGTCAGCACTGGGAGCTGCAGCTGAGATCCGTGGAGGCCATGTAAGAGCTGAGTGGCAGCTGTGAAAGGGAGACATCCCTGCTGAAATTGTTAAGAGATACTGAGAAATATTAATCACTAGTGAATATTGGTAAGCAATGGCATTGTAAAGAGTAAACTAAGTACTATTGGGGATACTAAGAATTATTGCAAGATACTGAGAACTATTGAGAGCTACTGAGATCTGCAAAGACTTATTTGGGATATATTAAGAAGCATATTGAAAGTATTGTGTAACCCTCCATTATGAAAGAGACTGAGCTAAAGATCTGTACAGATAGCATGAAATATACCTTGTTTGAGTTACTATGGAATCAAAGCCTGAGTTTAACAGTGTAAAGAGAGTAAGTCATTTTGTAAAAGGTTAACAAGCTCATTAAAGAACACTTTGAGACTGAGCTATTGGTACTGTGAAGTACTGAAGATAATTGTGCTATTAAAAGTGAAACTGTGTTTAAAGGGCCCGATTCAGTAAGGATTGCAAATACCCTTGTGAACGCATGCTGGGGGCCGCCCATTGCATGCTGACCGCCGCTCCCCCCTTGATGAAGCAGAAATTAGGGTAGCCTCCTTCCTGATTGCAGCGGTTGTGTGTGATGTGTCGCAGCCGCCCCGCTCACGCCCCGACTCATGTCCCCACGCCCCCCCATTTTCAGGCCACACACCCCTGCAACGCTCTGTCTCCGCCTAGGAAAAAGAGCCTTGACTCCCCCCAGCCGCCCCCGCTCATGTCCCCATGCCCACCCCCCCCCCCCATTTTCAAGCTACACCCCTGCAATGCTCCGTCTCCGCCTAGGAAATGGAGCATTGACCCCCCGCGAATGCCTCTGCCTGATTGACAGAAATTGCGGTGCATGCGCAGGACGGGTACATCTTTTCTGCAATTTTTGCGGTTGGATTGCGTTCTGCGATCCAATCTGAATCAGCCCCAATGTGTCTTATCATTGGAAAGCCAAAGCTATTGTTCTCTGAAATTGGGAAAGACCGGCATTAGATGCTAATTCTATTTACTTGTGCCTATAGTGGATTACAAATACATGCGTGTTATAGGAAACTGACCATCTAGCAGTACAATGCCAGAACTTCAAAGTAAATAACTGAACAGTTTTAGGTACAGTACCAAGTACTAGTCAATTGAATGAGAAAGTGTGTCCAAACTTTTGACTGGTACTGTATTTGCTAAATTTGCTGAGAAATAATCTGTGTTCCTATTACCTTATATCTGTGTATTGTAAAGCTTAGTGTGGGCTTTCACAAGTCATTGGGTTTTCGCTAATCATTACTGAATGCTCCAGGTAGCATCACACAGCCAGGGCAACCTCCAACTGTTCCTCAGTATGGTTTCCGGAGTGGCAGTAGGAGGAGTATTGCCACCATCGTCAGGTTCCTTCACAGCAGCTGGGGTAATGTGTAGCAGCACCTCCTAACCGCGTGCTTACTATGGCCTGCTAGCGTGCTGGCACAGTGTAGGCGCAGGACACTGAGTTCCAAACAGAACAGCCAGGAATGAATTAATGAATGCATGAGATTTGTACTGTTGATCAGAAAAACATGGCAGAGACAGACGTCTCACAGAAACAAGTAGGAAACTGATAGCAATTGTATGTTCTCTCATATGGCTTTTCTATGAGTAGTTCCTTAAAATATACACACAGACACCACTTAGTGGTAAGAATGTTGGGCAGATATCTGGGCTATTAGACCTTTCTACTGTAATACAGTTTTTACACTCAGTGAAGGGATTAAGCCAGTACCGAGTCCCCTTATCCAATAAATATATTTGCTCTTACTTGTGCAGAAGGTAAGCCTGGTCTCTTCTCATGGACTATAGTAGTAATGGTGTTATAGGACTCCTTGTGCACATGCAGCCAGCGAAGCCTGGGCTGGGGTATCTCATCTCTGTATCTTCCACTCACATTTATTTCTAACATCACCTCGAGAACAAGTCTGACCTCATGAAGTTTGCAGTCAGATCCCAGGGCACAGCGGAGCAAGTAGCCGGTCCTTGAAAATTACTTATTGGTTGAAACGCGTCAGCTGCGGGCTGCTAGAAGATCTCATCTACTGTACGATTCTTTGCCTTAAAGTTCAGGGTACCTTCTGGAAACCTTTCTTACAGATTCAGTTTTATCATGAACCTCAGAGGAGGTCAACTTATCCCTATCCTGGACTGTTTGTGTACTATGCTGTTTTATGCTGAATGTTTGCAAGAGCATGTTTGTTATACTTTTCAATAAATGTAAGTTGTTTTTCTTTTGGGTGCACATGAGCTCAAGTTATAGAACAACATAGTAGAGAGAATAGGATCCAGGTTCAACATCCTTCTGTACATAGGCCCTCATTCCGAGTTGATCGCTTGCTAGCTACTTTTAGCAGCCGTGCAAACGCATAGTCGCCGCCCATGGGGGAGTGTATTTTCGCTTTGCAAGTGTGCGAACGCCTTTGCAGCCGAGCTCTGCAAAAACAGTTTGTGCAGTTTCTGAGTAGGTCTGAACTTACTCAGCCCTTGCGATCACTTCAGTCTGTTTGGTCCCAGAATTGACGTCATACACCCGCCCTGCAAATGCTTGGACACGCCTGCGTTTTCCCAAACACTCCCAGAAAACGGTCAGTTGACACCCATAAACGCCCTCTTCCTGTCAATCACCTTGCAATCGGCTGTGCGAATGGATTCTTTGTTAAATCTATCGCCCAGCTACGTTCCGCTTTGTACCCGTACGACGTGCGTGCGCATTGCGGTGCATACGCAGTAGTAACCTGATCGCTGCACTGCGAAAAACGGCAGCGAGCGATCAACTCATAATCCACTGAAAATCATGTATAGAGATCTGGAAAAAGGTATTCCATATACATAGTAATTAGAATTTGACTTCTAGTAAGTGTATAACTATAAGGGGAGCTGATCATCATATAATTAGTGGCAGCAATGTGCTGTGTTCTGTGGCTGAACATACGGTATATTTGTTAGACACAATACCCACTACCCCAATGATTTCTGTGCGCACCTCTATGGGAATGATGCAAAATCGACGATGTAGGGTTTTTGTCATTCCAGGTGCAATAAACAGCACAAGGCACCTAATTGAATTGTTCCGATAGTGTGCTGTACCCATACTCTTATTTTGTTAATGCCTGAATACCTTTATCTTCAAACCACCTGTTTCTTCTTCCTATTATCAAAAATGCTGAATTATTCTTTATTGAACATGATGTATTACAGTATTTCGTCTTTTCCATGTTCAAAATACAAATAAAAGTACTAGTAATAAAAAAAAAAAACTACTACACACAGTCTCCCTGGAAATAAGGGGTGATGTATCAAAGCCTTCTAAAGAGGACACATGGAGGTGCAACTTCTCTTAGAAGATCTGATACATCTTCCCCTAAAGATTGAGGAAAATACTCACCTCTCGCTATACATTTGTTTCTTGGTACCCTTATATTTGCTTTTTACATAGTAGTGGCTGAGATGCAGTCGGCATCCTAGCGGTCATGTGACGGACGCCGGAATTCCGACACCACTGAGGAGACCAGTGCCGGAACACCAACAACTGACATCCTGAAGGTAAGTATCGGGGGTTAGGGCCCGGGGGAAGTAGGGTTAGGGTTAGGCACTAGGGGGTTGTTAGCCCTAGCAGACCTCCCCCCCCCTTCCCCCTCCAGAGGGTTAGCCCTAGCCACAACTCCGGAGGGTTAAGGTAGAGAGTGTACAAATACTTACCCCTTCCGAAGTTAGGATCTTCAGTGTCAGGATGCCGCTGTCGGTCATGTGACCGCTGGCATCCCGACCACCAATATTTCATACTGAACCCTAGTGGTCCTATGGGTACATTGTTTATGAATATGTATGACTGACCTTATGTTTGGTAGGTGGGAGCACCTATGTTTTTTTTAAACCCTTTCTAAGGTATTCTAGATGTATCTTACTAGCTCCTGAGTTGTACACTATTTTGTCCTCCCTCTTGTTAATTTTAAATTTTTCCTGGTATATGGAAAGGACTTAGAAATTGTAATTGATAGACAGTATTGTGCTGATTCTAACTTATACCCCCTTCCCCCTCCCCAATCAAGTTCTGTTGTGATCATTTACTACACACCACTGATAATTTAGAGTCTACACAATATAACATAGAGGCACTTATAGGGCTTTGATCTTTCTGTATTGCCTAAATATACTGAATAATGCTAATCCCTGTGAGGCAGCCTGTGTCACCGATACCTACACAGAGCATTTTACATGACATGTTGAAAATGGGATGCATTCATGTTCATGTGACCGACGCTGGAATCCCGACACCACTCGGGAGACCGGCGCCAAAAGACCGCCTGCAGACATCCCAAAAGTAAGTTTCAGGGAGACTTTTAGGGTCAGGGCCTGGGGGGCAGGGGGGTTAGGGTTAGGCACTAGGAGGAGGGGTTATCCCTAGCCGCCACCCCCCGAGGGTTAGCCCTAGCCTCCCTGCCAGAGGGGTTAGTCCTAGCCACCACCCCCGGAGGGTTAGTGTAGGGGAATTGAGGGAGTTAAAGATACCTACCCCGTCCGCAGTCAGGATCTTCAATGTCAGGATGTCATTGTTGGTCATGTGACCGACTGCATCCCGATGACCGGGACAACATACCGAACTCGTTCACAATCATAGTTTTGTAAAGGATGAGAGTCCCAAATTGCTGTCTTTAGCGAAATCTTTTCATTCCCATTATGTGTTTGCTTTTGTTATTCTGTTCAGTCTGGAAAAAGTATTCTCACACAAAATGTTTATTGTCTTTTCATCTTTTTATTGTAATCTAATTAACTCGGGATCATCTCCCACTAAGAATTCCTGTGTAATCTCCCAACTCTTGCAGAGATACAGTATGTGAAAGGGAATCCAGCCACAACAGTAATCTAGCAAAGAAGAACAGTCAAGTAAACTCTCAGAACAAAATACTGCAGAATTGAAGCCAGTTAATAATTAATCAAAAGTGTTTGCAGGAATTCCAGTATACTGTATGTGCGCAGCATGGAAAGGAATGCAGTGTTGGCCTTGCATTCAATAACATTTGCATTCGCCAGGGCCGGATTAAGGTTATAGGAAAACCGGGGAACTGCAGACAGGGATGGCCCTATTAAAAAGAGGCAGGCAAATAAATTATAATGTATATATGACCCATGACCCTTGACAAAGATGTATAGACACAGTGGCGTAGCAATATAGTCACCGCGCTGACACTCCCTTCTATGTAATTTGGGCTCCGACTGCCAGCCTGCTTCCCACTTTTGCTCCGCCGAGCCGCTTCCGCTCACACACTGCATGAGCCGCGAGTTCCATTTCCCTGACCTCATTCTTGGTTCACCACTCAATGTGGGAGGATCGCGCTGCGATAAATCCAGCTTCCACGTGGTAAGGTTAATTATAGTTCAAGGTCCAAGCAATAGCAAAAAGAAAATGTCGCACATCAACAATGAATTTTTTGTTTTTTTTGTTTACCAAAATGCTATGGATGGGGTGCCAGAAACTTTTTTGGCAGGGGGGTGGCGCAAAATTGACAATTACGCCACTGTATGGACGCCAAAATGGCTGTCCGGGCTGGGACTTGTTGCCATCTGGTCCTGTGTGACCATCACGTGTGACCACTGTGCAAAGTAACTGCTCACAACTGACAGAATGGCTTGTTTTATATTCATATTTTAGTAAATGTTTTGATACGCTTTGTGCAGTGCAAGGTGTGCTGGCAGGGGCGTTTTAACAGAGGCCCATGTGCAGACTCTGGGTGGGCCCCCTTCTCTTCACGGCACTGTAGACTCTGGCATTGTGCCAGAGTCTACTGCGCATGCGCAGCTTTCTGGAAACATGGCATCCGCCATGTTCCAGAAACAAAAACCCTACTGTGTATGCACGGCACACATTTTAGCAGTGTTTTTTTTTACCAAGACTGCAACTCTGATGCGGGACTCCGGAAAGGTATGTAAAACAAAAATATTGTGCAGTGTGTGCGGTATGGGCCCCCTAGACCCAGGGGCTTGTGTGCACCGTACACATTGCACCCATCATAGATATGCCAATGTGTGCTGGCCTCTCTTCACTAACCCCCAGGTTGGGTTGAAGAGAATGCCATTTTGGAGTATTTGCCCGAGCACCATAGTTACTACTTTGGGAAGTGTGTGAGATTTCTGTGACTTTCTCTGGCACTCTCCAATCCCCCATGTACAGCTTGCTGGGGTGCCAGTCCAGAGAATAGATAATGTCTTGTAGGAGGGCAGCACTCCCAATTTATTCAATGTATAAATGCAGTGTAGTAACACCCACAATAAACTAATTCAGCTACAACTTTTCATGTCTATTTGTGACATTTTGTCAAGGTTGTTACCATACTGTTACTAGACTGGGAGTGCGGCCCGCCGACAAGACATTTTATTTATATATAATATTTATAAGTGCAACATTATGGCCCTGCTTTATCTACTCCTAGGTGGTATTACTATACCCATCACTCCACATAGTGAGCCCGACTCAGAGGTGGTGGCTGCCGGAGGACGCATATCAGAGGGTGTGTTGGTGTCAGGGACTGTGTTGAAAGAAAGGTTGCTATAATGTCCGATAGTATGGCCGATGTTCAATTAAAGGGGAGTCTTCAAGCACATATCGATGGATTAGCAATACACGCCCATATATAACATTAATACACCCCACTCCCAGACAACATTAATAAATACACGCTCCTATCCTTATATGAGCCATATAGTTCAGTTGTTCCTCAAGGCACCCTACCAGTCTAGGCTATACTGACATCCCTACTTTGCAGGTAACTTGATTAGTATCTCAGGCCATATGATTATACCATCCGTGCACAAGCATCGAGTTTAGGAACTATAATTTCTTGTTTGGGTTCCTCTGCTGCCCCAGTGATCTACTTAAGTTAGTTTTGTTTTTGGGTTGGTGTGAAATTTCAGGGTTGGGTATGAAATGTTGACATTCCCCATGCATGTTGACATGAGAATATCAACATGGACATAATGTTGATGTTGACCATCAGAGCCGGATTAACGGCGGGGCGGAAAAGGGCGGTTGTCCCGGGGCCCCCACACACTGTCCTCACAACTGCAAAAAAAAAACATCGGAGTAGAAGTACAGCATTTACCTGTCTCCTCTCCGTCCTCCTCGGCAGCTGAGACGTTCCATTACAGCTGCGGCCGCCGAGGAGCTTCACTCACTGCCGTGTGAAGTCTTGCGAGATTTGACATTATCTCGCGAGTCTTCACAATGCTGTGAGTGAGCTCCTCGGCGGCTGAAGCAGTAAAGGAACAGCTCAGCTGCTGAGGAGGACGGAGAGGAGACAGGTAAATGCTGTACTCCTACTCCGATGTTTTTTTTTCAGTTGTGAGGACAGTGTGTGGGGGCCCCACAAATTTGTTGCACAGGGGCCCCCATAGACCTTAATCTGGCCCTGTTGACCATGTAGACAGTGATGAAATGTCAACATGTTGGAATGTCAAAATATTATAGCTAGTGACCCAGCGGTGATTTAGCTACTCCTGGCAGCTGCAGCGCTGTCTTCCAGGGGCCCATCAATTCCCCGTCAGAGCTACGATCCTCCATTGTTCTGATAAGTATCTCTGCTAACCCTAAACCCTACCGATAAACCTCCCTCTAGTGCCTTACCCTTATCTCCCCCATTCCCGCAGCCTCACCCTAACCTCCCCTTGCATCCTAGCCTTAACACCCCCACCCATAGTCTAATTCTAACCCTCCCGAAAGCAGCTTAACCCTAATGTTGACATTCTGACAATGTCAACATCTTGCCTGTCGACATTATAACAATGTGGACATCATAACTTCAACATTGTGGTTGTTATTGTCGACCTTTTCACTACATCCCAAAATTTTCCATTAGGAACGGGATGCGGTCAAGATGCCGCCGGCCGGAATCCCGGCGGTCGAAATACCGACGCCGGAATCCCGACCGCCACAATCCCGACATATTCTCCCTCCGTGGGTGTCCACGACACCCATAGAGGGAGAATATAATAGTGTGCCGAGCGTAGCGAGGCACCGTGCCCGCAAGGGGCTGCGTTCCGCTCACCACCCCTGTCGGGATTGTGTGGTCGGGATTCCGGCGTCGGTATTTCGACCGCCGGGATTCCGACCGGCGGCATTTAGTACTGATCCCTTAGGAACAAGCTTCATTCTCATTGGTATTTTATATCTAAACACACCAATTCTGTGGAGGGTTTTTATTATTTCTAAAAACACCATTTCCTGGAAGTTTACGGGGGAACCCGCCGGAACTACATATGCGGTGAGTAGCCCACAGGCTACAATAGACTAACGCCATGTTCAGATTCAGATGCTTTGTATTCCGGAATTTGATATATCTGGTATAATCGCATCCCCCATAGAAATCTGTGGGACGTGTGATTGCCGGCAGGAACGGAGGGATCACAGCAGGAATCTTAATATTCAGGTGATACTTAATATTTGCGTATAATAAACGGGTGTTTTCAGGGGGAAATAGCCGCACATATATTGTTGTTAAATGGGCCCCATAATCTGGGTGAGAAATGTGCCCACAAGGGTATTTCTGAACTTTTAATGGAAGCAGGATCAGTTGTATACTCTCCTTATTCACGTCCTACAGACTGAGAGTACAACACAATCCTACACAGGTCTTAACAAGACAAGCGCTTTTTGGCCTGTCCTTCTCCCGGTGTATAGCATTGAGGGTGTCATTAGAGTTCAATTTTTAAGATGGATAAATTTGTAATTAGGAAAAACAACATAAAAAGTGCCCGAAGTTATAAAGTAAAATTGCAAGGACCAGGTAATGAGAACGCAATCTGTTTCTGAACAAACACAGAGGCAGCAATTTAATACCACACAGTTTATCTTGCTCCTATATAGTAATGAAACGGAAAAGGCATTCTGGAAACTTACTAGAGGACAGAGGTACGTGTTTGATGCTGTGTGCTACTAAAGCTGAGTGTTCTACTGTTGGTGATGGGTTTAATGACTGGCGTCATATGTTGGGTTCCATACGGATGAAAAGTCAAAGCGTCACAGGAAATCCATGAGTAAACCAGCAAGAACATAAAATATATTAATGGTGATGAGTGATACCAAGACAAATGATATTCAGGCTGCACGACTGGTGTTAGAACAAAGTCTTCACATCCTTTAGATACCAAGCCAAGCTATACATGGTCACACAGATGGCAGATCTAATTATCTGAATTTATTAACGTTATGTGATGAGGATGTACTAAGCTGGCAGCTACTGCTGCCTCATCTCAGAGAAAGTGACTGGTGAAATGCTCATGATAATTTATATGGATGTGCTGAGAACACTTATTTTTTTCCACGATGAGCATAGGCAGCCACTAACAGGTAGCAATTTGTATTGTGTGTTTTATCCAGACACTTCTGCTGTTTCCCATACTTACTCCTCACATAATGAAAACAGGCATTTTTGATAATTACCCAGTAACAGCATCACTGCATTATCCACAACCAAA
Organism: Pseudophryne corroboree; assembly: GCF_028390025.1. NCBI lineage: Eukaryota > Metazoa > Chordata > Amphibia > Anura > Myobatrachidae > Pseudophryne > Pseudophryne corroboree. Next base: position 137,113,153 of record NC_086449.1, read on the forward strand.
AATGTTTAACCCTATTGAAAATCTGAAAAAGGCACACAGGCAGGGCCGGACTGCCGATCTGATGGGCCAGTACTGTCAGGCAGAGAGCCGGGAAGGCCATGCCCCCGCCTCCCCCACTGTTAACATAAAAATGGAGGCGTGCCGCAAGTCCACGCCCCACCCCGCCACCCACCTATCACCATGGAATAGGGGCGTGCCATGAGTCCACACCCCCTGACTCGCGGCACGCCCCGTCTTTAGTGCCCGCACGCCCCCGTACATGCCAGGGCCGTTTTCAGACCCCAGTCCGTCCCTGCACACAGGTATGCACAGGTCCAGCGCCATAACAGGGCTTTACATTGCCCTGTGCCGGCCATGCCTGCCTGAGAGCATGATGTCATGCTGAGTGGGCGGAGCTGTCAGCTGCCAGGGTGGGTGTTTGAATGTTCAAGTCTGCTGGGTGCAAGTCTGGAAAGTCCAAAGGATGCTCTAGCGCCCCACAGCAGCGATCCTGGCTCCAGGATTCTGCTCCAGGCACCCTACACTGCTGCCGCCCACAAAGCCCTGCACTCTGCTCGAAGGAACCAGGCCACATGTAGAGAGAAAAAAAACAATAGAGGAGGAATACAGTAGTAAAGATGAAAAGATAAAGGGTAATACTAAGAATAAAAAAACTGAGGCAGCACTGGGTGCAACACCTAGGGGTTCAATGGTTTTAACTTGGAGAAAATTGATCTCAATCGATATTGAGTTTCAGGGGCTGAAACACACATTTACTAACAGATGATTTTTTTTAATACTAATTTGCAAATGTTAGTAAATGTCTGTTTAGCCCTGGAAACAATTGGTGGAAATTTATGAAAGTCAGTCTTTGGTGAATATAACCCTATTGTTAAATAAAAAAAACTCATTACTTTTTTGAGTGCATCACTATGACCAGTTGCACCATTCAGGCAGTAAGCGTGGAATCGGCAGTGCCAGATTAAGGCCCACATTGGCCTGGAGCTGAAATTGCTGAAGGGCCTATTGTGTGCAACCACCGGGGTGTGACCAGTGCGGTGGCGGTGTGACTAGTGAGGTGGGGGTGTGACCTGTGCTGTGGGGTGTAAAGTCATTCCAGTGGCAAGTTAGAATTTGGAGCTCATGTGATCCTGTATGTCTGTATGTATGTACTCCTCTATGTCCATATGTGCCTATGTCTGTATGTGCTCCGCTATGTCTATATGTTTCTCTGTCTGTATGTGCCTATGGGGTCTATTTACTAAGCCTTGGATGGAGATAAAGTGGACGGAGATAAAGTACCAGTGAATTAGCTCCTAACTGCCATGTCACAGGCTGTGTTTGAAAAATGACAGTTAACAGCTGATTGGCTGGGACTTTATCTCCGGTCACTTCATCTCCACCCAAGGCTTAGTAAATAGACCCCTAAGTGTTTTATGTGCCTATGTCTGTATGTGCCCCTCTATGTCTTTATGTGCCTATGTCTGAATGTGCCCATCTATGTTCGTACGTGCCTATATCCGTATGTGTTCCTCTATGTCCATGTGTGCTCCTGTATGTCCGTATGTTCCTGTAGTATGCCTATATGTGCACCGCTATGTCTTTATTTGCCTATCTATGAGTTGGGTATGGAATCCCAACAGTGAGGATGCCGGTGGTCAGAATATTGACACTACTTGGTAAGTAAACTAACCCTACACTTTACCCTCTCCCTAACTCTCTCCTTATGCAGTCTAACCCTAACCTCCCCCTTCCACAGCCTAATTATAACCTTTCCTTCCCACAGCCTAACACTAACCTTCACCCTAGTGCCTAATCCTAACCCTCCCTGCTATACTTATATTAGTGAAAGTAGAGAGAGAGAGGGAGGGAGGGAGAGAGAGAGAACGAGAAGAGGGGAAAGAAGGGGAGACAGAGAGAGAGAAAGAGAGAGAGAAGGAGGAGATGAAGATAGCAAGGGGTAGACAGAGAGAGGGAGAAGTGGTAGAGAGAGAAAGGGGGAAGAGGGGTGATGAGGGGGATAGAGAGGAGGGAAGAGAGAAGGGTGGGGTAGATGCACAGAGAAGGGGGAGACAGAGAGATAGAGAAGGGGGGAACCAGAGAGAGACAAGGGGGAGACACAGCAAGAGATAAAGGGGAGACAGAGAGAGAAGGGGGAGACACAGAGAGAGAAAGAAAAGGGGACACAGAGAGAGAAAGAAAAGGGAGACAGAGAGAGAGAGAGAGAAGGGGGAGACACAGAGGAGAGAGAGAGAAGGGGAGATGTGGGAGAGAGAAGGGGGATACAGAGAGAGAGAGAAAGAGAGAGAAGGTGGACACACAGAGAGAGAAGGGGAGAAGGTGGGAGAGAGAGAGAGAAGGAGAGAGAGAGAGATGGGGACACAGAGAGAGAAGGGGGACACAGGGAGAGAGCGGGGGGAGAAAAGTGTTATGTTCCTGGTGCTCAGAACTAGAGAGATGTTGCATAGGGAGTCCAGAGCACCAGGACGTGACGCTGAAATAAGGTGTGGTATGGAAATAGCCCTTAGCACCCTACCTCCATTGTTTCACCCGTGTGGTCAGTTCACGCTAGAGTGACTATGGTTTCTTGGGCCCACGGCAGCCGCGTTTGAAGGGCGGATTAGGTCTGCCCAACTCCGATGCCCCCAGGTCTTAGAGTGAGACAAGGCGTGAACCGAGACAGGATAATAACAAGGAGGCCTCTAACTAAAGCAAACAGAAAGCTAGGGGCCACTAACAACCCTAAAACTAAATGTATGTGCGGCACGCCGCCAAAGGAAAAGAACAACAAAAGATACCACTGTCCACACCCCTACACGGCACTGTCGTGTACCGGGGAGGACAGTGAAAAGCGGAAACCTCCGCAAAACCACCAGAACAAAATAAACACAAGGACTAAGCGGCCTAGGCCGCAACACGCGGCAGAAGCCGCTACTCACGAAACCGGGAGAGAACCCCAATAAGCGAGAACCCCCAGATGACTGCAACAGGTTCACTTGGACTGGAAGGATTCCCAGGACCGGCTTCAGAACTCCAGGACTCGGGAGCACAGGGAGCAGGATCAACCAGATACAGCTGACCAGAAACAAACGTTGCAAGGCAGGAACAGTATACAGGAAGCTATCACCGGCGAGGCTGCAGTGTGCTGGCTCCCATAAAAAAGGCCCTGCTGGCCAATGACAGGAGGGCCAGCAAGACCAGCCCCCAGACCCTAATTACCAGTTGCCGTGCAGCTGCCCTGCTGCACGAACAACTAATCAATCTTATCTGGCAACGGGGAACGCGGTCCGCCAATGGTGTCCCCGTTGCCATGGACCCAGCGGCTGTGGACGCCTGGCGTCCTAGCATTGCCAGGGACCCGGTGGCTACAGTACGCACAGCGTCCTGGCGTTGCTAGGCGCCGGGCGGGCAGGGAGGGAAGTGCGGCGGCCGTGAGCGTCGCTCGGAAGCAGACCGAGCGGCGCCACGGACCGCGTCACCTAACAGTACCCCCCCCCCTTGAGGAGGGGTTAAAGAACCCATAAAGCTGGGTTTCTGAGGAAATTCCTGAAAGAATAATCTCTTAAGTTTAGGGGCATGTAAATTGTTATCCAGGACCCAAGACCTTTCTTCCGGGCCATAGCCTTTCCAGTGAACCAAAAAATAATGCCGGCCCGAGAAACTTTGGAATCTAAAACCTTCTCTACCAGGAACTCTTGTTGCCCCTGAACATCCACCGGAGGTCTACCCTGGGAAGTCTTCCGAGGGAATCTCCTGGAAGAAATATATTGCTTCAGAAGGGAACAGTGAAAAGTATTGCCAATTTTGAGTGATTTAGGCAAACGTAGCCGAAAAGCAACTGGATTGACCTTCTTAACGATAAGGAACGGTCCAATAAATTTGGGTCCCAATCTAGCCGAGGGTTGTCGGTGCTTGATGTTGCGGGTTGACAACCACACCTTATCTCCCACCTTAAAAGTGCATGGGCGTCGGAACCTATCAGAAATTTTTTTTTCTTGGAAGGCAGCCATCTTAAGGGCAAGGTGCACTTTTTTCAAAATAATTCTGAGATGGGAAGTTAAGGTCAACGAAGAGACTGGAAAATGAGAGTAAAAAGAATTGGCTCTAGGATGAAAGCCCAAGACCGAAAAGAATGGGGACTCCTTGGTGGAAGAATGACAAGAGTTATTATAGGGAAACTCGGCCAAAGGAAGAAATTCAGACCAATCATTCTGAAGTTTGGCCGAATATAGCCATAAATACTGTTTTAACGACTGATTAACACGTTCAGTTTGTCCGTTAGATTGTGGATGGTACCCAGATGTTAAAGAGAGTTTCATATTTAATGAGGCACAAAAACGTTTCCAGAAACGGGCAATGAATTGTGGTCCCCGATCAGAGACAATATCCATGGGTAAACCATGGAGCCTGAAAACATGGCGGAGAAACAAAACTGCCAACCCTTGAGCAGAGGGTAATCGGGGGAGAGCAATGAAGTGGGCCATCTTACTAAAACGGTCTACTACCACCCAAATGACTCGAAACCCAGCTGAAAGAGGAAGGTTCACCACGAAATCCATGGATATATGTGACCATGGCCTGAGAGGAACGGCTAGAGGCATGAGTTGCTCGACCGGCAACGATCGAGATACCTTGTACTGAGCACAAACCTGACAGGAACAGACAAATTCCCTTACATCTTTAGAAAGATTAGGCCACCACACTGAGTGAGAGATTAACTCCAAGGTCTTAGTGATACCCGGATGACCAGAAACCTTATTATCATGAAACTCAGCTAGAACAGTGCCTCTCAGAAATTCAGGGACGAAGAGACGATCTGCAGGAGTGACATTTGGAGCCTGCTGCTAAAGCTGGACTAGCTGTGTAAATAAATCCTGTGTTAGGCCAGCCCGGATGACAGACGATGGGACTATGGGGGTAGTAGCCGGGTGGTTATTGTGAACTGGAAGAAAACAACGTGACAGGGCATCGGCTTTCGTATTCTTGGAACCGGGCCTGAAGGTGATGATAAACCTGAAACGAGTAAAAAACAGTGCCCAACGTGCCTGTCGAGCATTAAGCCGTTTAGCTAACTCAATATACTGCAGGTTCTTGAGGTCAGTAAACACAGTAATGGTATGCCTTGCTTCTTCCAGCCAGTGCCTCCACTCCTCGAAAGCCCATTTAACTGCCAACAATTCTCGATTACCAACATCATAGTTGGATTCTGCGGAGGAGAATTTTCTGGACATGAAGGCACATGGGTGTAATTCCCGAGACTCCGGGTCTTCCTGAGAAAGGAAAGCCCCCACTCCAACCTCTGAGGCATCTACCTCGACAATAAAGGGGAGATCCGGGTTAGGGTGTCTGAGTACTGGAGCTGAGACAAAGGCCTGTTTCAAAGCCAGGAAGGCAGACTTGGCTTTAGGCGACCAATTGGAGGGGTCCTTTTTTAGTCAATGCCACAATAGGAGCAACCAAATCTGATAAGGTATGAATAAAACGCCTATAATAATTTGCAAACCCTAAAAAGCGCTGAATTGCTTTTAAGTTCGTGGGTTGTGCCCAATTTAAGATGGCCTGGAGTTTTTTTGGTTCCATGAAAAACCCCTTTGGAGAAATAATATACCCCAGGAAGGACACTTCTGTGATGTGGAAATCACATTTCTCCAGTTTGGCGTACAAATGATTTTCCCGTAACTTCTGAAGGACCAGTATTACATGGGTATTACATGGGTAATATGTTGTTCAAAGGACTCAGAGTAAATCAAAATGTCGTCTAAATAAACGACTACGAACTTTCCTAGAAAGTCGCGAAGGACGTCGTTGATGAGATCTTGAAATACAGCAGGAGCATTAGACAGCCCAAACGGCATCACCAGGTATTCATAATGTCCTGACTGTGTGCTGAAAGCCGTCTTCCACTCATCCCCAGATTTAATTCGGATGAGATTGTAAGCCCCTCTAAGATCGATTTTGGAAAAGATAACGGCAGTACGGAGCTGATCAAATAGTACAGAAATCAGTGGCAAGGGGTAGGTGTTTTTAACAGAAATCTTATTCAGAGCCCGATAATCTATACATGGTCTGAGCGACCCATCTTTTTTCTCAACAAAAAAGAACCCTGCACTCAATGGAGATTTCGAGGGCCTAATGAAGCCCTTCTTCAGGCTTTCCTGTACATAATCATTCATTGCCGTAGTTTCCGGCCCAGACAGGGCATATAGTCTCCCTTTATGTAAAGAGGCACCGGGAACTAAGTCAATGGCGCAGTCATAGGACCGATGAGGGGGCAGAATATCCGCATTACCCTTGGAGAAAACATCGGCAAAGTCCTGATATTCCAAAGGAATAAGTTCTGGGGTGACAGCCGCAACCCGGACTGGACGGGAAATACATTCCTTAACACAAAAGGGACCCCATCGGGAAATCTCCCCAGACCGCCAATCTATGGTGGGATTATGAAAGGCAAGCCAGGGGTGACCCAAAACTACGGGGACAGCCGGACAATGGGTAAGGTAAAACTCGATTTTCTCCGAATGTAAGGCCCCCACTGTCAGTTGTACTGGAGGTGTGCGGTGAGTGATTACCCCATTAGAAAGCGGACCACCATCCAAGCCGTGCATGGTGATACGTTTATCCAAAGGTATCTGTGGAACGCCCAAAGCCTGAGCCCAACCATGATCCATGAAATTTCCCGCAGCTCCACTGTCGACGAAGGCCGACACCAACGAACTGAGACTACCAAAGGAAATTTTTACAGGAACTAATAAGGAATCATTAGAGGAGATCAATTGCAGACCTAAGTGAACCCCCTCACAATTCACTTGGTCAGAGCGTTTCCCTGCTTATTCGGGCAATTACGTGCGATATGTCCCTTGCCACCACAATACAAGCAGAGACCAGAATTTTGCCTTCTGGTTCTTTCCTCTGGGAACAGCCGGGAGAGACCCATTTGCATGGGCTCCTCGACGTCCTCAGGGAAAGTATACACACATGGACTAGGCCTGAAACTAGCTCCTCTTTCAGCCCTCCGCTCCCGGAGACGACGATCAATTTTAATAGCAAGCTCCATGAGTTTGTCTAAAGTCTCTGGAGCGGGGTACTGAAGGAGACTGTCTTTAATAACTTCAGACAAACCGAGGCGAAACTGACTGCGCAGGGCCAGGTCATTCCAGCCACAGTCGTTCGACCAACGGCGAAACTCAGTACCATACACCTCTGCTGGATTTTTCCCTTGCTTAAGTGCACGCAGGTGGCTCTCAGCCGACGCTTCTCTATCAGGGTCATCGTACAAAAGGCCTAAGGACTTAAAAAAGGCATCTACAGATAGCAAGGCAACATCATCGGCTTTTAGCCCAAAAGCCCAGGTTTGCGGATCGCCTTGTAGTAATGACATCACAATCCCGACCCGTTGAGACTCAGTACCAGAGGATCGGGGCCTTAAACGAAAATAAAGCTTACAAGCTTCCTTGAAATTAAAAAAATCCTTTCGGTTACCCGAAAAACGGTCAGGAAGGTGCATCTTTGGTTCTGGAATCATACTCGGGGAGGCTCGCAAAAGATCTTCCTGCGATCTCACCCGAAGAGTAAGATCCTGAACCATCTGAGTTAGTTCCTGAATCTGGTTGGCCAAAAGCTGGCTGGGATTCGGTCCTAATACTGCCGGATTCATGAGGCCGAATTTCAAGGCCCACCAAATACAAATAACTCTTTCTTTTTTTTTCTTTTTGTTCGGCCGGTGATAATGTTACGTTCCTGGTGCTCAGAACTAGAGAGATGTTGCGTAGGGAGTCCAGAGCACCAGGACGTGACGCTGAAATAAGGTGTGGTACGGAAATAGCCCCTAGCACCCTACCTCCGTTGTTTCACCCGTGTGGTCAGTTAACGCCTGAGTGACTATGGTTTCTTGGGCCCACGGCAGCCGCGTTTGAAGGGCGGATTAGGTCTGCCCAACTCCGATGCCCCCAGGTCTTAGAGTGAGACAAGGCGTGAACCGAGACAGGATAATAACAAGGGGACCTCTAACTAAAGCAAACAGAAAGCTAGGGGCCACTAACAACCCTAAAACTAAATGTATGTGCGGCACGCCGCCAAAGGAAAAGAACAACAAAAGATACCACTGTCCACACCCCTACACGGCACCGTCGTGTACCGGGGAGGACAGTGAAAAGCAGAAACCTCCGCAAAACCACCAGAACAAAATAAACACAAGCACTAAGTGGCCTAGGCCGCAACACGCGGCAGAAGCCGCTACTCACGAAACCGGGAGAGAACCCCAATAAGCGAGAACCCCCAGATGACTGCAACAGGTTCACTTGGACTGGAAGGATTCCCAGGACCGGCTTCAGAACTCCAGGACTCGGGAGCACAGGGAGCAGGATCGACCAGATACAGCTGACCAAGAACAAACGTTGCAAGGCAGGAACAGCATACAGGAATCTATCACCGGCGAGGCTGCAGTGTGCTGGCTCCCATAAAAAAGGCCCTGCTGGCCAATGACAGGAGGGCCAGCAAGACCAGCCCCCAGATCCTAATTACCAGTTGCCGTGCAGCTGCCCTGCTGCACGAACAACTAATCAATCTTATCTGGCAATGGGGAACGCGGTCCGCCAATGGCGTCTCCGTTGCCATGGACCCAGCGGCTGTGGACGCCCGGCGTCCTAGCGTTGCCAGGGACCCGGCGGCTACAGTACGCATGGCGTCCTGGCGTTGCTAGGCGCCGGGCAGGCAGGGAGGGAAGTGCGGCGGCCGTGAGCGTCGCTCGGAAGCAGACCGAGCGGCGCCGCGGACCGCGGCACCTAACAAAAAGGGGGAGAGAGAGTGAAGTGGGGAGACAAGGAGAGTGAAGTGGGGAGACAAGGAGAGTGAAGTGGGGAGACAAGGAGAGAGAAGTGGGGAGACACAGAGAAAGAGACGGTGCGAGACACAGAGAGAGAATGGGGAGACAGAGAGAAGGGAAGAAGGTGGGAGACACAGAGAAAGAAGGGGGAGACAAAGAGAGAGAGGGGAGAGACACAAAACTTAAGAAGGGGAGACAGAGAGAGAGGGGGACACAGGGAGAGAAAGGGGGAGGGAGAGAAGAGGTGAGACAGAGAGAGTGAAGTGGGGAGACACGGAGAGAGAAGGGGGATACAGGGAGAGAAGGTGGCTGACACACAGAGAGAAGGAGCGAGACATAGAGACAGAGAAGGGGGAGAAACAGAGAGAGAAGAAGACAAAGAGAGAGAAAGAAGGGGGAGACACAGAGAGAGAGAGAAGGGGAGACAGAGAGAGAGAATGGGGAGACACAGAGAGAGAGCATGGGGAGACACACAGAGAGAGAATGGGGAGACAGAGAGAGAAGGGGGAGACAGAGAGAGAGAGAGAGAGAGAGAGAAGGGGGGAGACAGAGAGAAGGGGGGAGACAGAGAGAGAGAGAAGGGGGGAGACAAAGAGAGAGAACGGGGAGACAGAGAGGGAGAGAGAAGGGGAGAGACACAGATAGAGAAGGGGGGAGACAGAGAGAGAAAGAAGGGGGAGACACAGAGTGGAGTGAAAGCTAAGGGGAGACACAGAGAGAAGGGGCGAGAGAGAGAGGGGACACAGATAGAGGGAGAGAAGGGGTGAGACAGAGAGAAAGAGAAGGGGAGGAGACATAGAGCGTGAGAGAGAAAATGGGGTAGAGAGAGAAGGGGTTGAGACAGGTACTCCCTTTGGTATCATGTTACCAGAGAAGGGAGACACAGGGATAGAGCGGGGGGGGGGGGGAGACACAGAGAGAGAGAAGGGGGCGAGACACAGAGAGAGAGAAGGGGCGAGACACAGAGAGAGAGAAGGGGAAGGATAGAGAGAAGAGGGAGAGAGTAGGGGGAGAGAGAGAGAGAAAGGGGAGACAGAGAGAAAGAAGGGGGAGACAGAGAAAGAAAGGGGGGAGAGAGAGAAGGGGAGAAGGTAGGACACACAGAGAAAGAAGGGGGAGACAAATATAGAGAGAGAGGGGAGAGACACAAAATGAAAGAGACAGAGAGAGTGGGGACACAGGGAGAGAGAGGGGAAGGAGAGAAGGGGGAGACCGAGAGAGAGAAGGGGGATACAGGGAGAGAAGGTGGCTGACACAAAGAGAGAAGGGGTGAGACACAGAGACAGAGAAGGAAGAGACATAGAGAAGAGGACGACACATAGAGAGAAAGAAGGGGGAGACACAGAGAGAGAAAGAGAGATGGGGAGACAGAGAGAGAGAAGGGGGAGACAGAGAGAGAAGGGGCAGACAGAGAGAGAGAAGGGGGAGACAGAGAGAGAGAGAAGAGGGAGACACAGAGATGAGAAGGGGAGAGACACAAAGAGAGAAGGGGGGAGACAGACAGAGAAAGAAGGGGGAGACACAGAGTGGAGTGAAAGCAAGGGGAGAAACACAGAGAGAAGGGTCGAGAGAGAGAGGGGACACAGATAGAGAGGGAGAGAAGGGGTGAGACAGAGAGGAAGAGAAGGGGAGGAGACACAGAGCGGTATTCCCTTTGGTATCATGTTACCAGAGAAGGGGGGCACAGGGAGAGAGCGGGGGGAGAGAAGAGGGAGACACACAGAGAGAGAAGGGGCGAGACACAGAGAGAGAAAGGGCGAGACAGAGAGAGAGAGAAAGGGCGAGACACAGAGAGAGAGAGAAGGGGGAGAGAGAGTGAAGGGGGGGGAGAGAGAGGGGGGGAAGAGACAGAGAAGGGGTATAGAGAGCAAGAAGGGGGAGACAGAGAAAGAAGGGGGAGACAGAGAAAGAAAGGGGAGAGAGAGAAGGGGGGATACAGAGAGAGAGAGTGAGAGAGAGAGAGAGAGAAGGGGAGAAGGTGGGAGAAACAGAGAAAGAAGGGGGAGACAAAGAGAGAGAGAGAGGGGAAGGCACAAAATGAAAGAAGGGGGAGACAGAGAGGGGGGACACAGGGAGAGAGAGGGGGAGGGAGAGAAGGGGTGAGACAGAGAGAGAAGGGGGATACAGGGAGAGAAGATAGCTGACACACAGAGAGAAGGAGCGATACACAGAGACAGAGAGAGTAGAGGAAGACACAGAGAGAGAAAGAAGGGGGAGACACAGAGAGAGAACAAAGAGGAAACACAGAGAGAGAGAGAAGGGGGGGACACACAGAGAGAGAGAAAGGGGAGACACAGATATGAGAAGGGGGAGACACAGAGAGAGAAGGGGGGGAGAGAGAGAGGGAGAAGGGGGAGACAGAGAAAGAAGGGGGAGACACAGAGTGGAGTGAAAGCAAGGGGAGACACACAGAGAGAAAGGGCAGGAGAGAGAGGGGACACAGATAGAGAGGGAGAGAAGGGGTGAGACAGAGAGAAAGAGAACGGGGGACACAGAGAGGAAGAGAAGGGGAGGAGACACAGAGTGTGAGAGAGAAAAGGGGGTAGAGAGAGAAAGGGCTGAGACAGGTATTCCCTTTGGTATTATGTTACCAGTTATCCCCTAACCCCTCCGTACAGGCAGCATTTCGTACCTTCAATAGCAGTGCCAGTGGATCACCGTCTTTAGCGGTGGCAGCAGCAGCAGGTCCCCATCTTTACCGGCGGCAGCAGCGGGTCCCAGACTTTAGCAGTGGCAGCAGCAGGTCCCCGTCTTTAGAGACGGCAGCAGTGGGTTCCCTTCATTAGCGCTGGCAGCAGCCCCTATCATTTGGATCTCGCAGCGTTAAGCCGCAGCAGCACACAACAGAAAGGAGGAGGGGGAGGAAACATGAGTTGAGGGGAGGGCCGCCTCGGCCCGCGACCAGCTTCTTCCATATCTGCGCAGGGAGTGCATTCAACTGCGCTACATTACATATAATGTGAGCACTCTGTGGGGTGGAGGGGGTGAGGGAGCCAGGGAAACAGCGGGCGGGACTTCGGACAGCCACTGATGGTGGTGACAGAAAAAAAAAAGGAGATTTATGGTAAGACTTACCATGGTTAAATCTCTTTCTTCGAGGTAGGTACACTGGATTCCACATGGAATAACATCAGGGTGTAGAGTTGGATCTTGATCCGAGGCACCAACAGGCTAAAGCTTTGACTGTTCCCAAGATGCACTGCACCGCCTCCTCTATATCCCCGCCTCCAGGCACTGGAGCTCAGTTTTGTTAACCAGTCCAATGCAATAGCAGGTAAAACCTTTGTGGTTTTGCACAGGTTCTAGCGAAGCTTTCAGTCGCATGGCACAACGCAGGAAGATTGACAGGAAGGGGGCGTTTCTAGGTGTCAACTGACCATTTTCTGGGAGTGTTTGGAAAAACGCAGACGTGCCAGGGAAAACGCAGGCATGGCTGGGCGAACGCTGGGTGGGTGTGTGACGTCAAAAGCCAACCCTCCAACGTTAGAATCAACGAAGACGAAGAGAAAGTCCAGGGCTGGTCTTGTTTTGCACAAAATGTTTTTGCAGGCGCTCTGCTGCACAGGCATTCGCACTTCTGCAAAGCGTAAATACACTCGCCGGTGGGCGGCTAAAAGGCATTTGCACGGCTGCTAAAAACTGGTAGCGAGCGAACAACTCAGAATGACCCCCATAGGGAGGCTGAATCCATAAAACACCCTGAGTGAAAGTGTGAGCGTCAGGAAGAGATGCAATCTTTCTCTGAAACAACACAGACAAGGCAGATATATGAACCTTGAGGGAGGACAGACAAAGGCCTAAGTCCAGGCCCTGTTGCAGAAAAGCCAAAAGTTTGGCAGTACTGAACTTGTATAGATCGTATTTCTTAGCCGCACACCAGGTGAAGTAAGAATTCCAGACCCTATAATAAATCCGAGCCGAAGCTGGTTTACGGGATTTCAACATAGTTTGAATAACCGCCTCAGAAAATCCTTTGGCCCTCAGGAGTGAAGTTTCAAGAGCCACGCCATCAAACCAGTCGGGCCAGATCCTGGTAGACACAAGGGCCCTGAACGAGGAGGTCTGGGCGTTGCGGAAGCAGAAGAGGACGCTCTATTGAGAGACCCTGCAGGTCTGAGAACCAATGCTGCCTGGGCCACACTGGAGTGCTTAGAAGTAGTATCCCTCCTTCTTGCTCGAACTTCCTTATTACCCTGGGCAGTAGTGACACCGGAGGGAACACGTACGGCAGCCGAAAATTCCATGGAATTGCCAGTGCATCCACGAACGCTGCTTGAGGATCCCTTGTTCTTGCTCCGAAGACCGGAACCTTGTGATTGTGTTGAGACACCATCAGGTCTACATCTGGTAGGCCCCACTTGTCCACTAGGAGTTGAAATACTTCTGGATGAAGGCTCCACTCTCCGGCGTGTGCGTCCTGACAATTGAGGAAGTCCGCTGCCCAGTTGAGGACCCCCGGAATGAACACTGCCGATATGGCTGCCAGATGGCGTTCCGCCCATTAAAGAATCTTTGACACTTCCAACATTGCCATGCGGCTTCACGTGCCGCCTTGATGATTTATGTACGCCACTGTGGTGGCATTGTCTGACTGTACTTGAACAGGCCTGTTCTGTACCAGAGCCAGGGCAAGTTTTAGAGCACTGAACACTGCCCGCAACTCCAGAATATTTATCGGGAAGAGAGATTCCTCCCTGGTCCACCGACCCTGAAGAGAGTATTGCTCCAACACCATGCCCCAACCCAGCAGACTGGCATCTGTCGCTAGGAGGACCCAGTTGGAGATCCAGAAGGGACGACCCTGCTCAATTGTTGGTCCTGTAGTCACCAGTTCAGTGACAGATGAACCTCCAGAGTCAAGGAGATCATGTGAGATCTGATCTGGTGAGGCAGGTGAGGCGAGAGTGAAATTGAGCGTACTCTACCATGTCGAAAGCAGACACCATGAGGCCTAGTACTTGCATCGCAGAGTGTATCAACACTCATGGGCGAGAGGAGAAGCATCTTATCCTGTCCTGAAGCTTCAGGACCTTCTCTGGAGACAAGAACAAATGTTGGTTGTGTGTCAAGTAATGCCCCCAGGTGCACCATGCTCTCTGCAGGGACCAGTGAGGATTTCTTCCAATTGATGAGCCACCCGTGTCCTTGTAGAAATTGGACCATCAGTTACAGATGACGTGTGAGAACCTCTGGGGAGTTTGCCAGGATAAGCAAGTCGTCCAGATACGGCAGGATCCTGATACCTTGCCAGCGGAGAATAGCCGTCATGACCTTGGTGAAGATCTGAGGAGCTGTAGTCAGTCCAAAGGGCAAGGCTTGGAATTGATAATGTAGGTTACCAATAGCAAACCGCAGATATTGCTGATGCGATACAGCAATAGGTATGTGTAGGTAAGAATCCTGTATGTCCAGGGATACCATCTAATCCTTGGGCTCTAAAGCCAGAACAATAGAGCGAAGAGTTTCCATACGGAATTTGGATACCTTCACAAATTTGTTCAATGATTTGAGGTTGAGAATGGGCCGGGAGGATCCATTCGGCTTTGGGACTAGGAACAGAGTTGAGTAGTACCCCCTGCCCCTCTGAGACAGAGGTACCGGCACTATCACTCCCGTGTCCAGGAGTGATTGCACCACCAAACATAGAGTCTTTGCCTTTAACGGATCCGAAAGGATAACCATCGAGCAAAACCTGTGAGGGGGACGTGTCTCGAAAGAGATGGCATATCCGCGAGTGACGACTTCCCTCACCCAGGCGTCCGAAGTGGTCTGTAACCATACCTGGGTGAACCGCAGAAGTCGGCCTCCCACCCAGGGATCCCCCAGGGGGAGGCCCGTCCCGTCATGCAGCAGGCTTGTCTGGTTTGGATAAACAGCAAAAACAGCAGGAGGGAATACTCGTATAAGCGCCTATTCCTGTAAAATAAAAATAAAGTTTATACGTTCCTTGCATGTTGTATATGTGATGAGATTCTCTTGTCCTCTGTCTCCAATGTTTCAGTCCTTAAATGGGAATACTCAGTCCCAATGGATATATATGAAAAAAGAAACAAAGGCAGATGTGTAGAAATGCTTCGTGTTCGTCTTATTTTCTATTACCCACTAGGCTTTAAGGAAGGGAGATAATGAAGCTCCACAGTGCGTACCCCAACTCACAATGGAGTACACCAAGACGTATATATCACGGTTTCTTTATAACATGACCATGTATAACCTTCACCCCGAAATTTCTAGAAAAGGATGCGTACCCTACTCACTTATGAGGAGGGAGTTTTCAAACTCTGTAAAGGTTTCTTTGGTCGAGATGAAATGTATGTATGGAGACTCTTCTCTTCCCTCTGTCACCAGTCCTTTCACCGGGAATTCTCAGTTCCCATGGGTATGCGGAAAAAAGGTAACAGACAATGTGTAGAAATGTCTTATACCTATATGGTTACATATAGCCCACTTAAACCAGAAGGAAGGATGGTGGTTATTTATAGAGCGTACCCCAACTCACAATGGAGTTCCCCAAGATGTGTGTATATTGGTATCTTTTCAACAGGACCACATGTGACCTTCACCAAGGAGTTTCTAGACAGGGATGCGTACCCACACTCACACGATCAGATGGTAATACCCTCCTATCTGGGTTTCTTTATCCAAAATGGAGTAAAAAATACCCCAAAAAAGTGGGTGATGTGATAACAGTATCTCCTCAAAAAAACTTTCAACACAAAAGTCCAGGAATCACTTTTTTTTTTTTAAATAAAATATTTTTATATATAAAAAAAAGTCTGATTACATAAACCCCATAGCTGGGGTAAATCACAATAAAAATGTACACAAAATGTTAACATCCATGAAAACAAGATTAAAAAAAGGGGATTCCAAAGCAGGAAAGGAAATTCCCACCACTAGTCGCATAAGGGGAAGTCCGGACCCCCCAACGGACGTAGTGATGGAACAAATACCTCCTAGGTCCCCGATGTGTAGAAAAATTCTGTATCACGGTGCCAGGATCAGTCGACGCGTTTCGGCTCTTAATGTCTTGATAAAGGCTCCATTAAGAGCCGAAACGCGTCAAATTTTTCTACACATCGGGGACCTAGGAGGTATTTGTTCCATCACTACGTCCGTTGGGGGGTCCGGACTTCCCCTTATGCGACTAGTGGTGGGAATTTCCTTTCCTGCTTTGGAATCCCCTTTTTTTTATCTTGTTTTCATGGATGTTAACATTTTGTGTACATTTTTATTGTGATTTACCCCAGCTATGGGGTTTATGTAATCAGACTTTTTTTATATATAAAAATATTTTATTTAAAAAAAAAAAGTGATTCCTGGACTTTTGTGTTGAAAGTTTTTTGAGGAGATACTGTTATCACATCACCCACTTTTTGGGGGTATTTTTTAATCCATTTTGGATAAAGAAACCCAGATAGGAGGGTATTACCATCTGATCGTGTGAGTGTGGGTACGCATCCCTGTCTAGAAACTCCTTGGTGAAGGTCACATGTGGTCCTGTTGAAAAGATACCAATATACACACATCTTGGGGAACTCCATTGTGAGTTGGGGTACGCTCTATAAATAACCACCATCCTTCCTTCTGGTTTAAGTGGGCTATATATAACCATATAGGTATAAGACATTTCTACACATTGTCTGTTACCTTTTTTCCGCATACCCATGGGAACTGAGAATTCCCGGTGAAAGGACTGGTGATAGAGGGAAGAGAAGAGTCTCCATACATACATTTCATCTCGACCAAAGAAACCTTTACAGAGTTTGAAAACTCCCTCCTCATAAGTGAGTAGGGTACGCATCCTTTTCTAGAAATTTCGGGGTGAAGGTTATACATGGTCATGTTATAAAGAAACCGTGATATATACGTCTTGGTGTACTCCATTGTGAGTTGGGGTACGCACTGTGGAGCTTCATTATCTCCCTTCCTTAAAGCCTAGTGGGTAATAGAAAATAAGACGAACACGAAGCATTTCTACACATCTGCCTTTGTTTCTTTTTTCATATATATCCATTGGGACTGAGTATTCCCGTTTAAGGACTGAAACATTGGAGACAGAGGACAAGAGAATCTCATCACATATACAACATACAAGGAACGTATAAACTTTATTTTTATTTTACAGGAATAGGCGCTTATACGAGTATTCCCTCCTGCTGTTTTTGCTGTTTGTGTTTATTTGTGGGTGTGGTGACACCTGTTAGGGAGGTTATATATGTTAAAGCAGCCTGTGTTTGCGCACATCACCAAAGTACTGCTGTTTTTTTGTTTAGAATTGTCTGGTTTGGATGCCCAAGAACATTTAGGCTTGGGCTTAGAGGTTTTGGAAGTGCAAGCCTGTTTCAGGTACGCCTGACCCTTTGCTTTACTTGGAGGTCAAAAGGAGGTACTTTTAGCCTTCGGAGCCGAAGGATTAGTACTTGGTAGACATGCAGTTTTAGCAGACGCTAAATTAGTAACAATCTTGTTCAAATCTTCCCCAAATAGGATGTCTCCCTTAAAAGGGATCACCTCCAAGGTCTTTTTAGAAAAAGACAAAAGTAATAGAGAACTGCTGCACCTCAGAGAGCTGCAGTGGGGATGTCTAAAGGTGGTCACTCAACAACCATGGGGCATACAGTACAAGAAAAATTGGACATCACTTCTGCGCTCATCAAATGACTAGACAAACAGTAAAATAATGTGGCATGGAACAAGTCTGTGATCCACGTCTTAAAGTGAGTTCTGATATGTCTGATCCCTTTCTAAAGTCCTTTTTTTCAATAAAGATGGCACAGGACGTAAGGTAACTTGGATGCGTACCGTCCTCGCATAAAGGTATCTTTGGTTCTGTGCTCCTTTCTTTCGCCTTGCTTCTCTGGATGAAACACTTGATCGGTTCTTATCCTCAGGGATGGAAAAAGAACAGAGGAACGACTGATAGTGTAGTAGGTTCGTATTATAAATATACACTCTTAAAGAACTCTATTCTTGTGCCCCTTATTCTCTTAATGTGGAGGTGCATACCATACTCACATCCATACAGAGGGGGTGAACACATATAAAGGTATCTTTAGTTCCACTTGTGGTTCATTATCCTTAATCCCGATTTTACCAGCTAGAGTCACCCACACGTAAGTGAGACAGATAGTAAGTATAATGGGCGTACCCAACTCACACTAGAAAGTGCGGAGACCACATATAAAGGTATCTTTAGTCCCACTTGTGGTTCATTATCCTTAATCCCGATTTTACCAGCTAGAGTCACCCACACGTAAGTGAGACAGATAGTAAGTATAATGGGCGTACCCAACTCACACTAGAAAGTGCGGAGACCAGTTCATAAAGGTATCTTTAGAGTGGTCCTGGTAATTCTTTGTCCCAGTCTATGATTCCACTCCTGCGGTTTGCTCATGCGCTAGTGTAGCCAGGATCCCGCTGGAACGCACCGATTAGCAGCTTAGTGATGTCACAGAAACGAGCGTCTGGCGTATAGAACGGGGGGAGGAGCCTTTAGAGTCCAGGTCTACCGACCAGGACCGCAACCACAGAATCCGGCGAACCAGAATAGATGTAGTAGACGCTTTGGCTGCCAGAACACCGGCATCAGACACCGCCTCCTGAATGTAATGAGAGGCTGTGGTAATATATGAAAGGCACTGTCTGGCATTATCAGAAAAATCCAGCGGTAGCTCTGCCTCAACAGCCTGAACCCAGGCTTCAATACCCTTTGCAGCCCAAGAAGCAGCTATAGTGAGTCTATGTACAGCACCCGCAAGAGTGTAAATAAACTTCAAGCAACCCTCCACGCGCTTATCCGTCAGTTCTTTCAGAGAGGTGACGGTAGTGACAGGCAGAGTAGAAGACAACACAAGACGAGCTACATGTGAGTCCACCGGTGGTGGTGTTTCCCAATTCTTACTTAACTCTGCAGAGAGAGGATAACGAGCTAGCATCTTTGAAAACAGGGAGAATTTCTTCCCTGGAGACTCCCAGGATTCCTGACGTATGTCAACCAAATGGTCAGAATGTGGCAAAACTAATTTAGTAACCTTCTGACGTTTAAACTTATCAGGTTTGTTAGACTTATCTGGAGGATCAGTTTCATTCTCAATCTGAAGAATCAGTTTGATAGCCTCCAATAGGTCAGGTACATCAACCTGCATTGTAGATTCCTCATCAGAAGCGTCTGCATCAGTGTCTGATGGGTCAGTATATACCCCATCTTCATCGGATGAAGTATCCGAAACATGAGTGGATTGTGAGGAACAAATGGCCCGTTTAGATGACACATTGGTCCTAGGAGGGCGAGGGATTCGTTTTTTTATTTAACTAAAGACTGATTTAATTGCTGTAACTCAGTAGACAGAGTATCCGCCCACGGCGGATTAACTACAGGGAGAATATGTGGCTGTAATGGCACAGGAGGTCCCACAGGGGGCGTAAGTCTCGTTACTAGCGTAGTCAGTAAATTAGAAAAAGCAGCCCTAGGTTGGTCTTGGTGTGCCACCGGTGCTGCAGACTGACTGAGGGGTACAGAACCCCCGTTACCTGGACCCTCAGCTGGAATATTTACCTCAGATAAAGCCGCGGCGTCAGCACTACATGATGCAGGATCAGCCACGGATCTCCCGCCCTGTGTAGCAGACATTATATGGAAACGTAGCCTTAGGGCGTAACAGTACAATATAGGTGGTCATTCCTAGCTGCATTCGGTCGCTGCGCAGCGATGAGGCAAAAAAAGGCACTTCTGCGCATGCGTATGCGTCGCAATGCGCGCGCACGTTGTACTTCTACAACGGCCGATGTAGCTTCACGCAGGGTCTAGCGAAGCTTTTCAGTCGCACTGCTGATCGCAGAGTGATTGACATGAAGTGGGCGTTTCTGGGTGTCAACTGACCGTTTTCAGGGAGTGTTCAGAAAAACGCAGGCGTGCCAGTAAAAACCAGGCGTGGCTGGGCTAACGCAAGGCATGTTCGTGACATCAAAACAGGAACTGAATAGTCTGAAGTGATTGCAAGCGCTGAGTAGGTATTGAGCTACTCTAAAACTGCACAAAAAAACTTTGCCGCCGCTCTGCGATCCTTTCGTTCACACTTCTGCTAAGCTAAAATACACTCCCAGTGGGAGGCGGCATAGCGTTTGCACGGCTGCTAAAAACTGCTAGCGAGCGAAAAACTCGGAATGACCACCATAGCCAGACACAGTACCTGACAAAAAACCCCCGTGAAGTGTGCCAATGCAGAACACAAACAGAGGATTTAAGTGGTATATGGTGACTAAAATACACAGAGAAAAATACAAAAAAAAGTATATCCTGTGAAACACTATATATATATATATATATATACTGTATATATATATAACAATAAGGAAACGGGCGCGCCGGATGGTGCATTAAAAGAATAAAAATGCTGTATTACAAAACAAGATAACCACAGCAGGCAGAACCCGTACCAAGGCTGGCGGTCAAACTACCACTGGTATATTAGGTGTTGCAGAGTTACCCAAGGCATAAGCACCACGTCCTCCGCCGGATTCTCCTCCTTGCGTCAAACCACGCCCATACGCGTTTCGACACCAGACTTCGTCAGTGGGCCCAGGGTACAGAATATAGTGATAGCAAGACGTGATGCACAGAATGGAAACCACACAGGAGCTATAGGCACACCAGTCACATGTACAATGCAGAAAATAAGAATTTACTCACCGGTAATTCTATTTCTCGTAGTCCGTAGTGGATGCTGGGAACTCCGTAAGGACCATGGGGAATAGCGGGCTCCGAAGGAGGCTGGGCACTCTAGAAAGATTTATGACTACCTGGTGTGCACTGGCTCCTCCCACTATGACCCTCCTCCAAGCCTCAGTTAGGACACTGTGCCCGGACGAGCAGACATAATAAGGAAGGATTTAGAATCCCGGGTAAGACTCTTACCAGCCACACCAATCACACCGTACAACACGTGATACTATATCCAGTTTGACAGTATGAAAACAACTGAGCCTCTCAACAGATGGCTCAACAATAACCCTTTAGTTAACAATAACTATTTACAAGTATTGCAGACAATCCGCACTTGGGATGGGCGCCCAGCATCCACTACGGACTACGAGAAATAGAATTACCGGTGAGTAAATTCTTATTTTCTCTAACGTCCTAGTGGATGCTGGGAACTCCGTAAGGACCATGGGGATTATACCAAAGCTCCCAAACGGGCGGGAGAGTGCGGATGACTCTGTAGCACCGAATGAGAGAACTCCAGGTCCTCCTCAGCCAGGGTATCAAATTTGTAGAATTTTGCAAACGTGTTTGCCCCTGACCAAGTAGCTGCTCGGCAAAGTTGTAAAGCCGAGACTCCTCGGGCAGCCGCCCAAGATGAGCCCATCTTCCTTGTGGAATGGGCATTTACAGATTTTGGCTGTGGTATGCCTGCCACAGAATGTGCAAGCTGAATTGTACTACAAATCCAGCGAGCAATAGACTGCTTAGAAGCAGGAGCACCCAGCTTGTTGGGTGCATACAGGATAAACAGCGAGTCAGAGTTTCTGACTCCAGCCGTCCTGGAAACATATATTTTCAGGGCCCTGACAACGTCTAGCAACTTGGAGTCCTCCAATGCACTAGTAGCCGCCGGCACCACAATAGGCTGGTTCAGGTGAAACGCTGACACCACCTTAGGAAGAAATTGGGGACGAGTCCTCAATTCTGCCCTATCCATATGGAAAATCAGATAAGGGCTTTTACATGATAAAGCCGCCAATTCTGACACTCGCCTGGCTGAAGCCAAGGCCAATAACATGACCACTTTCCACGTGAGATATTTTAGATCCACGGTTTTTAGTGGCTCAAACCAATGTGATTTTAAGAAAACTCAACACCACGTTGAGATCCCAAGGTGCCACAGGGGGCACAAACGGGGGCTGAATATGCAGCACTCCTTTCACAATGCCTGAACTTCAGGTACTGAAGCTAATTCTTTTTGAAAGAAAATCGACAGAGCCGAGATCTGTACTTTAATGGAGCCTAGACTTAGGCCCATATTCACTCCTGCTTGCAGGAAATGTAGAAATCGACCTAGTGGAAATTCCTCTGTTGGGGCCTTTTTGGCCTCGCACCATGCAACATATTTCCGCCACATGCGGTGATAATGCTTTGCCGTAACATCTTTCCTTGCTTTAATAAGCGCAGGAATGACTTCTTCCGGAATACCCTTTTCCTTCAGGATCCGGCGCTCAATCGCCATGCCGTCAAACGCAGCCGCGGTAAGTCTTGGAACAGACAGGGCCCCTGCTGAAGCAGGTCCTGTCTGAGCGGCAGAGGCCATGGGTCCTCTGATATCATTTCCTGAAGTTCCGGGTACCAAGCCCTTCTTGGCCAATCCGGAACCACGAGTATCGTTCTTACTCCTCGCCATCTTATTATTCTCAGTACCTTTGGTATGAGAGGCAGAGTAGGGAACACATAAACCGACTGGTACACCCACGGTGTCACTAGAGCGTCCACAGCTATCGCCTGAGGGTCCCTTGACCTGGCGCAATATCTCTTTAGCTTTTTGTTGAGGCGGGACGCCATCATGTCCACCTGTGGCCTTTCCCAACGGTTTACCAACAGCAGGAAGACTTCTGGATGAAGTCCCCACTCTCCCGGGTGTAGGTCGTGTCCGCTGAGGAAGTCTGCTTCCCAGTTGTCCACTCCCGGAATGAACACTGCTGACAGTGCTAGTACGTGATTTTCCGTCCATCGGAGAATCCTTGTGGCTTCTGCCATTGCCATCCTGCTTCTTGTGCCGCCCTGTCGGGTCACATGGGCGACTGCCGTGATGTTGTCTGACTGTATCAGTACCGGCTGGTTTTGAAGCAGGGGTCTTGCCTGACTTAGGGCATTGTAAATGGCCCTCAGTTCCAGAATTTATATGTAGGGAAGTCTCCTGACTTGACCATAGGCCCTGGAAGTTTCTTCCCTGTGTGACTGCTCCCCAGCCTTGAAGGCTGGCATCCGTGGTCACCAGGACCCAGTCCTGTATGCCGAAACTGCGGCCCTCTAGAAGATGAGCACCCTGCATCCACCACAGTAGAGACACCCTGGTCCTTGGAGACAGGGTTATCATTTGATGCATTTGAAGATGCGATCCCGACCACTTATCTAAGAGGTCTCACTGGAAGGTCCTCGCATGGAACCTGCCGAAAGGAATTGCTTCGTATGAAGCCACCATTTTTCTCAGGACTCGTGTGCAACGATGCACCGATACCCTTTTGGTTTTAGGAGGTCTCTGACTAGAGATGACAGCTCCTTGGCTTTCTCCTGCGGGAGAAACACTTTTTTCTGTTCTGTGTCCAAAATCATCCCCAGGAACAGTAAGCGAGTGGAAGGAACCAGCTGTGACTTTGGAATGTTCAGAATCCAGCCATGCTGTTGTAGCACCTCCTGAGATAGTGCTACTCCGACGAGTAACTGCTCCCTGGACCTTGCCTTTATAAGGAGATCGTCCAAGTATGGGATAAATAAAAACTCCCTTTTTTTTTTTGAAGGAGTATCATCATTTCTGCCATTACCTTGGTAAACACCCTCGGTGCCGTGGACAGTCCAAACGGTAGTGTCTGGAATTGGTAATGGCAATCCTGTACCACAATCTGAGGTACTCCTGGTGAGGAAGGTAAATAGGGACATGCAGGTAAGCATCCTTGATGTCCAGGGATACCATGTAATCCCCCTCATCAAGGCTTGCAATAACCGCCCTGAGCGATTCCATCTTGAACTTTGTTATGTAAGTGTTCAAGGATTTCCATTTTAAAATGGGTCTCACCGAACCGGCTGGTTTCGGTACCACAAACAGTGTGGAATAGTAACCCCGTCCTTGTTGAAGTAGGGGCACCTTGACTATCACCTGCTGGGAATACAGCTTGTGAATTGCCTCTAGCACAGCCTCCCTGCCTGAGGGAGTTGTCGGCAAGGCAGATTTGAGTAAACGGCGGGGGGGAGACGCCTCGACTTCCAGCTTGTACCCCTGAGATACTACTTGAAGGATCCAGGGATCCACCTGTGAGCGAGCCCACTGATCGCTGAAATTTTTGAAACGGCCCCCCACCGTACCTGGCTACGCCTGTGGAGCCCCCGCGTCATGCGGTGGACTCAGAGGAAGCAGGGGAAGAATTTTGATTCTGGGGACTGGCTGCTGGTGCAGCTTTTTCCCTCTTCCCTCGTTTTTTTTGAAGCCGAAAGGACTGTACCTGATAAT
The DNA here is from genome assembly GCF_028390025.1 of Pseudophryne corroboree. NCBI lineage: Eukaryota > Metazoa > Chordata > Amphibia > Anura > Myobatrachidae > Pseudophryne > Pseudophryne corroboree. Next base: position 137,137,171 of record NC_086449.1, read on the forward strand.
ACAGTGCGTTTCTTAGGCTGTGAGGAAACCTGAGGTAAAATATTTTCATCCCAGCTGTTGCTGTGGATACGAGGTCCCAGAGACCATCCCCAACCAATTCCTCACCCTTATAAGGCTCTATGTGCCTTTTAAAGTCAGCATCACCTGTCCAGTGTCGGGTCTCCAATACCCTCCTGACAGAATGGACATTGCAATAATGCAGGATGCCAGCCGGCAAAATATTCCTCTGTGCATCCCTCATATATAAGACGACGTCTTATGTTCGCAAAATAGTATCCCTGTTTGAAAGGGGTACAGACCACGCTGCAGCAGTCTGCAGGTCTCAGTCTAGTACCTGAGTGTGTAATTACAGACTTCAGGATAGCCTCCTGCTATTTATCAGCAGGTACCTTCAAAGTGGCCGTATCCTAAGACGGCAGTGCCACCTTGACAAACGTGTGAGCGCCTTATCCACCCTAGGGGATATCTCCCAGCGTAACTTATCCTCTGGCGGGAAAGGGTACGCCATCAGTAACTTGTTAGAAATTACCAGTTTCTTATCGGGGAAACCCACGCTTTTTCACACTTCATTCACTCATTTGATGGGGGAACAAAACACTGCCTGCTTTTTCTCCCCACATAAAACCCTTTGTTTTTAGTGGTACTTGGGTTAATGTCAGAAATGTGTAACACATTTTATATTGCCGGGATCATGTAACGGATGTTCCTAGTGGATTGTGTATATGTCTCAACCTCGTCGACACTGGAGTCAGACTCCGTGTCGACATCTGTGTCTGCCATCTGAGGGAGTGTTGATGGCCTTTGAGACGTCTGGGCAGGCGCGGGCTGAGAAGCCGGCTGTCCCATAGCTGTTACGTCATCCAGCCTTTTATGTAAGGAGTTGACACTGTCGGTTAATACCTTCCACCTATCCATCCACTCTGGTGTCGGCCCACAGGGGCGACATCTCATTTATCGGCATCTGCTCCGCCTCCACATAAGTCTCCTCATCAAACCTGTCGACACAGCCGTACCGACACACCGCACACACACAAGGAATGCTCCAATGAGGACAGGACCCACAAAAGCCCTTTGGGGGGACAGAGTGAGAGTATGCCAGCACACACCAGAGCGCTATATAATGCAGGGACTAACTGAGTTATGTCCCCTATAGCTGCTTTTATATAATTTATACTGCGCCTAAATTTAGTGCCCCCCCTCTCTTTTTTAACCCTGTTCTGTAGTGTAGACTGCAGGGGAGAGCCAGGGAGCTTCCCTCCAACGGAGCTGTGAGGGAAAAATGGCGCCAGTGTGCTGAGGAGATAGGCTCCGCCCCTTTTTCGCGGCCTTTTCTCCCGCATTTTTATGGAATCTGGCAGGGGTTAATATACATCCATATAGCCCTGGGGGTTATATGTGATGTATTTTTGCCAGCCAAGGTGTTTATATTGCTGCTCAGGGCGCCCCCCCCCCAGCGCCCTGCACCCTCAGTGACCGGAGTGTGTGGTGTGCATGAGGAGCAATGGCGCACAGCTGCAGTGCTGTGCGCTACCTTGGTGAAGACTGATGTCTTCTGCCGCCGTTTTTCCGGACCTCTTCTTGCTTCTGGCTCTGTAAGGGGGACGGCGGCGCGGCTCCGGGACCGAACCCCAAGGACTGGGCCTGCGGTCGATCCCTCTGGAGCTAATGGTGTCCAGTAGCCTAAGAAGCCCAATCCGGCTGCAAGCAGGCGAGTTCGCTTCTTCTCCCCTTAGTCCCTCGCTGCAGTGAGCCTGTTGCCAGCAGGTCTCACTGAAAATAAAAAAACCTAAATCTATACTTTCTTTCTAAGGGCTAAGGAGAGCCCCTAGTGTGCATCCAACCTCGGCCGGGCACAAGATCTAACTGAGGCTTGGAGGAGGGTCATAGTGGGAGGAGCCAGTGCACACCAGGTAGTCATAAATCTTTCTAGAGTGCCCAGCCTCCTTCGGAGCCCGCTATTCCCCATGGTCCTTACGGAGTTCCCAGCATCCACTAGGACGTTAGAGAAATTATTATTATTACACACAATAACAAGACTGCACTGGACTAGTAATACTACATAAAACTATGTATGTATACAGATATAACAATGCACAGTAAACACTGGATATATATCACAGAATACTTGTACTAAATATTCCTGTAGTTATGCAATTGTTCTTAACTAACATTGTCTAAACGACATGTAGAATACTTAAGTGTCCTGTAAATTCACAGCGCTGATGAGGCAGGTGGCTTTACAGAGGAGACAGTGCCCAGCAGCCCCAGAATCAGCGCAGCTCTGTGTAATGGCGCCCAAACGCTGACAGGGAGTGAGGGACAGTGGCGCACCCAGGGGGGGTTTCCGAGCACCCAGAAACAACCCCTGCATGAGTATTATTAATGGCTGTCTAGCGTCCTCTGCAGCCTGCTGTCTTCCTGGTGGCACTTGTAAGTGCTTAATAAAAGTTTATTTCTCTAACGTCCTAAGTGGATGCTGGGGACTCCGTAAGGACCATGGGGAATAGCGGCTCCGCAGGAGACTGGGCACATCTAAAGAAAGCTTTAGGACTATCTGGTGTGCACTGGCTCCTCCCCCTATGACCCTCCTCCAAGCCTCAGTTAGATCTCTGTGCCCGAACGAGAAGGGTGCACACTAGGGGCTCTCCTGAGCTTCTTAGTGAAAGTTTTAGTTTAGGTTTTTTATTTTCAGTGAGACCTGCTGGCAACAGGCTCACTGCATCGAGGGACTAAGGGGAGAAGAAGCGAACTCACCTGCGTGCAGAGTGGATTGGGCTTCTTAGGCTACTGGACATTAGCTCCAGAGGGACGATCACAGGCCCAGCTTGGTTGGGTCCCAGAGCCGCGCCGCCGGCCCCCTTACAGAGCCAGAAGGCAGAAGAGGTCCGGAAAATCGGCGGCAGAAGACGTCCTGTCTTCAACAAGGTAGCGCACAGCACTGCAGCTGTGCGCCATTGCTCTCAGCACACTTCACACTCCGGTCACTGAGGGTGCAGGGCGCTGGGGGGGGCGCCCTGAGACGCAATAATAAACACTTTGGATGGCAAAAAAATGCATCACATATAGCTCCTGGGCTATATGGATGCATTTAACCCCTGCCAAAATACATAAAAAAACGGGAGATAAGGCCGCCGATAAGGGGGCGGAGCCTATCTCCTCAGCACACTGGCGCCATTTTCCCTCACAGCTCCGTTGGAGGGAAGCTCCCTGGCTCTCCCCTGCAGTCACTACACTACAGAAAGGGTTAAAAAAGAGAGGGGGGCACAAATTAGGCGCAGTATTAACTATACAGCAGCTATAAGGGGAAAAACACTTATATAAGGTTATCCCTGTATATATATAGCGCTCTGGTGTGTGCTGGCAAACTCTCCCTCTGTCTCCCCAAAGGGCTAGTGGGGTCCTGTCCTCTATCAGAGCATTCCCTGTGTGTGTGCTGTATGTCGGTACTTTTGTGTCGACATGTATGAGGAGAAAAATGACGTGGAGACGGAGCAGATTGCCTGTAATAGTGATGTCACCCCCTAGGGGGTCGACACCTGAGTGGATGAACTGTTGGAAGAAATTACGTGACAGTGTTAGCTCTGTATAAAAGACAGTGGTTGACATGAGACAGCCGGCTACTCAGCTTGTGCCTGTCCAGACGTCTCATAGGCCGTCAGGGGCTCTAAAGCGCCCGTTACCTCAGATGGCAGATATAGACGCCGACACGGATACTGACTCCAGTGTCGACGGTGAAGAGACAAATGTGACTTCCAGTAGGGCCACACGTTACATGATTGAGGCAATGAAAAATGTTTTACACATTTCTGATAATACGAGTACCACCAAAAAGGGGTATTATGTTCGGTGAGGAAAAACTACCTGTAGTTTTCCTGAATCTGAGAAATTAAATGAGGTGTGTGATGATGCGTGGGTTTCCCCCGATAACAACTGATAATTTCTAAAATGTTATTGTCATTATATCCTTTCCCGCCAGAGGTTAGGGTGCGTTGGGAAACACCCCCTAGGGTGGATAAAGCGCTCACACGCTTGTAAGGGCTCTATCCTCTCCTGAGATGGCCCCCCCTTAAGGATCCTGCTGATAGAAAGCAGGAGGGTATCCTAAAATGTAGTTACACACATACTGGTGTTATACTGCGACCAGCAATCGCCTCAGCCTGGATGTGCAGTGCTGGGTTGGCGTGGTCGGATTCCCTGACTGAAAATATTGATACCCTAGATAGGGACAGTATATTTTTGCCTATAGAGCATTTGAAAGATGCATTTCTATATATGCGTGATGCACAGCGGAATATTTGCCGACTGGCATCAAGTCTAAGTGCGTTGTCCATTTCTACCAGTAGAGGGTTATGGACACGTCAGTGGTCAGGTGATGCGTATTCCAAACGGCATTTGGAAGTATTGCCTTATTAAGGAGGAGTTATTTGGGGTCGGTCTTTCAGACCTGGTGGCCACGGCAACAGCTGGGAAATCCACGTTTGTACCCCAGGTCGCCTCTCAACATGAGAAGACGCCATATTATCAGGCGCAGTCTTTTCGTGGATAAGCGGGCAAAAGGGTTCCTCATTTCTGCCCCGTGACAGAGGGAGAGGAAAAAGGCTGCAGAAATCAGCCAGTTCCCAGGAAGAAACCCTCTCCCGCCTCTGCCAAGCCCTCAGTATACGCTGGGGCTTTACAAGCAGAATCAGGCACGGTGGGGGGCCCGTCTCAATGAATTTCAGCGCGCAGTGGGCTCACTCGCAAGTAGACCCCTGGATCCTTCAGGTGATATCTTAGGGGTACAAATTAGAATTCGAGACGTCTCCCCCTCGCCGTTTCCTAAAGTCGGCTTTACCGATGTCTCCTTCTGACAGGGAGACAGTTTTGGAAGCCATTCACAAGCTGTATTCCCAGCAGGTGATAATCAAGATACCCCTCCTGCAACAGGGAACGGGGTATTATTCCACACTGTTGTGGTACCGAAGCCGGACGGCTCGGTGAGACCGATTCTAAATCTAAAATCTTTGAACACTTACATACAGAGGTTCAAATTCAAGATTGAGTCACTCAGAGCAGTGATTGCGAACCTGGAAGAAGGGGACTACATGATGTCTCGGGACATCAAGGATGCTTACCTTCATGTCAAAATTTACCCTTCTCACCAAGGGTACCTCAGGTTTATGGTACAGAACTGTCACTATCAGTTCAGACGCTGCCGTATGGATGGTCCACGGCACCCCGGGTCTTTACCAAGGTATTGGCCGAAATGATGATATTCCTTCAAAGGAAGGGAATTTTAGTTATCCCTTATTTGGACAATTCCCTGATAAGGGTAAGATCCAGGGAACAGTTGGAGGTCGATGTAGCACTATCTCAGGTAGTGTTGCTGCAGCACGGTTGGATTCTCAATATTCCAAAATCACAGCTGGTTCTGACGACTTGTTTTCTGTTCCTAGGGATGATCCTGGACACAGTCCAGAAAAAGGTGTTTCTCCCGGAGAAGAAAGCCAGGGAGTTATCCGAGCTAGTCAGGAACCTCCTAAAACCGAGCCAAGTCTCAGTGCATCAATGCACAAGGGTTCTGGGTAAAATGGTGGCTTCCTACGAAGCAATCCCATTCGGCAGATTCCACGCAAGAACTTTCCAGTGGGACCTGCTGGACAAATGGTCCGGGTCGCATTTTCAGATGCATCAGCGGATAACCCTGTCACCAAGGACAAGGGGTCCCTCCTGTGGTGGTTGCAGAGTGCTCATCTTCTAGAGGGCCGCAGATTCGGCATTCAGGACTGGGTCCTGGTAACCACGGATGCCAGCCTGCGAGGCTGGGGAGCAGTCACACAGGGAAGGAATATCCAGGACTTATGGTCAAGCCTGGAGACATCACTTCACATAAATATCCTGAAGCTAAGGGACATTTACAATGCTCTAAGCTTAGCAAGACCTCTGCTTCAAGGTCAGCCGGTGTTGATCCAGTCGGACAACATCACGGCAGTCACCCACGTAAACAGACAGGGTGGCACAAGAAGCAGGAGGGCAATGGCAGAAGCTGCAAGGATTCTTCGCTGGGCGGAAAATCATGTGATAGCACTGTCAGCAGTATTCATTCCGGGAGTGGACAACTGGGAAGCAGACTTCCTCAGCACGACCTCCACCCGGGAGCGTGGGGACTTCACCCAGAAGTCTTCCACATGATTATAAACCGTTGGGAAAAACTCGACAGGTATTGCGCCAGGTCCAGGGACCCTCAGGCAATAGCTGTAGACGCTCTGGTAACACCGTGGGTGTACCAGTCAGGGTATGTGTTCCCTCCTCTGCCTCTCATACCCAAGGTACTGAGATTGATAAGATGGAGAGGAGTAAGCACTATATTCGTGGCTCCGGATTGGCCAAGAAGGACTTGGTAACCGGAACTTCAAGAGATGCTCACGGAGGATCCGTGGCCTCTACCTCTAAGAAGGGACCTGCTCCAGCAAGGACCCTGTCTGTTCCAAGACTTACCGCGGCTGCATTTGACGGCATGGCGGTTGAACGCCGGATCCTGAAGGAAAAAAGGCATTCCGGATGAAGTCATCCCTATCCTGATCAAAGCCAGGAAGGATGTAACCGCAAAAACATTATCACCGCAATTGGCGAAAATATGTTGCGTGGTGCGAGACCAGTAAGGCCCGACGGTGGAAATTCAACTGGGTCGATTCCTACATCTCCTGCAAACAGGAGTGTCTATGGGCCTGAAATTGGGGTCCATTAAGGTTCAAATTTCGGCCCTGTCAATTTTCTTCCAAAAAGAACTAGCTTCAGTCCCTGAAGTTCAGACGTTTGTAAAAGGGGTACTGCATATACAGCCTCCTTTTGTGCCTCCAGTGGCACTTTGGGATCTCAATGTAGTTTTGGGTTCCAAAAGTCACATTGGTTTGAACCACTTAAATCTGTGGAGTTAAAATATCTCACATGGAAAGTGGTCATGCTGTTGGCCCTGGCCTGGGCCAGGCGCGTGTCAGAATTGGCGGCTTTATCCTGAAATAGCCCTTATCTGATGTTCCATTCGGACAGGGCGGAATTGAGGACTCGTCCTCAGTTTCTCCCTAAGGTGGTTTCAGCGTTTCACCTGAACCAACCTATTTGTGGTGCCTGCGGCTACTAGGGACTTGGAGGACTCCAAGTTGCTAGACGTTGTCAGGGCCCTGAAAATATATGTTTCCAGGAGGGCTGGAGTCAGGAAATCTGACTCGCTGTTTATCCTGTATGCACCCAACAAGCTGGGTGCTCCTGCTTCTAAGTAGACTATTGCTCGTTGGATTTGTAGTACAATTCAGCTTGCACATTCTGTGGCAGGCCTGCCACAGCCAAAAATCTGTAAATGCCCACTCCACAAGGAAGGTGGGCTCATCTTGGGCGGCTGCCCGAGGGGTCTCGGCTTTACAACTTTGCCGAGCAGCTACTTGGTCAGGAGCAAATACGTTTGTAAAATTCTACAAAATTGATATCCTGGCTGAGGAGGACCTGGAGTTCTCTCATTTGGTGCTGCAGAGTCATCCGCACTCTCCCGCCCGTTTGGGAGCTTTGGTATAATCCCCATGGTCCTTACGGAGTCCCCAGCATCCACTTAGGACGTTAGAGAAAATAAGAATTTACTTACCGATAATTCTATTTCTCATAGTCCGTAGTGGATGCTGGGCGCCCATCCCAAGTGCGGATTGTCTGCAATACTTGTACATAGTTATTGTTACAAAAATCGGGTTATTATTGTTGTGAGCCATCTTTCAGAGGCTCCTCTGTTATCATGCTGTTAACTGGGTTCAGATCACAGGTTATACGGTGTGATTGGTGTGGCTGGTATGAGTCTTACCCGGGATTCAAAATCCTTCCTTATTGTGTACGCTCGTCCGGGCACAGTATCCTAACTGAGGCTTGGAGGAGGGTCATAGGGGGAGGAGCCAGTGCACACCAGATAGTCCTAAAGCTTTCTTTAGATGTGCCCAGTCTCCTGCGGAGCCGCTATTCCCCATGGTCCTTACGGAGTCCCCAGCATCCACTACGGACTATGAGAAATAGAATTATCGGTAAGTAAATTCTTATTTTTAATTATAGTACATATATATCCATGTGCATACATATATACACATGTATATACATACATACATATAAACACACACACACACACATATGATATATATACATGTGTATATACAGTAGACGTGTACTGTTTGTATGTATGTATATATATATATATATATATATATGTATGTATGTATGTATGTATGCATGTTTAATATGCTATGTATATGTGTATATGACGATTTCCAATGAATATTCACCAAATAACAGCACTAGTATAGAACCACGTAATTTGGTAGATTTAATACCACATATTCGGATACATTGTTCCCTCTGATGCACTTATACACAGCCTCATGCAGCAGTCATATATATATTAATAGTCACGGGGCTCATCATCTAAATAAGCCTTACGGTTATATTTGCACTATTATTATCATTAGTAATATCTTAAGTCACCTTAGATTCACTTATATTGCACTTATATTACACTAGCACCTTTAGCATACTGGCAAGGGTTAAAGATAATATATCTGTTTATTTTGAGCTGTTGCTATGAAAACTGTGCCTCTAATATGCATATGTACCATTACAGGTTGAGTATCCCATATCCAAATATTCCGAAATATGGAATATTCTGAAATACGGAATTTTTTGAGTAAGAGTGAGATAGTGAAATCTTTGTTTTTTGATGGCTCAATGTACACAAACTTTGTTTAATACACAGAGTTATTAAAGGTATTGTATTAAATGACCTTCAGGCTGTGTGTATAAGGTGTATATGAAACATAAATGAATTGTGTGAATGTACACACACTTTGTTTAATGTACAAAGTTATTAAAAATATTGGCTAAAATTACCTTCAGGCTGTGTGTATAAGGTGTATATGAAACATAAATGTATTCTGTGCTTAGTCTTGGGTCCCTTCCCCATGACATCTCATTATGGTATGCAATTATTCCAAAATACGGAAAAATCCGATATCCAAAATACTTCTGGTCCCAAGCATTTTGGATAAGGGATACTCAACCTGTACTTTGAAATTACCACTTGTTTCTATTATTCCATGCATGTAACCCGTTGCTATGGAAACCGAGGAGCCTGGATCCTAAGAGTGTCTGCTGATCTACTTAAAGATGGCCGCCGCAGCCTTATTGAAAAGTATTCCAAGTATCCCACACAAAATGGACTCCGTCTGATGCAGCCCAAGAAGACAAAACACCTCCCTCTGGCTAGGAGCAGCTCAGAATAGCCGCGGGCTCATGCGCAATGAGACTTGTGAAGCCGGGAGTCACCACCGGAAGTGGGGCGGAAGTGACTAGCGGAGTCTCCGTCACCGGAAGTGTGGCGGAAATTACTCCAAATTGTACTGAGGATGTTTTTAAACGTTTTTCACTGCTGTAACCCACTCGTTTTTAGTAATATTAAGCATATCTGATCTGTTTTTTACTCCAGCCTTAATGTGAAATGAGCTTTGTTAACTTTTGTAACGTATAATGTATAATTGCATCACATGATCTATTATGATGTCACAACCCTCTAACCAAGTGATATGGGTATAAATAGACATGCAGCTTCATTCTGTCCCTACCCCTTGAAGAAGTCTGCTGAGACGAAACGCGTTGGGCCTGTACTGACCACCCACTGTTCTCAAGTTAAGTTTGAATTCCTATCCTTTTATTTCTCGGTAATTTAATATGAAAAAATATTTCTTGTATTTTTAAAATTATTTTTTTTAACTGTTTTTACTCTCGTATGTATAAAAATTTTACTTTTATAATTTTATAACATCTTTTGGCGTTTTTAAAGCATATAAAAACAGTGTTTTTAGCCACACTTGTCGCCGGTACCCCTATCCCCCCATTTCTTATACTTTTTAACAATACTATACCAGTGTTGTTTTTTAAGGTTGGGCTGACACCATTTTACAAAGTTACGTGGGCTTTTAGCTTTTTATCGAAATTTTCTAATTTATTTATACAGTTATTCTGAGATTTTCACCTCACAAGTGGCGCTGTACTATCTTTTGCACAAATCTTTTATTGGTATATTTGTATAGCAGCCTGGTGGGTTAAAGTATCCAGTACCAAACAAGTATGCCTGGAAACAATGATCGTACGACTAAAAGAAATGATTTATGCCAAAAAATATTTAATGAGAGTAAAACAGGTAATGTTCCCACGCCAACACGAGATCTGGATGACTTGTTTTGGGGAATGGAAAAACTCCTTATAAAGGAAGTTAAAGCATGGTGGGATGTGAAAGGACTTGAACACTATATCTCAGTTAACCGAGTACCTAGAGGTCTGAGAATCCTAAAACAACCCACGTTTGGGAACATGGGGACGGAATTTATAGAGGAATGGGGCTCTATTTTACACAGATGTTCTATTGATCTAATGAAATTACTTATCAGGAAAAAGAAAAATGTCCTGGTGGAATTGGAAGCTGAGATTAAACTGAAAGAGTCTGAGATGCTCAGCTTTAAGGATAAGGACGATTATCAAATAAATGAAAAAGTTCTTAACAAGAAGCTTGAACATATTGAAGGGTAGGTCATAAAAGGAAAAGAAAAAAAGTTTATTAGGGACAAGAATGACTACAATCAAGGACAGACAAAAAGTTGGAGCAAATTCAGGGCACGAGACCAGTCCAATGGGACAGGAAGATATCACTGGAAAACAGTACCGAATAGAGGGAGAGCCACTAGAAACATGAGTACAGACTCTGCATCAAGCCCACACATAAGAACGACCAACAGGTTTACAGCTCTGCAAAGAAGGGATTCAACGGGTGACCAGGATTTTTTATCTTTAAGAACGGGTGCACGAACAAAAGACACAGTAAGAAACATGGTGAAGGAGGACAGCAGACAGGCCTCACCAATGAAAAGAAAGTTCCTAGAAGAAGAGGAAAACGGGGCGGTAGGAGGGAGAGAACAAAAGAGAAGGAACCTGTAACAGCCGAACCACGAAGTAAAGGCATCTTTAACCTGTCCAAGCACATTTTAACCAAACCTGAGGTGACACTTCTGAATAAGGGACTATCATTCGCACCTACGAGTGGTTTAAGTAAATTTGAGACTTTTATTGAGTTAAATAAATTTATACGGAAATTAACGTTGAAAAGACATTTTTTGAGGAAAGAAGAAGCCGTCATTAGTAATTATGAAGACAGATCCAAGTCTGGTTTAAAACCAACATCTAAATATTATACCTTGGAATCCAAAGGCAACAATGTCAGCATTTTTTATGATCTGGTGAAGAAGGATTTATGCGACACAGAACTGAAACCAGTCAAGGAGAAGAATATGAATAACCGGGAGTGTGAAGCTTTAAAGAAACTACAGAAAAATAACAATATTGTTATAAAACAGGCTGATAAAGGGGGGGGGGGGATTAGTTATTATGGACCATGAGGCATATACCAAGGAGGCACAAAGACTTTTGGGAGACACAAATTCATATATACCGTTGCAAAGTGACCCGAAAGAAGCTTTCGTGGATGAGCTCAGAACTCTACTCTTACATGGCCTCCGGAGTAATGTATTAACCAAAGATGAATATCAATATTTGATGCAGTCTAATCCCATTACCCCCATCTTTTACTTCCTGCCAAAAATACATAAATCCTTGACCAACCCACCCGGCTGACCAATAGTGGCAGGGATAGGGTCGCTTACCGCAAATTTATCAGAATATGTTGATGTGTTCTTAAAAAAGTATGTGAAAGAGCTTCCATCATTTTTAAAAGACACTACATCAGTACTTAACATAGTAAGAACGGTGGAGTGGAAAAACACCTACATTTGGGCAACTGTGGATGTTCAATCCTTGTATACATGTATCGAGCATTCCAAGGGTATAGCCGCATGTAGGGAGTTTTTGGAAAGCGACCCTTCCCTAACTCGCACCCACAGGGATTTTATATGTGATCTTATGCATTTTATCCTTAACCACAACTATTTTAAATTTTTAAACCAGTTCTATTTACAATGCTGCGGTACAGCAATGGGAACAACATTTGCCCCGAGTTTTGCTAACTTATTTATGGGATGTTGGGAGAAAGTATATGTGTACAACTCAAGAGTATTCAAGGAGAAAGTGATTTTATATAAATGATACATTGACGACATCCTAATCATCTGGGACGGCACAACAGAAACCTTTAATGATTTCCTCAGGACATTGGGAATCAACAATATGAATCTCGCCTTCACCTCTACTGTAGATAGTAGATCCGTGGAGTACCTAGGTCTGATTCTAACTGGAGAGAATGGAGGGGTCATCACAAGAAATTTTATCAAGAAGGTCGACATGAATAGTTACTTACACTATCAGAGTAACCATTTAGAAAGGTAAAGGAGAACAATATCCCGGCAACCCAATTCTCAAGAATAAAGAGGAATTGCACAAGCTCTGAGGACTGTGATGACCAACTTGAAGTCTACAAGAAAAGGTTTGAGGATAAAAGATACCCCGGGCCTATTCTAGATGCGGCTCTGGAAAATACAAGAACCCTCAACAGAGAAGATCTACTGACGTATAAAACCAGAGAAGAGAAAAAAGACTCAGTGGCCTTCATTACCACCTTCAGTCAACACGAAAAAGTAATAAGGAAATCACTTAAAACCCATTGGAACATCCTCCTAATGGACCCAGTGCTTAAGGAGATCCTACCACCCCAACCGGAACAAGTCAAGAAATCTGAAGGACATTATTGCACCAAGTATGTTAAGAGAAGAATCCGTCTGCAAGATCCCGAGGCTGAAATGCACAGGTTCATATAAGTGTGGAAAATGCAACATATGCAGATACCTACACTGGGACAGAAAAACTTTTAGCGGCACAGAAGGCAATAAGGAATACACCATAAAAGACTTTATGAACTGTAATACAACATCCGTGATTTACGTCCTGGAGTGTACCTGCAAAATGAATTATGTGGGGAAAGACTAAGAGACCGTTAAAATTACGGATCCAGGAGCATATAAGGAACATTAAAAACAAAGTGGAGAGCCATGGAGTTTCCAGACACTTTGCGTTACAACATAATTCCAATCCAGAGGAAATTACATTCAAGGCTATTGAACACGTGGCCTTGGGTGAGAGAGGAGGGGACCTCGCTAATAAACTTTCCAGACGGGAAATGTACTGGATATTCCAACTACAGACTCTACATCCAGCTGGTTTGAATGAAGGATACGAAATTGCACCTTTTCTATAAGGTGTAGTATCCTTTACCCCCCTCTCTTCTCTTCATCTCTTTTCCTGTATCTCACGTCATGTAAGAATGCACGTTTAGCACTTAACGATTAAAATTTTTTAAACAACCTATTTTTTGTTGTCATGGTGTCTGTTTGATCCGTGTACAGTCAAACCACACTGGTACGCCCAATCTCGTCTGATCTTGGAAGCTAAGCAGTGTCTGGGCCTGACCAGTACCAGGGAGGGAGACTACCTGGGAAGATCGGGTACTGTAAGGAGGACAGACGATATATAATAAATATTGACCTAATAACAGCACCACTATAGAATCACATAATTTATTGACAACCATAATTTTTGGTGACATGGTGTCTGATAAAATTCACGTACAGGCAAACCAGACTGGTACGCCCAATCTCGCATGATCTTGGAAGCTAAGCAGTGTCCGGACCTGACCAGTACCAGGAAGGGAGACTACCTGGGAAGATCAGGTACTGTAATGATGACAGACGATTTCCAATTAATATTCACCAAATAACAGCACTAGTATAGAACCACGTAATTTGGTAGATTTAATACCACATATTCGGATACATTGTTCCCTCTGATGCACTTATACACAGCCTCATGCACCAGTCATATATATATTAATAGTCACGGGGCTCATCATCTAAATAAGCCTTACGGTTATATTTGCACTATTATTATCATTAGTAATATCTTCTTAGGTCACCTTAGATTCACTTATATTGCACTTATATTACACTAGCACCTTTAGCATACTGGCAAGGGTTAAAGATAATATATTTGTTTATTTTGAGCTGTTGCTATGAAAACTGTGCCTCTAATATGCATATGTACCATTACTTTGAAATTACCACTTGTTTCTATTATTCCATGCATGTAACCCGTTGCTATGGAAACCGAGGAGCCTGGATCCTAAGAGTGTCTGCTGATCTACTTAAAGATGGCCGCCGCAGCCTTATTGAAAAGTATTCCAAGTATCCCACACAAAATGGACTCCGTCTGATGCAGCCCAAGAAGACAAAACACCTCCCTCTGGCTAGGAGCAGCTCAGAACAGCCGCGGGCTCATGCGCAATGAGACTTGTGAAGCCGGGAGCCGCCGCGGGCGCATGCGCAGTCACCACCGGAAGTGGGGCGGAAGTGACTAGCGGAGTCCTCCGTCACCGGAAGTGTGGCGGAAATGACTCCAAATTGTACTGAGTATGTTTTTAAACGTTTTTCACTGCTGTAACCCACTCGTTTTTAGTAATATTAAGCATATCTGATCTGTTTTTTACTCCAGCCTTAATGTGAAATGAGCTTTGTTAACTTTTGTAACGTATAATGTATAATTGCATCACATGATCTATTATGATATCACAACCCTCTAACCAAGTGATATGGGTATAAATAGACATGCAGCTTCATTCTGTCCCTACCCCTTGAAGAAGTCTGCTGAGACCAAACGCGTTGGGCCTGTACTGACCACCCACTGTTCTCAAGTTAAGTTTGAATTCCTATCCTTTTATTTCTCGGTAGTTTTATATGAAAAAATATTTCTTGTATTTTTAAAATTATTTTTTTAAACTGTTTTTACTCTCGTATATATTAAAAATGTACTTTTATAATTTTATAACATCTTTTGGTGCTTTTAAAGCATATAAAAACAGTGTTTTTAGCCACACTTGTCGCCGGTACCCCTATCCCCCCATTTCTTATACTTTTTAACAATACTATACCAGTGGCGTGGTGAGAGTATGGCGCCACAAGTATAGGTGTATAGGCCGGCTGTATAATTTAAAATATATACATAAAATGCAATAGCCAGAGGTGTAGACACACCTTTAAGGATAAAAGGTGTCAGCTGACCCCAATAGATAGGCAGTGATAAGCTGCCTGTTTAGTTAGAAATGTGCAAGAGAGGGTAGGGGTAATAGCGACTAACAGTGTCTACACTTTAAAGGATATATATATGAAAAAACGATAAAATACGTATTTCTAAAAGGTGGGGGGGTATTTATTATAAAACAGACATTTAATAATAATAAAAGAATGTATATTTTTGGATGATATAAAAAATCAAGAAAAAAAGAAAGGGATTGGGTTTAGTCAATTAAAACATAAATTTAGACTAATTAAAACATAAAAACATAACTGGAACAGTAAAAGTATATAAAAGTATTTCAGATAAGAGAAAGGTGCTTATCTTTAAAAAAGGAAGGTCACTTGAGGTATACCCAACGCGTTTCGTCCATCTGACTTCAAGTGACCTTCCTTTTTTAAAGATAAGCACCTTTCTCTTATCTGAAATACTTTTATATACTTTTACTGTTCCAGTTATGTTTTTATGTTTTAATTAGTCTAAATTTATGTTTTAATTGACTAAACCCAATCCCTTTCTTTTTTTCTTGATTTTTTATATCATCCAAAAATATACATTCTTTTATTATTATTAAATGTCTGTTTTATAATAAATCCCCCCCCCACCTTTTAGAAATACGTATTTTATCGTTTTTTCATATATATATCCTTTAAAGTGTAGACACTGTTAGTCGCTATTACCCCTACCCTCTCTTGCACATTTCAATACTATACCAGTGTTGTATTTTTAGGGTTGGGCTGACACCATTTTACAAAGTTACGTGGGCTTTTAGCTTTTTATCGAAATTTTCTAATTTATTTATACAGTTATTCTGAGATTTTCACCTCACAAGTGGCGCTATACTATCTTTTGCACAAATCTTTTATTGGTATATTTGTATAGCAGCCTGGTGGGTTAAAGTATCCAGTACCAAACAAGTATGTCTGGAAACAATGATCGTACGACTAAAAGAAATTATTTATGCCAAAAAATATTTAATGAGAGTAAAACAGGTAATGTTCCCACGCCAACACGAGATCTGGATGACTTGTTTTGGGGAATGGAAAAACTCCTTATAAAGGAAGTTAAAGCATGGTGGGATGTGAAAGGACTTGAACACTATATCTCAGTTAACCGAGTACCTAGAGGTCTGAGAATCCTAAAACAACCCACGTTTGGGAACATGGGGACGGAATTTATAGAGGAATGGGGCTCTATTTTACACAGATGTTCTATTGATCTAATGAAATTACTTATCAGGAAAAAGAAAAATGTCCTGGTGGAATTGGAAGCTGAGATTAAACTGAAAGAGTCTGAGATGCTCAGCTTTAAGGATAAGGACGATTATCAAATAAATGAAAAAGTTCTTAACAAGAAGCTTGAACATATTGAAGGGTAGGTCATAAAAGGAAAAGAAAAAAAGTTTATTAGGGACAAGAATGACTACAATCAAGGACAGACAAAAAGTTGGAGCAAATTCAGGGCACGAGACCAGTCCAATGGGACAGGAAGATATCACTGGAAAACAGTACCGAATAGAGGCAGAGCCACTAGAAACATGAGTACAGACTCTGCATCAAGCCCACACATAAGAACGACCAACAGGTTTACAGCTCTGCAAAGAAGGGATTCAACGGGTGACCAGGATTTTTTATCTTTAAGAACGGGTGCACGAACAAAAGACACAGTAAGAAACATGGTGAAGGAGGACAGCAGACAGGCCTCACCAATGAAAAGAAAGTTCCTAGAAGAAGAGGAAAACGGGGCGGTAGGAGGGAGAGAACAAAAGAGAAGGAACCTGTAACAGCCGAACCACGAAGTAAAGGCATCTTTAACCTGTCCAAGCACATTTTAACCAAACCTGAGGTGACACTTCTGAATAAGGGACTATCATTCGCACCTACGAGTGGTTTAAGTAAATTTGAGACTTTTATTGAGTTAAATAAATTTATACGGAAATTAACGTTGAAAAGACATTTTTTGAGGAAAGAAGAAGCCGTCATTAGTAATTATGAAGACAGATCCAAGTCTGGTTTAAAACCAACATCTAAATATTATACCTTGGATTCCAAAGGCAACAATGTCAGCATTTTTTATGATCTGGTGAAGAAGGATTTATGCGACACAGAACTGAAACCAGTCAAGGAGAAGAATATGAATAACCGGGAGTGTGAAGCTTTGAAGAAACTACAGAAAAATAACAATAATGTTATAAAACAGGCTGATAAAGGGGGGGGGGGGGGATTAGTTACCCAATTCTCAAGAATAAAGAGGAATTGCACAAGCTCTGAGGACTGTGATGACCAACTTGAAGTCTACAAGAAAAGGTTTGAGGATAAAAGATACCCCGGGCCTATTCTAGATGCGGCTCTGGAAAATACAAGAACCCTCAACAGAGAAGATCTACTGACGTATAAAACCAGAGAAGAGAAAAAAGACTCAGTGGCCTTCATTACCACCTTCAGTCAACACGAAAAAGTAATAAGGAAATCACTGAAAACCCATTGGAACATCCTCCTAATGGACCCAGTGCTTAAGGAGATCCTACCACCCCAACCGGAACAAGTCAAGAAATCTGAAGGACATTATTGCACCAAGTATGTTAAGAGAAGAATCCGTCTGCAAGATCCCGAGGCTGAAATGCACAGGTTCATATAAGTGTGGAAAATGCAACATATGCAGATACCTACACTGGGACAGAAAAACTTTTAGCGGCACAGAAGGCAATAAGGAATACACCATAAAAGACTTTATGAACTGTAATACAACATCCGTGATTTACGTCCTGGAGTGTACCTGCAAAATGAATTATGTGGGGAAAGACTAAGAGACCGTTAAAATTACGGATCCAGGAGCATATAAGGAACATTAAAAACAAAGTGGAGAGCCATGGAGTTTCCAGACACTTTGCGTTACAACATAATTCCAATCCAGAGGAAATTACATTCAAGGCTATTGAACACGTGGCCTTGGGTGAGAGAGGAGGGGACCTCGCTAATAAACTTTCCAGACGGGAAATGTACTGGATATTCCAACTACAGACTCTACATCCAGCTGGTTTGAATGAAGGATACGAAATTGCACCTTTTCTATAAGGTGTAGTATCCTTTACCCCCCTCTCTTCTCTTCATCTCTTTTCCTGTATCTCACGTCATGTAAGAATGCACGTTTAGCACTTAACGATTAAAATTTTTTAAACAACCTATTTTTTGTTGTCATGGTGTCTGTTTGATCCGTGTACAGTCAAACCACACTGGTACGCCCAATCTCGTCTGATCTTGGAAGCTAAGCAGTGTCTGGGCCTGACCAGTACCAGGGAGGGAGACTACCTGGGAAGATCGGGTACTGTAAGGAGGACAGACGATATATAATAAATACTGACCTAATAACAGCACCACTATAGAATCACATCATTTATTGACAACCATCATTTTTGGTGACACGGTGTCTGATAAAATTCACGTACAGGCAAACCAGACTGGTACGCCCAATCTCGCATGATCTTGGAAGCTAAGCAGTGTCCGGGCCTGACCAGTACCAGGGAGGGAGACTACCTGGGAAGATCAGGTACTGTAATGATGACAGACGATTTCCAATTAATATTCACCAAATAACAGCACTAGTATAGAACCACATAATTTGGTAGATTTAATACCACATATTCGGATACATTGTTCCCTCTGATGCACTTATACACAGCCTCATGCACCAGTCATATATATATTAATAGTCACGGGGCTCATCATCTAAATAAGCCTTACGGTTATATTTGCACTATTATTATCATTAGTAATATCTTCTTAGGTCACCTTAGATTCACTTATATTGTACTTATATTACACTAGCACCTTTAGCATACTGGCAAGGGTTAAAGATAATATATCTGTTTATTTTGAGCTGTTGCTATGAAAACTGTGCCTCTAATATGCATATGTACCATTACTTTGAAATTACCACTTGTTTCTATTATTCCATGCATGTAACCCGTTGCTATGGAAACCGAGGAGCCTGGATCCTAAGAGTGTCTGCTGATCTACTTAAAGATGGCCGCCGCAGCCTTATTAAAAAGTATTCCAAGTATCCCACACAAAATGGACTCTGATGCAGCCCAAGAAGACAAAACACCTCCCTCTGGCTAGGAGCAGCTCAGAACAGCCGCGGGCGCATGCGCAATGAGACTTGCGAAGCCGGGAGCCGCCGCGGGCGCATGCGCAGTCGCCGCCGGAAGTGGGGCGGAAGTGACGAGCGGAGTCCTCCGTCACCAGAAGTGTGGCGGAAATGACTCCAAATTGTACTGAGGATGTTTTTAAACGTTTTTCACTGCTGTAACCCACTCGTTTTTAGTAATATTAAGCATAGCTGATCTGTTTTTTACTCCAGCCTTAATGTGAAATGAGCTTTGTTAACTTTTGTAACGTATAATGTATAATTGCATCACATGATCTCTAACCAAGTGATATGGGTATAAATAGACATGCAGCTTCATTCTGTCCCTACCCCTTGAAGAAGTCTGCTGAGACCAAACGCGTTGGGCCTGTACTGACCACCCACTGTTCTCAAGTTAAGTTTGAATTCCTATCCTTTTATTTCTCGGTAGTTTTATATGAAAAAAATATTTCTTGTATTTTTAAAATTATTTTTTTAAACTGTTTTTACTCTCGTATATATTAAAATTTTACTTTTATAATTTTATAACATCTTTTGGCGTTTTTAAAGCATATAAAAACAGTGTTTTTAGCCACACTTGTCGCCGGTACCCCTATCCCCCCATTTCTTATGTGTATATATATATATATATATATATATATATATATATATATATAATCAGAGAAATAAAGAGGCGGCACTCGGAGACTTGCAAATTCAGAGTGTATTCACAGCAAGTGACATCAACGTTTCGGGGACCAATTCCCCTTCGTCAGGATAAAGTGACAGTGCATCAAAACAGTTTAAATAGCATAACCCATTACTCACCCCATGTGCACATGGATTCAATCATCTGATTGTTGCCAGCTGGCCACCCGTCGGAGCCTCCGCTCCGAGCTTCCGCCCTGATCAGCGTGGACCGGAAGTGACGTCGCGGGACCCCTCCGTTGTGTCCATGGCAACACTATGTGCAAAACAAATACATCAACAGTGTAAGCAGCGGCTATTCAGACAGCATACCATGACAAATATAACATTATTCATATTAAGTGCTATAGTGTAAAACAAAAATGGTGTTAGATAAAACTTACTCAGCATATTCTTATATTGTAAAATATTGTGAAATCTTACAGTTATGTCATCGTGAGATTCCTATTAAAAACAGTGGCGCATCGCAGATAACCCTGCCGTTCTAAATACCTTCTTGTATTGTCCATCAGGCACACTTTGTCTCAGGCTTCGATTAACCCTTTAACTTTTATGCTGCTATTAGGGCCTAATGGACAGCTTGTCCAGACTGGCAGTCCTCACTCACAGTCACTGCCCTATTTATGGACCTATCACCAAGCCATAGAGATGGATGAAACATAAATTTACACAAACGGCACTTATTAGTGCTGGCGGCCCGACTGAAGAGGTTTTTTTTAAATAAAGTTAATCAAGCCCAAATTGTCGTTGAGCCCGTTAGGTTTTAACGTGTTCAGCCTATGGATCCACATGGATTCAAGTTGTAGGAGCCTTTTGCCCCTATTGCCCCCCCGCAATGATTCTGGGACATGGTCTATAATACGGTGTTTGAGGGTGGCCATACTGTGACGGTGTTCCACAAAGTGCTTTGCAACAGGCTGGTCACCCCCTCCTGTAGCCAACGCATTTCTAATGGCCAGCCTGTGCTGTGCCATCCTCACCTTAAATTGGCACTCTGTTTTGCCTATATAATAGCGCCCACAAGGGCATATAATGGCGTATATCACAAATTTTGAGCTACAGGTTAATGGCCATTTGATTTTAAAGCTCTTCCCTGAGCAGGGGTGGGCTATAGAATCCCCAGGTGACATGTATGTGCAAGTAGTGCACCCAGTGCATTTGAAACATCCATTTTTTCTTGTCATAAAATGGGTGGGTTTCGTTTTAAATTTGGACATATCGGTTTTCACCAAACACCGTATTATAGACCATGTCCCAGAATCATTGCGGGGGGGCAATAGGGGCAAAAGGCTCCTACAACTTGAATCCATGTGGATCCATAGGCTGAACACGTTAAAACCTAACGGGCTCAACGACAATTTGGGCTTGATTAACTTTATTTAAAAAAAACCTCTTCAGTCGGGCCGCCAGCACTAATAAGTGCCGTTTGTGTAAATTTATGTTTCATCCATCTCTATGGCTTGGTGATAGGTCCATAAATAGGGCAGTGACTGTGAGTGAGGACTGCCAGTCTGGACAAGCTGTCCATTAGGCCCTAATAGCAGCATAAAAGTTAAAGGGTTCATCGAAGCCTGAGACAAAGTGTGCCTGATGGACAATACAAGAAGGTATTTAGAACTAGTGATGAGCGAGGTTCGGTTTTACTCGGTTTTACTCGGTTCTCAAAACGGCATCTTATTGGCTATCCAAAACACGTGACATCCGTGAGCCAATAAGATGCCGTTTTGAGAACCGAGTAAAACCGAGTAAAACCGAGTAAAACCGAATCCGCTCATCACTATTTAGAACGGCAGGGTTATCTGCGATGCGCCACTGTTTTTAATAGGAATCTCACGATGACATAACTGTAAGATTTCACAATATTTTACAATATAAGAATATGCTGAGTAAGTTTTATCTAACACCATTTTTGTTTTACACTATAGCACTTAATATGAATAATGTTATATTTGTCATGGTATGCTGTCTGAATAGCCGCTGCTTACACTGTTGATGTATTTGTTTTGCACATAGTGTTGCCATGGACACAACGGAGGGGTCCCGCGACGTCACTTCCGGTCCACGCTGATCAGGGCGGAAGCACGGAGCGGAGGCTCCGACGGGTGGCCAGCTGGCAACAATCAGATGATTGAATCCATGTGCACATGGGGTGAGTAATGGGTTATGCTATTTAAACTGTTTTGATGCACTGTCACTTTATCCTGACGAAGGGGAATTGGTCCCCGAAACGTTGATGTCACTTGCTGTGAATACACTCTGAATTTGCAAGTCTCCGAGTGCCGCCTCTTTATTTCTCTGATTATACATACCGGAGGGGGACCTGCGGATGGGGAAGGCACAGGAGCAAGCCATATCCCGCTGTGGATTTAGTGAGTGCCGGGGTTAATGCACAAGTATATATATATATATATACGGTATATATATGTGTAGATATATATATATATATATATATAGGTGGATCGGCACTCCCACTGATGGCCACAGTAAGCACCGGTGCCCTCTTGAAACAAATACTTACAACTACGGAAAGGAGGAAGCGGCACTCTGCGTCTTTAAACAGGCAAAAAGTGTATTCAACAACACATCTACAGGTCCTGTAGATGTGTTGTTGAATACACTTTTTGCCTGTTTCAACACGCCGAGTGCCGCTTCCTCCTTTCCGTATTTGTGTATATTCTTTCTTTGAAGAAGTCTGATGTGACGAAACGCGTTGGGTTCCCTGCAGTGACCCCCCTGCCTATTTTAAAAGCTAAGTCCTTACCTTTTTATCTTTTTACCCTTTTTACGTGTTTTTGGATCTTTTATGACCTTTTATGTATCTTACCTAAATCTGCTATTAAAACTGTTTGTTCGATTTTATATTTTTTGGCTCATGAATCATACGTTTTTAATAGTAACCTTTTGCGCGTTCACACAACAGTAGTCGCCGGTACCCTTATCCCCCCACTGTATATATATATATATATATATATATAGTGGAAAGTCGGCGGCACTCAAAAAAATATGGCAAACACACATAAGTGCTGTTCAACGTTTCGAGGAATTTATTACCTCGTCATCAGGATACAAAAACACAGACATAAACTTACATTTATAGACCTGCACCTCACCACGTGTAGTCGGCCGGCTCCGGAAGCTGGAAGACGACGCCCACTGATGACGACATCATTCTAACCCCCGTTGCCATAGCAGCCGCAATAAACAAAAAACTGTGACACATAAAAATGACATCATACGGTTACATTCCCATAACAGAGACAGGTGTGCTCTAACAGTTCCATTTCATAAATAACCTTAAATCTTAGCATAAATTATAACCAAGACTAACAAGGTAAAGCTGATAAAAAGGATAAAAATTCCTTAATTCAATAACCTGAATATGTATCAACTGGAATTAATCCGTTACATATAACATCCCAATGTTTATACATTCTAAAAAATATCAAAAGAATATTAAATCGACTAATTAAAGGAAACAGTGCAATCCCAAGCTTTCATTAAGTCCCTTAGGAGATAAAGTATTCAATCTATGTATCCACATAGATTCACAGCGTAGCAGGGCTAGTGATCTATCCCCGCCACGGTTTCTAGAGGGAACGTGATCAATAATCATGTATCTAAGAGTCGACAAGTTGTGTCCTGCTTTCACAAAATGTCTAGATACAGGTTGATCACTGTATCCCTTCTCAAGGGCATTCCTAATAGATAATCTATGGGTGGCCATACGTTCTCGCAGGGTTCTATCAGTTTTCCCTACGTAACTGAGACCACATGGACATGTAATCATATACACTATGAACTTAGTAGTACATGTTAATCGGTGCTTAATGAGGTATTTTTTGCCACTATATGGGTGTCTAAAACTGTCACCAGCTACCATATATCGACAGGTGGTGCAGTTTAAACATTTAAAGCACCCATTTTTTCGTGACAAAAAATGTGTTTCCGGGGTTACCTCTCTAGTTATATCAGTTCTGACAACCCAATCATGAATATTCTTACCCCTGGTATAGCAAGGCATTATTCTTTTATCTGCAAGATTAAGATTTTTATCTGTACCCACTATGGGCCATAGTTTTTTTGTTATTAATCTGATGTCATTACTTTTATCATTATAATGATTAACCCAGGGTAGATACGTAGTATTGGCCTTTTTATTCCTAGGGTTTAACAATTGTTCTCTCGGAATAGCCATTACCTTGTCTTTAGACACTGATAATGATTGCTCGTCATACCCCCTAGTGATGAATTTTTGAATCATCAGGTCAATGTTGTTATTAGCCATCTCATCATCACTACAAATGCGTCTAGCACGTAAAAACTGGGAATACGGTAATCCGTATTTAAGGGGTTTAGGGTGAAAGCTTGCTGCATGAAGCAGGGTGTTGCGGTCTGTCTGTTTGCTGAAAAGATTAGTTGAAATTACCCCATCCTTTAATTCAATAAGAACATCCAAGAAATGTATTGTTTTATAATCAATGGAGTATGTAAATTTAATGGGACTGTCTGACAGATTGTGTTCCGATATGAGGGTAGTTAAAGCTTCATCTGATCCCGTCCATATCAGAAACACATCATCTATGTATCTAGCATAGAATAATATCTTCTCCTTGATGTTAATTCTATTGAAAAAAATATCTTGTTCAGCTTTAAACATATACGCATTGGCGTACGACGGGGCCACATTCGACCCCATCGCACACCCAGACGTCTGGAGAAAAAAATTGCCATCATGAAAAAAATAATTTTTTGTTAGAACCAATTCAAGTAGTTCCAAAACAAAATTAATGTCGGGGCCAACATATAGCGGATTAGATGTAATTAAATCCCTTACTGCTTTGATGCCCTCAGTGTTGGGGATAACAGTGTAAAGATTGGAGACATCAATACTGCATAAGACACAATTACTTGGAATGTCCCCCACAGCATGTAATTTTTTCAAAAAAGCCGTCGTATCCTGGATATATAATGGGTGACCCATAACGCAAGGCTGTAATAAGCAGTCCAGATACACTGAAATGGGTTGGAACAGGGACCCCCTCGCAGATATAATAGGTCTGCCAGGAGGGTCCCTGTGCCCCTTGTGTATCTTGGGCAGCGTATATAACAGTGGTACAACCGGTTTTTTACACAGTAATGCTTTTCCAAGTTCAGAAGAAA
The DNA here is from genome assembly GCF_028390025.1 of Pseudophryne corroboree. Classification (NCBI taxonomy): domain Eukaryota; kingdom Metazoa; phylum Chordata; class Amphibia; order Anura; family Myobatrachidae; genus Pseudophryne; species Pseudophryne corroboree. The sequence goes on from NC_086449.1 coordinate 137,162,293, forward strand.
TAATCTCCCTGTCTACCGCTTCATGTAAGCAATTCTCCAGAGCCTGACTAAAAATCTCTGTCGGATCATGTGATAGACGCCTATACACAGCACTGTTAGCTAACTGTCGATCAATTTCATTTCTATATGCCTCAATATTCTGTATAACTATAGCCCCGCCTTTATCTGCGGGGCGTATAGTTATATCCCTATATGAGGATAAATCTTTTAGTGCTTGGAATTCACCAGAAGTTAAATTATTATACACATTGCAGTTAAGTCTAGTGGCATTCAACTTATCCCCTTCATGGTTTAACATACGAGAAAAAGTCTTAATAGAGGTATTATTAGTAGGTGGATCAAAAGTAGACTTTCTTTGAAGGCGTTTAACAGCTGAAAACCCATTGGAACATCCTCCTAATGGACCCAGTGCTTAAGGAGATCCTACCACCCCAACCGGAACAAGTCAAGAAATCTGAAGGACATTATTGCACCAAGTATGTTAAGAGAAGAATCCGTCTGCAAGATCCCGAGGCTGAAATGCACAGGTTCATATAAGTGTGGAAAATGCAACATATGCAGATACCTACACTGGGACAGAAAAACTTTTAGCGGCACAGAAGGCAATAAGGAATACACCATAAAAGACTTTATGAACTGTAATACAACATCCGTGATTTACGTCCTGGAGTGTACCTGCAAAATGAATTATGTGGGGAAAGACTAAGAGACCGTTAAAATTACGGATCCAGGAGCATATAAGGAACATTAAAAACAAAGTGGAGAGCCATGGAGTTTCCAGACACTTTGCGTTACAACATAATTCCAATCCAGAGGAAATTACATTCAAGGCTATTGAACACGTGGCCTTGGGTGAGAGAGGAGGGGACCTCGCTAATAAACTTTCCAGACGGGAAATGTACTGGATATTCCAACTACAGACTCTACATCCAGCTGGTTTGAATGAAGGATACGAAATTGCACCTTTTCTATAAGGGAGATTATTTCTTCTGAACTTGGAAAAGCATTACTGTGTAAAAAACCGGTTGTACCACTGTTATATACGCTGCCCAAGATACACAAGGGGCACAGGGACCCTCCTGGCAGACCTATTATATCTGCGAGGGGGTCCCTGTTCCAACCCATTTCAGTGTATCTGGACTGCTTATTACAGCCTTGCGTTATGGGTCACCCATTATATATCCAGGATACGACGGCTTTTTTGAAAAAATTACATGCTGTGGGGGACATTCCAAGTAATTGTGTCTTATGCAGTATTGATGTCTCCAATCTTTACACTGTTATCCCCAACACTGAGGGCATCAAAGCAGTAAGGGATTTAATTACATCTAATCCGCTATATGTTGGCCCCGACATTAATTTTGTTTTGGAACTACTTGAATTGGTTCTAACAAAAAATTATTTTTTTCATGATGGCAATTTTTTTCTCCAGACGTCTGGGTGTGCGATGGGGTCGAATGTGGCCCCGTCGTACGCCAATGCGTATATGTTTAAAGCTGAACAAGATATTTTTTTCAATAGAATTAACATCAAGGAGAAGATATTATTCTATGCTAGATACATAGATGATGTGTTTCTGATATGGACGGGATCAGATGAAGCTTTAACTACCCTCATATCGGAACACAATCTGTCAGACAGTCCCATTAAATTTACATACTCCATTGATTATAAAACAATACATTTCTTGGATGTTCTTATTGAATTAAAGGATGGGGTAATTTCAACTAATCTTTTCAGCAAACAGACAGACCGCAACACCCTGCTTCATGCAGCAAGCTTTCACCCTAAACCCCTTAAATACGGATTACCGTATTCCCAGTTTTTACGTGCTAGACGCATTTGTAGTGATGATGAGATGGCTAATAACAACATTGACCTGATGATTCAAAAATTCATCACTAGGGGGTATGACGAGCAATCATTATCAGTGTCTAAAGACAAGGTAATGGCTATTCCGAGAGAACAATTGTTAAACCCTAGGAATAAAAAGGCCAATACTACGTATCTACCCTGGGTTAATCATTATAATGATAAAAGTAATGACATCAGATTAATAACAAAAAAACTATGGCCCATAGTGGGTACAGATAAAAATCTTAATCTTGCAGATAAAAGAATAATGCCTTGCTATACCAGGGGTAAGAATATTCATGATTGGGTTGTCAGAACTGATATAACTAGAGAGGTAACCCCGGAAACACATTTTTTGTCACGAAAAAATGGGTGCTTTAAATGTTTAAACTGCACCACCTGTCGATATATGGTAGCTGGTGACAGTTTTAGACACCCATATAGTGGCAAAAAATACCTCATTAAGCACCGATTAACATGTACTACTAAGTTCATAGTGTATATGATTACATGTCCATGTGGTCTCAGTTACGTAGGGAAAACTGATAGAACCCTGCGAGAACGTATGGCCACCCATAGATTATCTATTAGGAATGCCCTTGAGAAGGGATACAGTGATCAACCTGTATCTAGACATTTTGTGAAAGCAGGACACAACTTGTCGACTCTTAGATACATGATTATTGATCACGTTCCCTCTAGAAACCGTGGCGGGGATAGATCACTAGCCCTGCTACGCTGTGAATCTATGTGGATACATAGATTGAATACTTTATCTCCTAAGGGACTTAATGAAAGCTTGGGATTGCACTGTTTCCTTTAATTAGTCGATTTAATATTCTTTTGATATTTTTTAGAATGTATAAACATTGGGATGTTATATGTAACGGATTAATTCCAGTTGATACATATTCAGGTTATTGAATTAAGGAATTTTTATCCTTTTTATCAGCTTTACCTTGTTAGTCTTGGTTATAATTTATGCTAAGATTTAAGGTTATTTATGAAATGGAACTGTTAGAGCACACCTGTCTCTGTTATGGGAATGTAACCGTATGATGTCATTTTTATGTGTCACAGTTTTTTGTTTATTGCGGCTGCTATGGCAACGGGGGTTAGAATGATGTCGTCATCAGTGGGCGTCGTCTTCCAGCTTCCGGAGCCGGCCGACTACACGTGGTGAGGTGCAGGTCTATAAATGTAAGTTTATGTCTGTGTTTTTGTATCCTGATGACGAGGTAATAAATTCCTCGAAACGTTGAACAGCACTTATGTGTGTTTGCCATATTTTTTTGAGTGCCGCCGACTTTCCACTACAAATTGGAATACCCCGTGCTGGGGACTCCTACGGAAGGCACCATCATCTTGTGAGTTTAACATTGGGAGTGCTGCCTACTTGGACTCTATATATATATATATATATATATATATATATATACACACACCAGAGGCGTAGCTAGGGTTTTCGGAGCCATGGGCAAGATGGAAAATGCCCCCACCTCCCCCCAAAAAAAAAAAAAAACACAAAAAGAAGTATGTGCGCGCGCCCTGAAGGTGCGCGCATCGTTAAAAAAATGGGCGTGGCCACACACCAGAAGGGGTATGGGCACGCTCCAGAAGGGGTGTGGCCACTGAAAATGGTCCACAGTGCCAGTTACATTGCCCCACAGTGCCAGATACAATGCCCCACAGTGCCAGATACATTGCCCACAGTGCCAGATACATTGCCCCACAGTGCCAGATACATTGCCCCACAGTGCCAGATACATTGCCCCACAGTGCCAGATACATTGCCCCACAGTGCCAGTTACATTGCCCCACAGTGCCAGATACATGCCCCACAGTGCCAGATACATGCCCCACTCAGTGCCAGATACACGCCCCACAGTGCCAGTTACATTGCCCCACAGTGCCAGTTACATTGCCCCACAGTGCCAGTTACATTGCCCTGCTTAGTGCCAGTTACATTGCCCCACAGTGTCAGATACAATGCCCCACAGTGCCGGATACATGCCCCACAGTGCAGATACATTGCCCCACAGTGCCAGATAAATTGCCCCACAGTGTCAGTTACATTGCCCCACAGTGCCAGTTACATGCCCCACAGTGCCAGTTACATGCCCCACAGTGCCAGATACATGCCCTTTAGTGCCAGTTACATTGCCCCACAGTGCCAGTTACATGACCCACACTGCCAGATACATGCCCCACAGTGCCAGTTACATGCCCCACAGTGCCAGTTACATTGCCCCACAGTGTCAGTTACATTGCCCCACAGTGCCAGTTACATGCCCCACAGTGCCAGTTACATGCCCCACAGTGCCAGATACATGCCCTTCAGTGCCAGTTACATTGCCCCACAGTGCCAGTTACATGCCCCACAGTGCCAGATACATGCCCTTCAGTGCCAGTTACATTGCCCCACAGTGCCAGTTACATGCCCCACAGTGTCAGATACATGCCCCACAGTGCCAGTTACATTGCCCCACAGTGCCAGTTACATGCCCCACAGTGCCAGTTACATGCCCCACAGTGCCAGTTACATGCCGCACAGTGCCAGTTACATTGCCCCACAGTGCCAGATACATGCCCCACAGTGCCAGTTACATTGCCCCACAGTGCGTTACATGCCCCACAATGCCAGATACATGCCCCACGGTGCCAGTTACATTGCCCCACGGTGCCAGTTAGATGCCCCACAGTGCCAGATACATGCCCCACTGTGCCAGATACATGCCCCACTCAGTGCCAGTTACATGCCCCATTTAGTGCCAGATACATGCCCCACGGTGCCAGTTACATTGCCCCACGGTGCCAGTTAGATGCCCCACAGTGCCAGATACATGCCCCATTGTGCCAGATACATGCCCCACTCAGTGCCAGTTACATGCCCCATTTAGTGCCAGATACATGCCCCACGGTGCCAGTTACATTGCCCCACGGTGCCAGTTAGATGCCCCACAGTGCCAGATACATGCCCCACTGTGCCAGATACATGCCCAACTCAGTGCCAGTTACATGCCCCATTTAGTGCCAGATACATGCCCCACGGTGCCAGTTACATTGCCCCACGGTGCCAGTTAGATGCCCCACAGTGCCAGATACATGCCCCACTCAGTGCCAGTTACATGCCCCATTTAGTGCCAGATACATGCCCCACTGTGCTCCCCTGAGTCCCCCCCCTCCCGGTAACTCACCGCTTGTGTTGATATGTAATGTGAGGGGAGGAGAGCGCAGCGCCTCTCCTTCCCCTCACCGCTCCAGGTCTCCGGGGGCTGTCTGGCGCCGGTTCGCTAGCCAATCAGCCCACGGACCGGCAGCCAACCAGGAGCCGGTCCGCAAGCTCTGATTGGCTAACGCCGGAGACCGGACACAGCAGCGCTGCTGGCAGCGCTGCTAGGGCTTTCAGCGGCGGAGAGGGGAGGGAGAGACGGTGCGCTCTCCTCCCCTCACATTTCGGGTTGACGGGGGCGAGTTAAGCATGATGCCATGGCCGCCGGCGGCTCCCCCTCTCCTAGGCCTGCCAAGGCGCCCGGGGCACGTGCCCCACTCGACCTACCCTAGATACGCCTCTGATATACACCCACACACACACACACACACACACACACACACACACACACACACAGACACACTAGTTTTACGGACCCAGCATATACTGGGTCACCTCAGTCCCCACCCCCGTAATTGGCTCCACCCAGTTCTGGAAACCCCCCCATGCAAATCCTGCCGTTGCCACTGAGGGAGAGAGAGAGATGCAGTTCCAGGGTGGGAACATCTGCTGTAGATGGCGCCTGGGGCTGGGGGAGGGGCTACAGGTCAGCACCTTATCCCCTCTGCTGGGCTTCACCACAGGGTACTATGGAGCCTGTAATAAACGGATTTTAGTAAATCCGACCTGTGCTCCTTGCCCTGGTGGATATAGTGGGGTCCCTGCACAGCCACAGTGTACACGTCAGCAGCGCGGCCCGTCTCCTGGGACCGCATCCGGATCGTGATTTCGGCGGGTCCCACCTGGGTTACCCTCTTACCTCCTCCCTCTAAGTGCGGGCATGCGATCCAGGAGAGCAGCAGCGGTAATGTGTGCCTGATGAGACCGGAGTGCCTCCGCTGTAAGTACCTGGCAACCAGGGTGCGGTAATATACAGCGCCGCTGGGGGAGGAGAGGGAGCCGCAGCACGATATGCCAGCATGACATATAGCACCAAGTGCCTATGCTGCGACCCTTGAAGTCTTCTTTCTTGTCAGAAAAGCTCTTTTCAGGGCTGCCTAACGCAGCCCTCCCTGTTAGCTGCCTGCACTGCAGGCACCAACTTACAAACTGAGCTCCAGTGCCTGGAGGCGGGGATATAGAAGAGGCAGTGCAGTGCATCTTGGGAACAGTCAAAGCTTTAGCCTGTTGGTGCCTCGGATCAAGATCCAACTCTACACCCCGATATTATTCCCTGTGGAATCCCAGTGTACCCAGCTGCAGAATTTTTTTTCTCTAACGTCCTAGTGGATGCTGGGAACTCCGAAAGGACCATGGGGAACAGCGGCTCCGCAGGAGTCTGGGCACAACTAAAAGAAAGCTTTTAGACTACCTGGTGTGCACTGGCTCATCCCACTATGACCCTCCTCCAAGCCTCAGTTAGATTTTTGTGCCCGGCCGAGCTGGATGCACACTAGGGGCTCTCCTGAGCTCTTAGAAGAAAGTATATTTTAGGTTTTTTATTTTACAGTGAGACCTGCTGGCAACAGGCTCACTGCAACGAGGGACTAAGGGGAGAAGAAGCGAACCTACCTGCTTGCAGCTAGCTTGGGCTTCTTAGGCTACTGGACACCATTAGCTCCAGAGGGACCGACCGCATGGAACTGGCCTTGGTGTTCGGTCCCGGAGCCGCGCCGCCGTCCCCCTTACAGAGCCAGAAGCAAGAAGAAGTCCGGAAAATCGGCGGCATGAAGACTTCTGTCTTCTCCAAGGTAGCGCACAGCACTGCAGCTGTGCGCCATTGCTTCTCATACACACTTCACACTCCGGTCACTGAGGGTGCAGGGCGCTGGGGGGGGGGCGCCCTGAGCAGCAATAAAAACACCTTGGCTAGCAAATATATCACAATATATAGCCCCAGAGGCTATATATGTGATAAATACCCCTGCCAGAATCCATAAAAAAGCGGGAGAAAAGTCCGCGAAAAAGGGGCAAAGCTATCTCTCTCAGCACACTGGCGCCATTTTCTCTTCACAGTATAGCTGGAAGACAGCTCCCCAGGCTCTCCCCTGTAGTTTGCAGCTCAAAGGGTTAAAAAGAGAGGGGGGGGGCACTAAATTTAGGCGCAATATTGTATATACAAGCAGCTATTGGGAAAAATTCACTCAATATAGTGTTAATCCCTAAATTATATAGCGCTCTGGTGTGTGCTGGCATACTCTCTCTCTGTCTCCCCAAAGGGCTGTGTGGGGTCCTGTCCTCAGTCAGAGCATTCCCTGTGTGTGTGCGGTGTGTCGGTACGGCTCTGTCGACACGTTTGATGAGGAGGCTTAGGTGATGGCAGAGCAGATGCCGATAAATGTGATGTCGTCCCCTGTGGGGCCGACACCAGAGTGGATGGATAGGTGGAAGGTATAAACCGACAGTGTCAACTCCTTATATAAAAGGCTGGATGACGTAACAGCTATGGGACAGCCGGCTTCTCAGCCCGCGCCTGCCCAGGCGTCTCAAAGGCCATCAGGGGCTCAAAAACGCCCGCTCCCTCAGATGGCAGACACAGATGTCGACACGGAGTCTGACTCCAGTGTCGACGAGGTTGAGACATATACACAATCCACTAGGAACATCCGTTACATGATCCCGGCAATAAAAAATGTGTTACACATTTCTGACATTAACCCAAGTACCACTAAAAAAGGGTTTTATGTGTGGGGAGAAAAAGCAGGCAGTGTTTGGTTCCCCCATCAAATGAGTGAATGAAGTGTGAAAAAGCGTGGGTTCCCCAGATAAGAAACTGGTAATTTCTAAAAAGTTACTGATGGCGTACCCTTTCCCGCCAGAGGATAAGTTACGCTGGGAGATATCCCCTAGGGTGGATAAGGCGCTCACACGTTTGTCAAAAAAGGTGGCACTGCCATCTTAGGATACGGCCACTTTGAAGGTACCTGAAGCAGGAGGCTATCCTGAAGTCTGTATTTACACACTCAGGTACTAGACTGAGACCTGCAGATAGTGCTGCTGCTGCGTGGTCTGTAACCCTGTCAAACAGGGATACTATTTTGCGAACATAAGACGTCGTCTTATATATGAGGGATGCACAGAGGGATATTTTGCCGGCTGGCATCCAGAATTAATGCAATGTCCATTCTGTCAGGAGGGTATTAGAGACTAGAGATGAGCGCCTGAAATTTTTCGGGTTTTGTGTTTTGGTTTTGGGTTCGGTTCCGCGGCCGTGTTTTGGGTTCGACCGCGTTTTGGCAAAACCTCACCGAATTTTTTTTGTCGGATTCGGGTGTGTTTTGGATTCGGGTGTTTTTTTCAAAAAACCCTAAAAAACAGCTTAAATCATAGAATTTGGGGGTCATTTTGATCCCATATTATTATTAACCTCAAAAACCATAATTTCCACTCATTTTCAGTCTATTCTGAATACCTCACACCTCACAATATTATTTTTAGTCCTAAAATTTGCACCGAGGTCGCTGGATGACTAAGCTAAGCGACCCTAGTGGCCGACACAAACACCTGGCCCATCTAGGAGTGGCACTGCAGTGTCACGCAGGATGTCCCTTCCAAAAAACCCTCCCCAAACAGCACATGACGCAAAGAAAAAAAGAGGCGCAATGAGGTAGCTGACTGTGTGAGTAAGATAAGCGACCCTAGTGGCCGACACAAACACCGGGCCCATTTAGGAGTGGCACTGCAGTGTCACGCAGGATGTCCCTTCCAAAAAACCCTCCCCAAACAGCACATGACGCAAAGAAAAAAAGAGGCGCAATGAGGTAGCTGACTGTGTGAGTAAGATAAGCGACCCTAGTGGCCGACACAAACACCGGGCCCATTTAGGAGTGGCACTGCAGTGTCACGCAGGATGTCCCTTCCAAAAAACCCTCCCCAAACAGCACATGACGCAAAGAAAAAAAGAGGCGCAATGAGGTAGCTGACTGTGTGAGTAAGATAAGCGACCCTAGTGGCCGACACAAACACCGGGCCCATTTAGGAGTGGCACTGCAGTGTCACGCAGGATGTCCCTTCCAAAAAACCCTCCCCAATCAGCACATGACGCAAAGAAAAAAAGAGGCGCAATGAGGTAGCTGTGTGAGTAAGATTAGCGACCCTAGTGGCCGACACAAACACCGGGCCCATTTAGGAGTGGCACTGCAGTGTCACGCAGGATGTCCCTTCCAAAAAACCCTCCCCAATCAGCACATGACGCAAAGAAAAAAAGAGGCGCAATGAGGTAGCTGTGTGAGTAAGATTAGCGACCCTAGTGGCCGACACAAACACCGGGCCCATTTAGGAGTGGCACTGCAGTGTCACGCAGGATGTCCCTTCCAAAAAACCCTCCCCAATCAGTACATGACGCAAAGAAAAATAAAAGAAAAAAGAGGTGCAAGATGGAATTGTCCTTGGGCCCTCCCACCCACCCTTATGTTGTATAAACAGGACATGCACACTTTAACCAACCCATCATTTCAGTGACAGGGTCTGCCACACGACTGTGACTGAAATGACGGGATGGTTTGGACCCCCACCAAAAAAGAAGCAATTAATCTCTCCTTGCACAAACTGGCTCTACAGAGGCAAGATGTCCACCTCATCATCATCCTCCGATATATCACCGTGTACATCCCCCTCCTCACAGATTATCAATTCGTCCCCACTGGAATCCACCATCTCAGCTCCCTGTGTACTTTGTGGAGGCAATTGCTGCTGGTCAATGTCTCCGCGGAGGAATTGATTATAATTCATTTTAATGAACATCATCTTCTCCACATTTTCTGGATGTAACCTCGTACGCCGATTGCTGACAAGGTGAGCGGCGGCACTAAACACTCTTTCGGAGTACACACTTGTGGGAGGGCAACTTAGGTAGAATAAAGCCAGTTTGTGCAAGGGCCTCCAAATTGCCTCTTTTTCCTGCCAGTATAAGTACGGACTGTGTGACGTGCCTACTTGGATGCGGTCACTCATATAATCCTCCACCATTCTTTCAATGGGGAGAGAATCATATGCAGTGCCAGTAGACGACATGTCCGTATCCGTAATCGTTGTCAGGTCCTTCAGTCCGGACCAGATGTCAGCATCAGCAGTCGCTCCAGACTGCCCTGCATCACCGCCAGCGGGTGGGCTCGGAATTCTGAGCCTTTTCCTCGCACCCCCAGTTGCGGGAGAATGTGAAGGAGGAGATGTTGACAGGTCGCGTTCCGCTTGACTTGACAATTTTCTCACCAGCAGGTCTTTCAACCCCAGCAGACTTGTGTCTGCCGGAAAGAGAGATCCAAGGTAGGCTTTAAATCTAGGATCGAGCACGGTGGCCAAAATGTAGTGCTCTGATTTCAACAGATTGACCACCCGTGAATCCTTGTTAAGCGAATTAAGGGCTCCATCCACAAGTCCCACATGCCTAGCGGAATCGCTCCGTGTTAGCTCCTCCTTCAATGTCTTCAGCTTCTTCTGCAAAAGCCTGATGAGGGGAATGACCTGACTCAGGCTGGCAGTGTCTGAACTGACTTCACGTGTGGCAAGTTCAAAGGGCATCAGAACCTTGCACAACGTTGAAATCATTCTCCACTGCGCTTGAGACAGGTGCATTCCACCTCCTATATCGTGCTCAATTGTATAGGCTTGAATGGCCTTTTGCTGCTCCTCCAACCTCTGAAGCATATAGAGGGTTGAATTCCACCTCGTTACCACTTCTTGCTTCAGATGATGGCAGGGCAGGTTCAGTAGTTTTTGGTGGTGCTCCAGTCTTCTGTACGTGGTGCCTGTACGCCGAAAGTGTCCCGCAATTCTTCTGGCCACCGACAGCATCTCTTGCACGCCCCTGTCGTTTTTTAAAAAATTCTGCACCACCAAATTCAAGGTATGTGCAAAACATGGGACGTGCTGGAATTTGCCCATATTTAATGCACACACAATATTGCTGGCGTTGTTCGATGCCACAAATCCACAGGAGAGTCCAATTGGGGTAAGCCATTCCGCGATGATCTTCCTCAGTTGCCGTAAGAGGTTTTCAGCTGTGTGCGTATTCTGGAAAGCGGTGATACAAAGCGTAGCCTGCCTAGGAAAGAGTTGGCGTTTGCGAGATGCTGCTACTGGTGCCGCCGCTGCTGTTCTTGCGGCGGGAGTCCATACATCTACCCAGTGGGCTGTCACAGTCATATAGTCCTGACCCTGCCCTGCTCCACTTGTCCACATGTCCGTGGTTAAGTGGACATTGGGTCCAGCTGCATTTTTTAGGACACTGGTGAGTCTTTTTCTGAGGTCCGTGTACATTTTCGGTATCGCCTGCCTAGAGAAGTGGAACCTAGATGGTATTTGGTAACGGGGGCACACTGCCTCAATAAATTGTCTAGTTCCCTGTGAACTAACGGCGGATACCGGACGCACGTCTAACACCAACATAGTTGTCAAGGCCTCAGTTATCCGCTTTGCAGCAGGATGACTGCTGTGATATTTCATCTTCCTCGCAAAGGACTGTTGAACAGTCAATTGCTTACTGGAAGTAGTACAAGTGGGCTTACGACTTCCCCTCTGGGATGACCATCGACTCCCAGCAGCAACAACAGCAGCGCCAGCAGCAGTAGGCGTTACACGCAAGGATGCATCGGAGGAATCCCAGGCAGGAGAGGACTCGTCAGAATTGCCAGTGACATGGCCTGCAGGACTATTGGCATTCCTGGGGAAGGAGGAAATTGACACTGAGGGAGTTGGTGGGGTGGGTTGCGTGAGCTTGGTTACAAGAGGAAGGGATTTACAGGTCAGTGGACTGCTTCCGCTGTCACCCAAAGTTTTTGAACTGCGCTGCAGGTGACGTATAAGGGAGGATGTTCCGAGGTGGTTAACGTCCTTACCCCTACTTATTACAGCTTGACAAAGGGAACACACGGCTTGACACCTGTTGTCCGCATTTCTGTTGAAATACCTCCACACCGAAGAGCTGATTTTTTTGGTATTTTCACCTGGCATGTCAACGGCCATATTCCTCCCACGGACAACAGGTGTCTCCCCGGGTGCCTGACTTAAACAAACCACCTCACCATCAGAATCCTCCTGGTCAATTTCCTCCCCAGCGCCAGCAACACCCATATCCTCCTCATCCTGGTGTACTTCAACACTGACATCTTCAATCTGACTATCAGGAACTGGACTGCGGGTGCTCCTTCCAGCACTTGCAGGGGGCGTGCAAATGGTGGAAGGCGCATGCTCTTCACGTCCAGTGTTGGGAAGGTCAGGCATCGCAACCGACACAATTGGACTCTCCTTGTGGATTTGGGATTTCGAAGAATGCACAGTTCTTTGCTGTGCTTTTGCCAGCTTGAGTCTTTTCATTTTTCTAGCGAGAGGCTGATTGCTTCCATCCTCATGTGAAGCTGAACCACTAGCCATGAACATAGGCCAGGGCCTCAGCCGTTCCTTGCCACTCCATGTGGTAAATGGCATATTGGCAAGTTTACGCTTCTCCTCCGACAATTTTATTTTAGGTTTTGGAGTCCTTTTTTTACTGATATTTGGTGTTTTGGATTTGACATGCTCTGTACTATGACATTGGGCATCGGCCTTGGCAGACGACGTTGCTGGCATTTCATCGTCTCGGCCATGACTAGTGGCAGCAGCTTCAGCACGAGGTGGAAGTGGATCTTGATCTTTCCCTAATTTTGGAACCTCAACATTTTTGTTCTCCATATTTTAATAGGCACAACTAAAAGGCACCTCAGGTAAACAATGGAGATGGATGGATACTAGTATACAATTATGGACGGACTGCCGAGTGCCGACACAGAGGTAGCCACAGCCGTGAACTACCGTACTGTACTGTGTCTGCTGCTAATATAGACTGGTTGATAAAGAGATGTCGTAGTATGTATGTATAAAGAAGAAAGAAAAAAAAACCACGGTTAGGTGGTATACAATTATGGACGGACTGCCGAGTGCCGACACAGAGGTAGCCACAGCCGTGAACTACCGTACTGTACTGTGTCTGCTGCTAATATAGACTGGTTGATAAAGAGATGTCGTAGTATGTATGTATAAAGAAGAAAGAAAAAAAAACCACGGTTAGGTGGTATACAATTATGGACGGACTGCCGAGTGCCGACACAGAGGTAGCCACAGCCGTGAACTACCGTACTGTACTGTGTCTGCTGCTAATATAGACTGGTTGATAAAGAGATGTCGTAGTATGTACGTATAAAGAAGAAAGAAAAATAAACCACGGTTAGGTGGTATACAATTATGGACGGACTGCCGAGTGCCGACACAGAGGTAGCCACAGCCGTGAACTACCGTACTGTACTGTGTCTGCTGCTAATATAGACTGGTTGATAAAGAGATGTCGTAGTATGTATGTATAAAGAAGAAAGAAAAAAAAACCACGGTTAGGTGGTATACAATTATGGACGGACTGCCGAGTGCCGACACAGAGGTAGCCACAGCCGTGAACTACCGTACTGTACTGTGTCTGCTGCTAATATAGACTGGTTGATAAAGAGATGTCGTAGTATGTATGTATAAAGAAGAAAGAAAAAAAAACCACGGTTAGGTGGTATACAATTATGGACGGACTGCCGAGTGCCGACACAGAGGTAGCCACAGCCGTGAACTACCGTACTGTACTGTGTCTGCTGCTAATATAGACTGGTTGATAAAGAGATGTCGTAGTATGTACGTATAAAGAAGAAAGAAAAAAAAACCACGGTTAGGTGGTATACAATTATGGACGGACTGCCGAGTGCCGACACAGAGGTAGCCACAGCCGTGAACTACCGTACTGTACTGTGTCTGCTGCTAATATAGACTGGTTGATAAAGAGATGTCGTAGTATGTATGTATAAAGAAGAAAGAAAAAAAAACCACGGTTAGGTGGTATACAATTATGGACGGACTGCCGAGTGCCGACACAGAGGTAGCCACAGCCGTGAACTACCGTACTGTACTGTGTCTGCTGCTAATATAGACAGGTTGATAAAGAGATGTCGTAGTATGTATGTATAAAGAAGAAAGAAAAAAAAACCACGGTTAGGTGGTATACAATTATGGACGGACTGCCGAGTGCCGACACAGAGGTAGCTACAGCCGTGAACTACCGTACTGTGGCCCTCATTCCGAGTTGATCGGTCGCAATGCGAATGTAGCAGAGTTACACACGCTAAGCCGCCGCCTACTGGGAGTGTATCTTAGCTTCTTAAAAGTGCGACCGAAGTAATCGCAATATTGCGATCACAAACCACGTAGCAGTTTTGGAGTAGCTTCAGACTTACTCTGCCTGTGCGATCAGTTCAGTGCTTGTCGTTCCTGGTTGACGTCACAAACACACCCAGCGTTCGCCCAGGCACTCCCACCGTTTCTCCGGCCACTCCTGCGTTTTTTCCGGAAACGGTAGCGTTTTCAGCCACACGCCCCTAAAACGCCGTGCTTCCGCCCAGTAACACCCATTTCCTGTCAATCACATTACGATCGCCGGAGCGATGAAAAAGCCGTGAGTAAAATTACTTTCTTCATAGCAAAGTTACTTGGCGCAGTCGCAGTGCGAACATTGCGCATGCGTACTAAGCGGATTTTCATTGCGATGCGATGAAAAATACCGAGCGAACAACTCGGAATGAGGGCCTGTGTCTGCTGCGACTGGATGATAAATAATGATATAAAAAATATATATATATCACTACTGCAGCCGGACAGGTATATATATTATATAATGACGGACCTGCTGGACACTGTCTGTCAGCAGAATGAGTTTTTTATAGAAAAAAAAAAAAAACACCACACAAGTGAAGTCACACGACGAGTGTTTAACTTTTTCAGGCAATCACAATATAGTATACTACTAACTATACTGGTGGTCAGTGTGGTCAGGTCACTGGTCAGTCACACTGGCAGTGGCACTCCTGCAGCAAAAGTGTGCACTGTTTAATTTTAATATAATATGTACTCCTGGCTCCTGCTATAACCTATAACTGGCACTGCAGTGCTCCCCAGTCTCCCCCACAATTATAAGCTGTGTGAGCTGAGCACAGTCAGATATATAATATATACATAGATGATGCAGCACACTGGGCTGAGCAGTGCACACAGATATGGTATGTGACTGTCTTGTACTCCTGGCTCCTGCTATAACCTATAACTGGCACTGCAGTGCTCCCCAGTCTCCCCCACAATTATAAGCTGTGTGAGCTGAGCACAGTCAGATATATAATATATACATAGATGATGCAGCACACTGGGCTGAGCAGTGCACACAGATATGGTATGTGACTGAGTCACTGTGTGTATCGTTTTTTTCAGGCAGAGAACGGATATATTAAATAAAACTGCACTGTCTGGTGGTCACTGTGGTCAGTCACTAGTAAACTCTGCACTCTCTTCTACAGTACTCCTAAGCTCCAGTAAATCAGGTCAATCTCTCTCTCTCTCCTAATCTAAATCACTGTACTCCCTAACAGCTGCTCCCCGTCCCCAATCCTCCCCACAATTATAACTAAGTCTCTCAGTCTTTACTCTTTTCTACTATAACAGAGAGGACGCCAGCCACGTCCTCTCCCTATCAATCTCAATGCACGTGTGAAAATGGCGGCGACGCGCGGCTCCTTATATAGAATCCGAGTTTCGCGAGAATCCGACTGCGTCATGATGACGTTCGGGCGCGCTCGGGTTAACCGAGCAAGGCGGGAAGATCCGAGTCGCTCGGACCCGTGAAAAAAAACATGAAGTTCGTACGGGTTCGGATTCAGAGAAACCGAACCCGCTCATCTCTATTAGAGACCCGATACTGGACAGGTGATGCTGACTTTAAAAGGCACATGGAGCCTTATAAGGGTGAGGAATTGTTTGGGGATGGTCTCTGGGACCTCGTATCCACAGCAACAGCTGGGAAGAAAAATTTTACCTCAGTTTTCCTCACAGCCTAAGAAAGCACTGTATTATCAGGTACAGTCCTTTCGGCTTTAGAAAAGCAAGCGGGTCAAAGGCGCTTCCTTTCTGCACAGAGACGAGGGAAGAGGGAAAAAGCTGCACCAGGCAGCCAGTTCCCAGAATCAAAATTCTTCCCCCGCTTCCTCTGAGTCCACCGCATGACGCGGGGGCTCCACAGGCGTAGCCAGTTACGGTGGGGGGCCGCCTCAAAAATTTCAGCGATCAGTGGGATCGCTCACAGGTGGATCCCTGGATCCTTCAAGTAGTATCTCAGGGGTACAAGCTGGAATTCGAGGCGTCTCCCCCCCGCCGTTTCCTCAAATCTGCCTTGCCGACAACTCCCTCAGGCAGGGAGGCTGTGCTAGAGGCAATTCACAAGCTGTATTCCCAGCAGGTGATAGTCAAGGTGTCCCTACTTCAACAAGGACGGGGTTACTATTCCACACTGTTTGTGGTACCGAAACCGGACGGTTCGGTGAGACCAATTTTAAATTTGAAATCCTTGAACACATACATAAAAAAATTCAAGTTCAAGATGGAATCGCTCAGGGCGGTTATTGCAAGCCTGGAGGAGGGGGATTACATGGTATCCCTGGACATCAAGGATGCTTACCTACATGTCCCCATTTACCATCCTCACCAGGAGTACCTCAGATTTGCGGTACAGAATTGCCATTACCAATTCCAGACGCTGCCGTTTGGTCTGTTCACGGCACCGAGGGTGTTTACCAAGGTAATGGCGGAAATGATGATACTCCTTCGAAAAAAGGGAGTTTTAATTATCCCATACTTGGACGATCTCCTAATAAAGGCGAGATCCAAGGAGCAGTTGTTGGTAGGAGTAGCACTATCTCAGGAGGTGCTACACCAGCACGGTTGGATTCTAAATATTCCAAAGTCACAGCTGGTTCCGACGACACGTCTACTGTTCCTGGGAATGATTCTGGACACAGTCCAGAAAAAAGTGTTTCTCCCAGAGGAAAAAGCCATGGAGCTGTCGTCTCTAGTCAGAAACCTCCTGAAACCAAAACAGGTGTCGGTGCATCACTGCACGCGAGTCCTGGGAAAGATGGTGGCTTCTTACGAAGCAATTCCTTTCGGCAGGTTCCATGCCAGAATCTTTCAGTGGAACCTGTTGGACAAATGGTCCGGATCGCATCTTCAGATGCATCGGCTGATAACCCTGTCTCCAAGAACCAGGGTGTCTCTGCTGTGGTGGCTGCAGAGTGCTCATCTTCTAGAGGGCCGCAGATTCGGCATACAGGACTGGGTCCTGGTGACCACGGATGCCAGCCTTCGAGGCTGGGGGGCAGTCACACAGGGAAGAAACTTCCAAGAATTATGGTCGAGTCAGAAGACTTCCCTACACATAAATATTCTAGAACTGAGGGCCATTTACAATGCCCTAAGTCAGGCAAAACCCCTGCTTCTACACCAGCCGGTACTGATCCAGTCAGACAACATCACGGCGGTCGCCCATGTAAACCGACAGGGCGGCACAAGAAGCAGGACGGCAATGGCAGAAGCCACAAGGATTCTCCGATGGGCGGAAAATCATGTGCTAGCACTGTCAGCAGTGTTCATTCCGGGAGTGGACAACTGGGAAGCAGACTTCCTCAGCAGGCACGACTTCCACCCGGGAGAGTGGGGACTTCATCCAGAAGTCTTTCAAATGATTGTAAACCAGTGGGAAAAACCACAGGTGGACATGATGGCGTCCCGCCTAAACAAAAAACTAGAAGGAAACGAGGAGTAAGGACAATACTCGTGGTTCCGGATTGGCCAAGAAGAGCGTGGTACCCGGAACTTCAAGAGATGATCTCAGAGGACCCATGGCCTCTGCCGCTCAGACAGGACCTGCTGCAGCAGGGGCCCTGTCTGTTCCAAGACTTACCGCGGCTGCGTTTGACGGCATGGCGGTTGAACACCGGATCCTAAAGGAAAAGGGCATTCCGGAGGATGTCATTCCTACGCTGATTAAAGCCAGGAAAGATGTAACTGTAAAGCATTATCACCGCATATGGCGGAAATATGTTGCTTGGTGTGAGGCCAATAAGGCCCCAACAGAGGAATTTCAGCTGGGTCGATTTCTGCACTTCCTACAGGCAGGAGTGACTATGGGCCTAAAATTAGGCTCCATTAAGGTGCAGATATCGGCTCTGTTGATTTTCTTCCAAAAAGAACTAGCTTCACTACCTGAAGTTCAGACATTTGTAAAAGGAGTGCTGCATATTCAGCCCCCTTTTGTGCCTCCAGTGGCACCCTGGGATCTCAACGTGGTGTTGAATTTCCTAAAATCACATTGGTTTGAGCCACTAAAGACCGTGGATCTAAAATATCTCACGTGGAAAGTGGTCATGTTATTGGCCTTGGCTTCGGCCAGGCGTGTATCAGAATTGGCGGCTTTGTCATTTAAAAGCCCTTATCTGATTTTCCATATGGATAGGGCAGAATTGAGGACTCGTCCCCAGTTTCTCCCTAAGGTGGTATCAGCTTTTCACTTGAACTAACCTATTGTAGTGCCTGCGGCTACTAGCGACTTGGAGGATTCCAAGTTGCTGGACGTAGTCAGGGCCTTGAAAATTTATGTTTCCAGGACGGCTGGAGTCAGGAAAACTGACTCGCTATTTATCCTGTATGCACCCAACAAACTGGGTGCTCCTGCTTCTAAGCAGACTATTGCTCGCTGGATTTGTAGCACAATTCAGCTGGCGCATTCTGCGGCTGGACTGCCGCATCCTAAATCAGTTAAAGCCCATTCTACAAGGAAGGTGGGCTCATCTTGGGCGGCTTCCCGAGGGGTCTCGGCTTTACAACTTTGCCGAGTTGCTACTTGGTCAGGGGCAAACACGTTTGCAAAATTCTACAAATTTGATACCCTGGCTGAGGAGGACCTTGAGTTCTCTCATTCGGTGCTGCAGAGTCATCCGCACTCTCCCGCCCGTTTGGGAGCTTTGGTATAATCCCCATGGTCCTTTCGGAGTTCCCAGCATCCACTAGGACGTTAGAGAAAAAATAAGAATTTACTTACCGATAATTCTATTTCTCGTAGTCCGTAGTGGATGCTGGGAACTCCGTAAGGACCATGGGGATTAGCGGCTCCGCAGGAGACTGGGCACAAAAGTAAAGCTTTAGGACTACCTGGTGTGCACTGGCTCCTCCCCCTATGACCCTCCTCCAAGCCTCAGTTAGGATACTGTGCCCGGACGAGCGTACACAATAAGGAAGGATTTTGAATCCCGGGTAAGACTCATACCAGCCACACCAATCACACCGTATAACCTGTGATCTGAACCCAGTTAACAGCATGATAACAGAGGAGCCTCTGGAAAGATGGCTCACAACAATAATAACCCGATTTTTGTAACAATAACTATGTACAAGTATTGCAGACAATCCGCACTTGGGATGGGCGCCCAGCATCCACTACGGACTACGAGAAATAGAATTATCGGTAAGTAAATTCTTATTTTCTCTGACGTCCTAGTGGATGCTGGGAACTCCGTAAGGACCATGGGGATTATACCAAAGCTCCCAAACGGGCGGGAGAGTGCGGATGACTCTGCAGCACCGAATGAGAGAACTCCAGGTCCTCCTCAGCCAGGGTATCAAATTTGTAGAATTTAGCAAACGTGTTTGCCCCTGACCAAGTAGCTGCTCGGCAAAGTTGTAACGCCGAGACCCCTCGGGCAGCCGCCCAAGATGAGCCCACCTTCCTTGTGGAATGGGCTTTCACAGATTTTGGCTGTGGCAGGCCTGCCACAGAATGTGCAAGCTGAATTGTACTACAAATCCAGCGAGCAATAGTCTGCTTAGAAGCAGGAGCACCAAGCTTGTTGGGTGCATACAGGATAAACAGCGAGTCAGATTTCCTGACTCCAGCCGTCCTGGAAACATATATTTTCAGGGCCCTGACTACGTCCAGCAACTTGGAGTCCTCCAAGTCCCTAGTAGCCGCAGGTACCACAATAGGCTGGTTCAGGTGAAACGCTGAAACCACCTTAGGGAGAAAATTGAGGACGAGTCCTCAATTCTGCCCTGTCCGAATGAAAAATTAGGTAAGGGCTTTTATAGGATAAAGCCGCCAATTCTGAGACACGCCTGGCTGAAGCCAGGGCCAACAGCATTACCACTTTCCACGTGAGATATTTTAAGTCCACAGTGGTGAGTGGTTCAAACCAATGTGATTTTAGGAACCCCAAAACTACATTGAGATCCCAAGGTGCCACTGGAGGCACAAAAGGAGGTTGTATATGCAGTACCCCCTTGACAAACGTCTGAACTTCAGGAACTGAAGCCAGTTCTTTCTGGAAGAAAATCGACAGGGTCGAAATTTGAACCTTAATGGACCCAAATTTTAGGCCCATAGACAGTCCTGTTTGCAGGAAATGCAGGAAACAACCCAGTTGAAATTCCTCTGTAGGGGCCTTCCTGGCCTCGCACCACGCAACATATTTACGCCAAATACGGTGATAATGTTGTGTTGTTACATCCTTCCTGGCTTTGATCAGGGTAGGGATGACTTCATCCGGAATGCCTTTTTCCTTCAGGATCCGGCGTTCAACCGCCATGCCGTCAAACGCAGCCGCGGTAAGTCTTGGAACAGACAGGGTCCCTGCTGGAGCAGATCCCTTCTTAGAGGTAGAGGCCACGGTTCCTCTGTGAGCATCTCTTGAAGTTCCGGGTACCAAGTCCTTCTTGGCCAATCTGGAGCCACAAGTATAGTCCTTACTCCTCTCCTTCTTATGATTCTCAGTACCTTGGGTATGAGAGGCAGAGGAGGGAACACATACACTGACTGGTACACCCACGGTGTTACCAGAGCGTCCACAGCTATTGCCTGAGGGTCCCTTGACCTGGCGCAATACCTGTCTAGTTTTTTGTTGAGGCGGGACGCCATCATGTCCACCTTTGGTTTTTCCCAACGGTTTACAATCATGTGGAAGACTTCTGGATGAAGTCCCCACTCTCCCGGGTAGAGGTCGTGTCTGCTGAGGAAGTCTGCTTCCCAGTTGTCCACTCCCGGAATGAACACTGCTGACAGTGCTATCACATGATTTTCCGCCCAGCGAAGAATCCTTGCAGCTTCTGCCATTGCCCTCCTGCTTCTCGTGCCGCCCTGTCTGTTTACGTGGGCGACTGCCGTGATGTTGTCCGACTGGATCAACACTGGCTGACCCTGAAGCAGAGGTCTTGCTTGGCTTAGAGCATAGTAAATGGCCCTTAGTTCCAGGATATTTATGTGAAGTGACGTTTCCAGGCTTGACCACAAGCCCTGGAAATTTCTTCCCTGTGTGACTGCTCCCCAGCCTCTCAGGCTGGCATCCGTGGTCACCAGGATCCAGTCCTGAATGCCGAATCTGCGGCCCTCTAGAAGATGAGCACTCTGCAACCACCACAGGAGAGACACTCTTGTCCTTGGGGACAGGGTTAGCCGCTGATGCATGTGAAGATGCGATCCGGACCATTTGTCCAGCAGATCCCACTGAAATGTTCTTGCGTGGAATCTGCCGAATGGAATCGCTTCGTAGGAAGCCACCATTTTTCCCAGGACCCTTGTGCATTGATGCACTGAGACCCGGTCTGGTTTCAGGAGGTTTCTGACTAACTCGGATAACTCCCTGGCTTTTTCTTCCGGAAGAAACACCTTTTTCTGGACTGTGTCCAGAATCATCCCTAGGAACAGCAGACGTGTCGTCGGAATCAGCTGTGATTTTGGGATATTTAGAATCCACCCGTGCTGTCGTAACACTACTTGAGATAGTGCTACTCCGACTACTAACCGTTCCTTGGATCTTGCCCTTATCAGGAGATCGTCCAAGTAAGGGATAATTAAGACGCCTTCTCTTCGAAGAAGTATCATCATTTCGGCCATTACCTTGGTTAAGACCCGGGGTGCCGTGGACAATCCAAACGGCAGCGTCTGAAACTGATAGTGACAGTTCTGTACCACAAACCTGAGGTACCCTTGGTGAGAAGGGTAAATTGGGACATGGAGGTAAGCATCCTTGATGTCCAGAGACACCATATAGTCCCCTTCTTCCAGGTTTGCGATCACTGCTCTGAGTGACTCCATCTTGAACTTGAACCTTTGTATGTAAGTGTTCAAAGATTTCAGATTTAAAATAGGTCTCACCGAGCCGTCCGGCTTCGGTACCACAAACAGCGTTGAATAATACCCCTTGCCCTGTTGCAGGAGGGGTACCTTGATTATCACCTGCTGAGAATACAGCTTGTGAATGGCCTCCAATACCGCCTCCCTGTCGGAGGGAGACGTCGGTAAAGCAGACTTTAGGAACCGGCGAGGGGGAGGTGTCTCGAATTCCAATTTGTACCCCTGAGATACCACCTGAAGGACCCAGGGGTCTACCTGCGAGTGAGCCCACTGCGCGCTGAAATTCTTGAGACGTGCCCCCACCGCGCCTAAGTCTGCTTGTAAAGCCCCAGCGTCATGCTGAGGACTTGGCAGAAGCGGGAGAGGGCTTCTGTTCTTGGGGATTTGCTGTCTGTTGCAGCCTTTTTCCCCTTCCTCTGCTCCGGGGCAGAAATGAGGAGCCTTTCGCTCGCTTGCCCTTATGGGGACGAAAGGACTGCGCCTGATAATACGGCGTCTTCTTATGTTGAGAGGCGACCTGGGGTAAAAATGTGGATTTCCCAGCTGTTGCCGTGGCCACCAGATCTGACAGACCTACCCCAAATAACTCCTCCCCTTTATAAGGCAATACTTCCATATGCCGTTTGGAATCCGCATCACCTGACCACTGTCGCGTCCATAACCCTCTTCTGGCAGAAATGGACAGCGCACTTACTCTTGATGCCAGTCGGCAAATATCCCGCTGTGCATCACGCATATATAGAAATGCATCTTTTAAATGCTCTATAGTCGGTAATATACTGTCCCTGTCTAGGGTATCAATATTTTCAGTCAGGGAATCCGACCAAGCCAAACCAGCACTGCACATCCAGGCTGAGGCGATTGCCGGTCGCAGTATAACACCAGTATGTGTGTAAATACATTTTAGGATACCTTCCTGCTTTCTATCAGCAGGATCCTTAAGGGCGGCCGTCTCAGGAGAGGGTAGAGCCACCTGTTTTGACAAGCGTGTGAGCGCTTTATCCACCCTAGGGGGTGTTTCCCAACGCGCCCTAATCTCTGGCGGGAAAGGATATAATGCCAATAATTTTTTAGGAATTATCAGTTTTTTATCGGGGGAAACCCACGCTTCATCACACACCTCATTTAATTCCTCAGATTCAGGAAAAACTACAGGTAGTTTTTTCTCACCGAACATAATACCCTTTTTAGTGGTATTAGTATTATCAGAAATATGTAAAACATTTTTCATTGCCTCAATCATGTAACGTGTGGCCCTACTGGAAGTCACGTTTGTCTCTTCCCCGTCGACACTGGAGTCAGTATCCGTGTCGACGTCTGTATCTACCATCTGAGGTAACGGGCGTTTTAGAGCCCCTGATGGCTTTTGAGACGCCTGGACAGGCACAAGCTGAGTAGCCGGCTGTCTTATGTCATCAACTGTTTTTTGCAAAGAGCTGACACTGTCACGTAATTCCTTCCATAAGATCATCCACTCAGGTGTCGACTCCCTAGGGGGTGACATCTCTATTATAGGCAATTGCCCCGCCTCCACATCATTTTCCTCCTCATACATGTCGACACAACGTACCGACACACAGCACACACACAGGGAATGCTCTGACAGAGGACAGGACCCCACTAGCCCTTTGGGGAGACAGAGGGAGAGTATGCCAGCACACACCAGAGCGCTATATATATACAGGGATAACCTTAAATAAGTGTTTTTCCCCCTTATAGCTGCTATTTGTAATTATTACGCCAATTAGTGCCCCCCTCTCTTTTTTACCCTGTTTCTGTAGTGCAGGACTGCAGGGGAGAGTCAGGGAGACGTCCTTTCAGCGGAGCTGTGAAGGAAAATGGCGCCTGTGTGCTGAGGAGATAGGCTCCGCCCCCTTCTCGGCGGCCTTTTCTCCCGCTTTTATGTGGAATCTGGCAGGGGTTAAAATTCATCCATATAGCCCTGGGGGCTATATGTGATGTATTTTCGCCAGCCAAGGTGTTTCTATTGCTGCTCAGGGCGCCCCCCCCTAGCGCCCTGCACCCTCAGTGACCGGAGTGTGAAGTGTGCTGAGGAGCAATGGCGCACAGCTGCAGTGCTGTGCGCTACCTTGGTGAAGACAGGATGTCTTCTGCCGCCGATTTTCCGGACCTCTTCTTGCTTCTGGCTCTGTAAGGGGGCCGGCGGCGCGGCTCTGGGACCGGACTCCGAGGCTGGGCCTGTGTTCGGTCCCTCTGGAGCTAATGGTGTCCAGTAGCCTAAGAAGCCCAATCCACTCTGCACGCAGGTGAGTTCGCTTCTTCTCCCCTTAGTCCCTCGATGCAGTGAGCCTGTTGCCAGCAGGTCTCACTGAAAATAAAAAACCTAAAACTAAACTTTCACTAAGAGCTCAGGAGAGCCCCTAGTGTGCACCCTTCTCGGTCGGGCACAAATCTAACTGAGGCTTGGAGGAGGGTCATAGGGGGAGGACCCAGTGCACACCAGGTAGTCCTAAAGCTTTACTTTTGTGCCCAGTCTCCTGCGGAGCCGCTAATCCCCATGGTCCTTACGGAGTTCCCAGCATCCACTAGGACGTCAGAGAAATAAGAATTTACTCACCGGTAATTCTATTTCTCGTAGTCCGTAGTGGATGCTGGGAACTCCGTAAGGACCATGGGGAATAGCGGGCTCCGAAGGAGGCTGGGCACTCTAGAAAGATTTATGACTACCTGGTGTGCACTGGCTCCTCCCACTATGACCCTCCTCCAAGCCTCAGTTAGGACACTGTGCCCGGACGAGCAGACATAATAAGGAAGGATTTAGAATCCCGGGTAAGACTCTTACCAGCCACACCAATCACACCGTACAACTCGTGATACTATATCCAGTTTGACAGTATGAAAACAACTGAGCCTCTCAACAGATGGCTCAACAATAACCCTTTAGTTAACAATAACTATTTACAAGTATTGCAGACAATCCGCACTTGGGATGGGCGCCCAGCATCCACTACGGACTACGAGAAATAGAATTACCGGTGAGTAAATTCTTATTTTCTCTAACGTCCTAGTGGATGCTGGGAACTCCGTAAGGACCATGGGGATTATACCAAAGCTCCCAAACGGGCGGGAGAGTGCGGATGACTCTGTAGCACCGAATGAGAGAACTCCAGGTCCTCCTCAGCCAGGGTATCAAATTTGTAGAATTTTGCAAACGTGTTTGCCCCTGACCAAGTAGCTGCTCGGCAAAGTTGTAAAGCCGAGACCCCTCGGGCAGCCGCCCAAGATGAGCCCACCTTCCTTGTGGAATGGGCATTAACAGATTTTGGCTGTGGTATGCCTGCCACAGAATGTGCAAGCTGAATTGTACTAAAATCCAGCGAGCAATAGACTGCTTAGAAGCAGGAGCACCCAGCTTGTTGGGTGCATACAGGATAAACAGCGAGTCAGAGTTTCTGACTCCAGCCGTCCTGGAAACATATATTTTCAGGGCCCTGACAACGTCTAGCAACTTGGAGTCCTCCAATTCACTAGTAGCCGCCGACACCACAATAGGCTGGTTCAGGTGAAACGCTGACACCACCTTAGGAAGAAATTGGGGACGAGTCCTCAATTCTGCCCTATCCATATGGAAAATCAGATAAGGGCTTTTACATGATAAAGCCGCCAATTCTGACACTCGCCTGGCTGAAGCCAAGGCCAATAACATGACCACTTTTCACGTGAGATATTTTAGATCCACGGTTTTTAGTGGCTCAAACCAATGTGATTTTAAGAAAACTCAACACCACGTTGAGATCCCAAGGTGCCACAGGGGCACAAACGGGGGCTGAATATGCAGCACTCCTTTCACAATGCCTGAACTTCAGGTACTGAAGCTAATTCTTTTTGAAAGAAAATCGACAGAGCCGAGATCTGTACTTTAATGGAGCCTAGACTTAGGCCCATATTCACTCCTGCTTGCAGGAAATGTAGAAATCGACCTAGTGGAAATTCCTCTGTTGGGGCCTTTTTGGCCTCGCACCATGCAACATATTTCCGCCACATGCGGTGATAATGCTTTGCCGTAACATCTTTCCTGGCTTTAATAAGCGCAGGAATGACTTCTTCCGGAATACCCTTTTCCTTCAGGATCCGGCGCTCAATCGCCATGCCGTCAAACGCAGCCGCGGTAAGTCTTGGAACAGACAGGGCCCCTGCTGAAGCAGGTCCTGTCTGAGCGGCAGAGGCCATGGGTCCTCTGATATCATTTCCTGAAGTTCCGGGTACCAAGCCCTTCTTGGCCAATCCGGAACCACGAGTATCGTTCTTACTCCTCGCCATCTTATTATTCTCAGTACCATTGGTATGAGAGGCAGAGTAGGGAACACATAAACCGACTGGTACACCCACGGTGTCACTAGAGCGTCCACAGCTATCGCCTGAGGGTCCCTTGACCTGGCGCAATATCTCTTTAGCTTTTTGTTGAGGCGGGACGCCATCATGTCCACCTGTGGCCTTTCCCAACGGTTTACCAACAGCAGGAAGACTTCTGGATGAAGTCCCCACTCTCCCGGGTGTAGGTCGTGTCTGCTGAGGAAGTCTGCTTCCCAGTTGTCCACTCCCGGAATGAACACTGCTGACAGTGTTAGTACGTGATTTTCCGCCCATCGGAGAATCCTTGTGGCTTCTGCCATTGCCATCCTGCTTCTTGTGCCGCCCTGTCGGGTCACATGGGCGACTGCCGTGATGTTGTCTGACTGTATCAGTACCGGCTGGGTTTTGAAGCAGGGGTCTTGCCTGACTTAGGGCATTGTAAATGGCCCTCAGTTCCAGAATTTATATGTAGGGAAGTCTCCTGACTTGACCATAGGCCCTGGAAGTTTCTTCCCTGTGTGACTGCTCCCCAGCCTTGAAGGCTGGCATCCGTGGTCACCAGGACCCAGTCCTGTATGCCGAAACTGCGGCCCTCTAGAAGATGAGCACCCTGCATCCATCACAGTAGAGACACCCTGGTCCTTGGAGACAGGGTTATCATTTGATGCATTTGAAGATGCGATCCCGACCACTTATCTAAGAGGTCTCACGGGAAAGTCCTCGCATGGAACCTGCCGAATGGAATTGCTTCGTATGAAGCCACCATTTTTCCCAGGACTCGTGTGCAACGATGCACCGATACCCTTTTTGGTTTTAGGAGGTCTCTGACTAGAGATGACAGCTCCTTGGCTTTCTCCTGCGGGAGAAACACTTTTTTCTGTTCTGTGTCCAAAATCATCCCCAGGAACAGTAAGCGAGTGGAAGGAACCAGCTGTGACTTTGGAATGTTCAGAATCCAGCCATGCTGTTGTAGCACCTCCTGAGATAGTGCTACTCCGACCAGTAACTGCTCCCTGGACCTTGCCTTTATAAGGAGATCATCCAAGTATGGGATAAATAAAAACTAGAGATGAGCGCCGGAAATTTTTCGGGTTTTGTGTTTTGGTTTTGGGTTCGGTTCCGCGGCCGTGTTTTGGGTTCGACCGCGTTTTGGCAAAACCTCACCGAATTTTTTTTGTCGGATTCGGGTGTGTTTTGGATTCGGGTGTTTTTTTCCAAAAAACCTAAAAAACAGCTTAAATCATAGAATTTGGCGGTCATTTTGATCCCAAAGTATTATTAACCTCAAAAACCATAATTTCCACTCATTTTCAGTCTATTCTGAATACCTCACACCTCACAATATTATTTTTAGTCCTAAAATTTGCACCGAGGTCGCTGTGTGAGTAAGATAAGCGACCCTAGTGGCCGACACAAACACCGGGCCCATCTAGGAGTGTCACTGCAGTGTCACGCAGGATGGCCCTTCCAAAAAACCCTCCCCAAACAGCACATGACGCAAAGAAAAAAAGAGGCGCAATGAGGTAGCTGTGTGAGTAAGATTAGCGACCCTAGTGGCCGACACAAACACCGGGCCCATCTAGGAGTGGCACTGCAGTGTCACGCAGGATGTCCCTTCCAAAAAACCCTCCCCAAACAGCACATGACGCAAAGAAAAAAAGAGGCGCAATGAGGTAGCTGTGTGAGTAAGATAAGCGACCCTAGTGGCCGACACAAACACCGGGCCCATTTAGGAGTGGCACTGCAGTGTCACGCAGGATGTCCCTTCCAAAAAACCCTCCCCAAACAGCACATGACGCAAAGAAAAAAAGAGGCGCAATGAGGTAGCTGTGTGAGTAAGATAAGCGACCCTAGTGGCCGACACAAACACCGGGCCCATCTAGGAGTGGCACTGCAGTGTCACGCAGGATGTCCCTTCCAAAAAACCCTCCCCAAACAGCACATGACGCAAAGAAAAAGAAAAGAAAAAAGAGGTGCAAGATGGAATTGTCCTTGGGCCCTCCCACCCACCCTTATGTTGTATAAACAAAACAGGACATGCACACTTTAACCAACCCATCATTTCAGTGACAGGGTCTGCCACACGACTGTGACTGATATGACGGGTTGGTTTGGACCCCCCCCAAAAAAGAAGCAATTAATCTCTCCTTGCACAAACTGGCTCTACAGAGGCAAGATGTCCACCTCATCATCACCCTCCGATATATCACCGTGTACATCCCCCTCCTCACAGATTATCAATTCGTCCCCACTGGAATCCACCATCTCAGCTCCCTGTGTACTTTGTGGAGGCAATTGCTGCTGGTCAATGTCTCCGCGGAGGAATTGATTATAATTCATTTTAATGAACATCATCTTCTCCACATTTTCTGGATGTAACCTCGTACGCCGATTGCTGACAAGGTGAGCGGCGGCACTAAACACTCTTTCGGAGTACACACTTGTGGGAGGGCAACTTAGGTAGAATAAAGCCAGTTTGTGCAAGGGCCTCCAAATTGCCTCTTTTTCCTGCCAGTATAAGTACGGACTGTGTGACGTGCCTACTTGGATGCGGTCACTCATATAATCCTCCACCATTCTATCAATGTTGAGAGAATCATATGTAGTGACAGTAGACGACATGTCCGTAATCGTTGTCAGGTCCTTCAGTCCGGACCAGATGTCAGCATCAGCAGTCGCTCCAGACTGCCCTGCATCACCGCCAGCGGGTGGGCTCGGAATTCTGAGCCTTTTCCTCGCACCCCCAGTTGCGGGAGAATGTGAAGGAGGAGATGTTGACAGGTCGCGTTCCGCTTGACTTGACAATTTTGTCACCAGCAGGTCTTTCAACCCCAGCAGACTTGTGTCTGCCGGAAAGAGAGATCCAAGGTAGGCTTTAAATCTAGGATCGAGCACGGTGGCCAAAATGTAGTGCTCTGATTTCAACAGATTTACCACCCGTGAATCCTTGTTAAGCGAATTAAGGGCTCCATCCACAAGTCCCACATGCCTAGCGGAATCGCTCCGTGTTAGCTCCTCCTTCAATGTCTCCAGCTTCTTCTGCAAAAGCCTGATGAGGGGAATGACCTGACTCAGGCTGGCAGTGTCTGAACTGACTTCACGTGTGGCAAGTTCAAAGGGCATCAGAACCTTGCACAACGTTGAAATCATTCTCCACTGCGCTTGAGACAGGTGCATTCCACCTACTATATCGTGCTCAATTGTATAGGCTTGAACGGCCTTTTGCTGCTCCTCCAACCTCTGAAGCATATAGAGGGTTGAATTCCACCTCGTTACCACTTCTTGCTTCAGATGATGGCAGGGCAGGTTCAGTAGTTTTTGGTGGTGCTCCAGTCTTCTGTACGTGGTGCCTGTACGCCGAAAGTGTCCCGCAATTCTTCTGGCCACCGACAGCATCTCTTGCACGCCCCTGTCGTTTTTTTAAAAATTCTGCACCACCAAATTCAAGGTATGTGCAAAACATGGGACGTGCTGGAATTTGCCCATATTTAATGCACACACAATATTGCTGGCGTTGTCCGATGCCACAAATCCACAGGAGAGTCCAATTGGGGTAAGCCATTCCGCGATGATCTTCCTCAGTTGCCGTAAGAGGTTTTCAGCTGTGTGCGTATTCTGGAAAGCGGTGATACAAAGCGTAGCCTGCCTAGGAAAGAGTTGGCGTTTGCGAGATGCTGCTACTGGTGCCGCCGCTGCTGTTCTTGCGGCGGGAGTCCATACATCTACCCAGTGGGCTGTCACAGTCATATAGTCCTGACCCTGCCCTGCTCCACTTGTCCACATGTCCGTGGTTAAGTGGACATTGGGTACAACTGCATTTTTTAGGACACTGGTGAGTCTTTTTCTGACGTCCGTGTACATTCTCGGTATCGCCTGCCTAGAGAAGTGGAACCTAGATGGTATTTGGTAACGGGGGCACACTGCCTCAATAAATTGTCTAGTTCCCTGTGAACTAACGGCGGATACCGGACGCACGTCTAACACCAACATAGTTGTCAAGGCCTCAGTTATCCGCTTTGCAGCAGGATGACTGCTGTGATATTTCATCTTCCTCGCAAAGGACTGTTGAACAGTCAATTGCTTACTGGAAGTAGTACAAGTGGGCTTACGACTTCCCCTCTGGGATGACCATCGACTCCCAGCAGCAACAACAGCAGCGCCAGCAGCAGTAGGCGTTACACGCAAGGATGCATCGGAGGAATCCCAGGCAGGAGAGGACTCGTCAGAATTGCCAGTGACATTGCCTGCAGGACTATTGGCATTCCTGGGGAAGGAGGAAATTGACACTGAGGGAGTTGGTGGGGTGGTTTGCGTGAGCTTGGTTACAAGAGGAAGGGATTTACTGGTCAGTGGACTGCTTCCGCTGTCACCCAAAGTTTTTGAACTTGTCACTGACTTATTATGAATGCGCTGCAGGTGACGTATAAGGGAGGATGTTCCGAGGTGGTTAACGTCCTTACCCCTACTTATTACAGCTTGACAAAGGGAACACACGGCTTGACACCTGTTGTCCGCATTTCTGGTGAAATACTTCCACACCGAAGAGCTGATTTTTTTGGTATTTTCACCAGGCATGTCAACGGCCATATTCCTACCACGGACAACAGGTGTCTCCCCGGGTGCCTGACTTAAACAAACCACCTCACCATCAGAATCCTCCTGGTCAATTTCCTCCCCAGCGCCAGCAACACCCATATCCTCCTCATCCTGGTGTACTTCAACACTGACATCTTCAATCTGACTATCAGGAACTGGACTGCGGGTGCTCCTTCCATCACTTGCAGGGGGCGTGCAAATGGTGGAAGGCGCATGCTCTTCACGTCCAGTGTTGGGAAGGTCAGGCATCGCAACCGACACAATTGGAGTCGGACTCTCCTTGTGGATTTGGGATTTCGAAGAACGCACAGTTCTTTGCGGTGCTACTGCTTTTGCCAGCTTTAGTCTTTTAATTTTTCTAGCGAGAGGCTGAGTGCTTCCATCCTCATGTGAAGCTGAACCACTAGCCATGAACATAGGCCAGGGCCTCAGCCGTTCCTTGCCACTCCGTGTGGTAAATGGCATATTGGCAAGTTTACGCTTCTCCTCCGACAATTTTATTTTAGGTTTTGGAGTCCTTTTTTTACTGATATTTGGTGTTTTGGATTTGACATGCTCTGTACTATGACATTGGGCATCGGCCTTGGCAGACGACGTTGCTGGCATTTCATCGTCTCGGCCATGACTAGTGGCAGCAGCTTCAGCACGAGGTGGAAGTGGATCTTGATCTTTCCCTAATTTTGGAACCTCAACATTTTTGTTCTCCATATTTTAATAGGCACAACTAAAAGGCACCTCAGGTAAACAATGGAGATGGATGGATTGGATACTAGTATACAATTATGGACGGGCTGCCGAGTGCCGACACAGAGGTAGCCACAGCCGTGAACTACCGCACTGTACTGTGTCTGCTGCTAATATATAGACTGGTTGATAAAGAGATAGTATACTCGTAACTAGTATGTATGTATAAAGAAAGAAAAAAAAACCACGGTTAGGTGGTATATACAATTATGGACGGGCTGCCGAGTGCCGACACAGATGTAGCCACAGCCGTGAACTACCGCACTGTACTGTGTCTGCTGCTAATATATAGACTGGTTGATAAAGAGATAGTATACTCGTAACTAGTATGTATGTATAAAGAAAGAAAAAAAAACCACGGTTAGGTGGTATATACAATTATGGACGGGCTGCCGAGTGCCGACACAGAGGTAGCCACAGCCGTGAACTACCGCACTGTACTGTGTCTGCTGCTAATATATAGACTGGTTGATAAAGAGATAGTATACTCGTAACTAGTATGTATGTATAAAGAAAGAAAAAAAAACCACGGTTAGGTGGTATATACAATTATGGACGGGCTGCCGAGTGCCGACACAGAGGTAGCCACAGCCGTGAACTACCGCACTGTACTGTGTCTGCTGCTAATATATAGACTGGTTGATAAAGAGATAGTATACTCGTAACTAGTATGTATGTATAAAGAAAGAAAAAAAAACCACGGTTAGGTGGTATATACAATTATGGACGGGCTGCCGAGTGCCGACACAGAGGTAGCCACAGCCGTGAACTACCGCACTGTACTGTGTCTGCTGCTAATATATAGACTGGTTGATAAAGAGATAGTATACTCGTAACTAGTATGTATGTATAAAGAAAGAAAAAAAAACCACGGTTAGGTGGTATATACAATTATGGACGGGCTGCCGAGTGCCGACACAGAGGTAGCCACAGCCGTGAACTACCGCACTGTACTGTGTCTGCTGCTAATATATAGACTGGTTGATAAAGAGATAGTATACTCGTAACTAGTATGTATGTATGTATAAAGAAAGAAAAAAAAACCACGGTTAGGTGGTATATACAATTATGGACGGGCTGCCGAGTGCCGACACAGAGGTAGCCACAGCCGTGAACTACCGCACTGTACTGTGTCTGCTGCTAATATATAGACTGGTTGATAAAGAGATAGTATACTCGTAACTAGTATGTATGTATAAAGAAAGAAAAAAAAACCACGGTTAGGTGGTATATACAATTATGGACGGGCTGCCGAGTGCCGACACAGAGGTAGCCACAGCCGTGAACTACCGCACTGTACTGTGTCTGCTGCTAATATAGACTGGTTGATAAAGAGATAGTATACTCGTAACTAGTATGTATGTATAAAGAAAGAAAAAAAAACCACGGTTAGGTGGTATATACAATTATGGACGGGCTGCCGAGTGCCGACACAGAGGTAGCCACAGCCGTGAACTACCGCACTGTACTGTGTCTGCTGCTAATATAGACTGGTTGATAAAGAGATAGTATACTCGTAACTAGTATGACTATAAAGAAAGAAAAAAAAACCACGGTTAGGTGGTATATACAATTATGGACGGGCTGCCGAGTGCCGACACAGAGGTAGCCACAGCCGTGAACTACCGCACTGTACTGTGTCTGCTGCTAATATATAGACTGGTTGATAAAGAGATAGTATACTCGTAACTAGTATGTATGTATAAAGGATTTAGGTGGTATATACAATTATGGACGGGCTGCCGAGTGCCGACACAGAGGTAGCCACAGCCGTGAACTACCGCACTGTACTGTGTCTGCTGCTAATATAGACTGGTTGATAAAGAGATAGTATACTCGTAACTAGTATGACTATAAAGAAAGAAAAAAAAACCACGGTTAGGTGGTATATACAATTATGGACGGGCTGCTGAGTGCCGACACAGAGGTAGCCACAGCCGTGAACTACCGCACTGTACTGTGTCTGCTGCTAATATATAGACTGGTTGATAAAGAGATAGTATACTCGTAACTAGTATGTATGTATAAAGAAAGAAAAAAAAACCACGGTTAGGTGGTATATACAATTATGGACGGGCTGCCGAGTGCCGACACAGAGGTAGCCACAGCCGTGACCTACCGCACTGTACTGTGTCTGCTGCTAATATAGACTGGTTGATAAAGAGATAGTATACTCGTAACTAGTATGTATGTATAAAGAAAGAAAAAAAAACCACGGTTAGGTGGTATATACAATTATGGACGGGCTGCCGAGTGCCGACACAGAGGTAGCCACAGCCGTGAACTACCGCACTGTACTTTGTCTGCTGCTAATATATAGACTGGTTGATAAAGAGATAGTATACTCGTAACTAGTATGTATGTATAAAGAAAGAAAAAAAAACCACGGTTAGGTGGTATATACAATTATGGACGGGCTGCCGAGTGCCGACACAGAGGTAGCCACAGCCGTGAACTACCGCACTGTACTGTGTCTGCTGCTAATATATAGACTGGTTGATAAAGAGATAGTATACTCGTAACTAGTATGTATGTATAAAGAAAGAAAAAAAAACCACGGTTAGGTGGTATATACAATTATGGACGGGCTGCCGAGTGCCGACACAGAGGTAGCCACAGCCGTGAACTACCGCACTGTACTGTGTCTGCTGCTAATATAGACTGGTTGATAAAGAGATAGTATACTCGTAACTAGTATGTATGTATAAAGAAAGAAAAAAAAACCACGGTTAGGTGGTATATACAATTATGGACGGGCTGCCGAGTGCCGACACAGAGGTAGCCACAGCCGTGAACTACCGCACTGTATTGTGTCTGCTGCTAATATAGACTGGTTGATAAAGAGATAGTATACTCGTAACTAGTATGACTATAAAGAAAGAAAAAAAAACCACGGTTAGGTGGTATATACAATTATGGACGGGCTGCCGAGTGCCGACACAGAGGTAGCCACAGCCGTGAACTACCGCACTGTACTGTGTCTGCTGCTAATATAGACTGGTTGATAAAGAGATAGTATACTACTAATATTATATATACTGGTGGTCAGGTCACTGGTCACTAGTCACACTGGCAGTGGCACTCCTGCAGCAAAAGTGTGCACTGTTTAATTTTAATATAATATTATGTACTCCTGGCTCCTGCTATAACCTATAACTGGCACTGCAGTGCTCCCCAGTCTCCCCCACAATTATAAGCTGTGTGAGCTGAGCACAGTCAGATATATATATACATTGATGCAGCACACTGGGCTGAGCAGTGCACACAGATATGGTATGTGACTGAGTCACTGTGTGTATCGTTTTTTTCAGGCAGAGAACGGATATATTAAATAAAACAAACAACTGCACTGTCTGGTGGTCACTGTGGTCGTCAGTCACTAAACTCTGCACTCTCTTCTACAGTATCACAGCCTCAGGTCAATCTCTCTCTCTCTCTCTCTCAACCCTAATCTAAATGGAGAGGACGCCAGCCACGTCCTCTCCCTATCAATCTCAATGCACGTGTGAAAATGGCGGCGACGCGCGGCTCCTTATATAGAATCCGAGTCTCGCGATAGAATCCGAGCCTCGCGAGAATCCGACAGCGTCATGATGACGTTCGGGCGCGCTCGGGTTAACCGAGCAAGGCGGGAAGATCCGAGTCGCTCGGACCCGTGAAAAAAAACATGAAGTTCGGGCGGGTTCGGATTCAGAGAAACCGAACCCGCTCATCTCTAATAAAAACTCCCTTTTTTGTTTTGAAGGAGTATCATCATTTCTGCCATTACCTTGGTAAACACCCTCGGTGCCGTGGACAGTCCAAACGGTAGTGTCTGGAATTGGTAATGGCAATCCTGTACCACAATCTGAGGTACTCCTGGTGAGGAAGGTAAATAGGGACATGCAGGTAAGCATCCTTGATGTCCAGGGATACCATGTAATCCCCCTCGTCCAGGCTTGCAATAACCGCCCTGAGCGATTCCATCTTGAACTTTGTTATGTAAGTGTTCAAGGATTTCCATTTTAAAATGGGTCTCACCGAACCGGCTGGTTTCGGTACCACAAACAGTGTGGAATAGTAACCCCGTCCTTGTTGAAGTAGGGGCACCTTGACTATCACCTGCTGGGAATACAGCTTGTGAATTGCCTCTAGCACAGCCTCCCTGCCTGAGGGAGTTGTCGGCAAGGCAGATTTGAGAAAACGGCGGGGGGGAGACGCCTCGACTTCCAGCTTGTACCCCTGAGATACTACTTGAAGGATCCAGGGATCCACCTGTGAGCGAGCCCACTGATCGCTGACATTTTTGAGGCGGCCCCCCACCGTACCTGGCTACGCCTGTGGAGCCCCCGCGTCATGCGGTGGACTCAGAGGAAGCAGGGGAAGAATTTTGATTCTGGGGACTGGCTGCTGGTGCAGCTTTTTCCCTCTTCCCTCGTTTGACCCGCCTGCTTTTTTGAAGCCGAAAGGACTGTACCTGATAATACAGTGCGTTTCTTAGGCTGTGAGGAAACCTGAGGTAAAATATTTTCATCCCAGCTGTTGCTGTGGATACGAGGTCCCAGAGACCATCCCCAACCAATTCCTCACCCTTATAAGGCTCTATGTGCCTTTTAAAGTCAGCATCACCTGTCCAGTGTCGGGTCTCCAATACCCTCCTGACAGAATGGACATTGCAATAATTCAGGATGCCAGCCGGCAAAATATTCCTCTGTGCATCCCTCATATATAAGACGACGTCTTATATTCGCAAAATAGTATCCCTGTTTGAAAGGGGTACAGACCACGCTGCAGCAGTCTGCAGGTCTCAGTCTAGTACCTGAGTGTGTAATTACAGACTTCAGGATAGCCTCCTGCTATTTATCAGCAGGTACCTTCAAAGTGGCCGTATCCTAAGACGGCAGTGCCACCTTGACAAACGTGTGAGCGCCTTATCCACCCTAGGGGATATCTCCCAGCGTAACTTATCCTCTAGCGGGAAAGGGTACGCCATCAGTAACTTGTTAGAAATTACCAGTTTCTTATCGGGGAAACCCACGCTTTTTCACACTTCATTCACTCATTTGATGGGGGAACAAAACACTGCCTGCTTTTTCTCCCCACACATAAAACCCTTTGTTTTTAGTGGTACTTGGGTTAATGTCAGAAATGTGTAACACATTTTATATTGCCGGGATCATGTAACGGATGTTCCTAGTGGATTGTGTATATGTCTCAACCTCGTCGACACTGGAGTCAGACTCCGTGTCGACATCTGTGTCTGCCATCTGAGGGAGCGTTGATGGCCTTTGAGACGTCTGGGCAGGCGCGGGCTGAGAAGCCGGCTGTCCCATAGCTGTTACGTCATCCAGCCTTTTATGTAAGGAGTTGACACTGTCGGTTAATACCTTCCACCTATCCATCCACTCTGGTGTCGGCCCACAGGGGCGACATCTCATTTATCGGCATCTGCTCCGCCTCCACATAAGTCTCCTCATCAAACATGTCGACACAGCCGTACCGACACACCGCACACACACAAGGAATGCTCCAATGAGGACAGGACCCACAAAAGCCCTTTGGGGGGACAGAGTGAGAGTATGCCAGCACACACCAGAGCGCTATATAATGCAGGGACTAACTGAGTTATGTCCCCTATAGCTGCTTTTATATAATTTATACTGCGCCTAAATGTAGTGCCCCCCCTCTCTGTTTTAACCCTGTTCTGTAGTGTACACTGCAGGGGAGAGCCAGGGAGCTTCCCTCCAACGAAGCTGTGAGGGAAAAATGGCGCCAGTGTGCTGAGGAGATAGGCTCCGCCCCTTTTTCGCGGACTTTTCTCCCGCATTTTTATGGAATCTGGCAGGGGTTAATATACATCCATATAGCCCTGGGGGTTATATGTGATGTATTTTTGCCAGCCAAGGTGTTTATATTGCTGCTCAGGGCGCCCCCCCCCCAGCGCCCTGCACCCATCAGTGACCGGAGTGTGTGGTGTGCATGAGGAGCAATGGCGCACAGCTGCAGTGCTGTGCGCTACCTTGGTGAAGACTGATGTCTTCTGCCGCCGTTTTTCCGGACCTCTTCTTGCTTCTGGCTCTGTAAGGGGGACGGCGGCGCGGCTCCGGGACCGAACACCAAGGACTGGGCCTGCGGTCGATCCCTCTGGAGCTAATGGTGTCCAGTAGCCTAAGAAGCCCAATCCGGCTGCAAGCAGGCGAGTTCGCTTCTTCTCCCCTTAGTCCCTCGCTGCAGTGAGCCTGTTGCCAGCAGGTCTCACTGAAAATAAAAACCTAAATCTATACTTTCTTTCTAAGGGCTCAGGAGAGCCCCTAGTGTGCATCCAACCTCGGCCGGGCACAAGATCTAACTGAGGCTTGGAGGAGGGTCATAGTGGGAGGAGCCAGTGCACACCAGGTAGTCATAAATCTTTCTAGAGTGCCCAGCCTCCTTCGGAGCCCGCTATTCCCCATGGTCCTTACGGAGTTCCCAGCATCCACTAGGACGTTAGAGAAATAAGATTTTACTCACCGGTAAATCTATTTCTCGTAGTCCGTAGTGGATGCTGGGCGCCCGTCCCAAGTGCGGATTGTCTGCAATAATTGTACATAGTTATTGTTCACTAACGGGTTATTGTTATGAGCCATCTGTTGAGAGGCTCAGTTATGTTTCATACTGTTAACTGGATATGGTATCACGTGTTATACGGTGTGATTGGTGTGGCTGGTATGAGTCTTACCCGGGATTCAAAATCCTTCCTTATTGTGTCAGCTCTTCCGGGCACAGTATCCTAACTGAGGCTTGGAGGAGGGTCATAGTGGGAGGAGCCAGTGCACACCAGGTAGTCTAAAAGCTTTCTTTTAGTTGTGCCCAGACTCCTGCGGAGCCGCTGTTCCCCATGGTCCTTTCGGAGTTCCCAGCATCCACTACGGACTACGAGAAATAGATTTACCGGTGAGTAAAATCTTTTTTTTTTATGTCACCAATGTCTACCAGTACTGTATGGGCCTATTTTCATGGGGGGGGGCCTGGAGCTGCAGCTCCACCCACCCCAATGTTAATCTGGCCCTGGGAATCGGTTACAGTCAGGGCCGGATTAACAATGGGGCGGATGGAGCTGCAGCTCCAGGCCTCCCATTGAAAATAGGCCCACAGGACCCCAACCCGAAGGCCTATCTGTAACTCTGCCGGGTCTCCCCCGATTCCCGAAATGAATCCACCTGAAAGTCTGCCCCCAGACCCGTCCGAATCCCCGCCCCCTCGGCCGTCTGAAGTTACTGCTTACCTCAGACTCGGACTGTGCAGATGGGTGGTAAATCCCCGTGTACTCCCCTGCTCTGTAACCCCTCCCACTATCATCGGGGGCGTGGCTAACGCAGGGTCAGCTGGTGACCGGGCAGGGAGAAGCTTTATACAGCAGTGAGCAGTCACTTCACTACTTCAGCTGCTGTGCAGTGTACATGGTGGATTGCCTGCTGTTGTAACGCTGAGGAGATTCCTGCTCAGGGCAGGAACTCCCCAGCAGTGTCTGCTGTGCTCCGATTGGCAGAGTGACACATCACTCACAGCCAGCCAATCGGAGCACAGACACCCCCACACCATTCCCAGACAGGAGGCTTCATTGTGATGAAATTGCAGGCTGAACAGTTCAACACTACACAGAACAAATGGTAAGTGTAGTGTCAGTGTGTCACATACTATGTACTGTATGTGTATAGCACTGCACAGAGTAATCACTGTAATAAGCCTGGCCCCTCCCCCTCCCTTTTCTCCCCAAAGCCTACATGTTCCTTATATCCTTATCCCCATGGATGTAGCAGCCTCTTCTGTAACCCCCTCCCAGCTGCCTTTTCTACTGTATTTGTGTATGTATATATATATATATATATATATATATATATATTTCTCTAACGTCCTAAGTGGATGCTGGGGACTCCGTCAGGACCATGGGGAATAGCGGCTCCGCAGGAGACAGGGCACAAAAATAAAGCTTTAGGATTAGGTGGTGTGTACTGGCTCCTCCCCCTATGACCCTCCTCCAAGCCTCAGTTAGGTTTTTGTGCCCGTCCGAGCAGGGTGCAATCTAGGTGGCTCTCTTAAAGAGCTGCTTAGAAAAGTTTTTTAGGTTTTTTATTTTCAGTGAGTCCTGCTGGCAACAGGCTCACTGCATCGAGGGACTTAGGGGAGAGAATTTCAACTCACCTGCGTGCAGGATGGATTGGATTCTTAGGCTACTGGACACCATTAGCTCCAGAGGGAGTCGGAACACAGGTCTCACCCTGGGGTTCGTCCCGGAGCCGCGCGGCCGACCCCCCTTACAGATGCTGAAGATTGAAGGTCCGGAAACAGGCGGCAGAAGGCTCTTCAGTCTTCATGAAGGTAGCGCACAGCACTGCAGCTGTGCGCCATTGTTGTCACACACTTCACACCAAGCGGTCACGGAGGGTGCAGGGCGCTGCTGGGGGCGCCCTGGGCAGCAATATTTTAATACCTTATGGCAAAAGAATACATC
This sequence comes from Pseudophryne corroboree, assembly GCF_028390025.1. Taxonomy (NCBI): domain Eukaryota; kingdom Metazoa; phylum Chordata; class Amphibia; order Anura; family Myobatrachidae; genus Pseudophryne; species Pseudophryne corroboree. The sequence continues at coordinate 137,202,490 of NC_086449.1, forward strand.
ACATATAGCCATTAAGGCTATATGTATGTATTTAACCCATGCCAGTCATCTAAATCTACGGGAGGAAAGCCCGCCGAAATAGGGGGCGGGGCTTATTCTCCTCAGCACACAGCGCCATTTTCCTGCTCAGCTCCGCTGTGAGGAAGGCTCCCAGGACTCTCCCCTGCACTGCACTACAGAAACAGGGTAAAACAGAGAGGGGGGGCATTTTTTTGGCGATATATTGGATATATTTAAGCTGCTATAAGGAACAACACTTATATAAGGTTGTTCCCATATATATATTATAGCGCTTGGGTGTGTGCTGGCAAACTCTCCCTCTGTCTCCCCAAAGGGCTAGTGGGGTCCTGTCTTCGATAAGAGCATTCCCTGTGTGTCTGCTGTGTGTCGGTACGTGTGTGTCGACATGTATGAGGACGATGTTGGCGTGGAGGCAGAGCAATTGCCGATAATGGTGATGTCACCCCCCAGGGAGTCGACACCGGAATGGATGGCTTTGTTTATGGAATTACGTGATAATGTCAGCACATTACAAAAATCAGTTGACGACATGAGACGGCCGGCAAACCAGTTAGTACCTGCCCAGGCGTCTCAGACACCGTCAGGGGCTGTAAAACGCCCTTTACCTCAGTCGGTCGACACAGACCCAGACACAGACACTGAATCTAGTGTCGACGGTGATGAAACAATCGTATTTTCAAGTAGGGCCACACGTTATATGATCACGGCAATGAAGGAGGCTTTGCATATCTCTGATACTGCAAGTACCACAAAAAGGGGTATTATGTGGGGGGTGAAAAAACTACCTGTAGTTTTTCCTGAATCAGAGGAATTAAATGATGTATGTGATGAAGCGTGGGTTAACCCAGATAGAAAAATGCTAATTTCAAAAAAGTTATTAGCATTATACCCTTTCCCGCCAGAGGTTAGGGCGCGCTGGGAAACACCCCCTAGGGTGGATAAGGCGCTCACACGCTTATCAAAACAAGTGGCGTTACCGTCTCCTGATACGGCCGCCCTCAAGGATCCAGCGGATAGGAGACTGGAAACTACCCTAAAAAGTATATACACACATACTGGTGTTATACTGCGACCAGCCATCGCCTCAGCCTGGATGTGCAGTGCTGGGGTCGTCTGGTTGGATTCCCTGACTGAAAATATTGATACCCTGGATAGGGACAGTATTTTATTGACTATAGAGCAATTAAAGGATGCTTTCCTTTATATGCGAGATGCGCAGAGAGATATTTGCACTCTGGCATCGAGAGTAAATGCGATGTCCATATCTGCCAGAAGGAGTTTATGGACGCGACAGTGGTCAGGTGATGCGGATTCCAAACGACATATGGAAGTATTGCCGTATAAAGGGGAGGAATTATTTGGCGTCGGTCTATCGGATCTGGTGGCCACGGCAACTGCCGGAAAATCCACTTTTTTACCTCAGACCCCCTCCCAACAGAAAAAGACACCGTCTTTTCAGCCGCAGTCCTTTCGGTCCTATAAGAACAAGCGGACAAAAGGACAGTCATATCTGCCTCGGGGCAGAGGAAGGGGTAAGAGAGGGCAGCAAGCAGCCCCTGCCCAGGAACAGAAGCCCTCCCAGGGTTCTGCAAAGCCCTCAGCATGACGCTGGGGCCTTACAAGCGGACTCAGGAGCGGTGGGGGGTCGACTCAAGAATTTCAGCGCACAGTGGGCTTGCTCACAGGTGGACCCCTGGATTCTGCAGGTAGTATCTCAGGGTTACAGGTTGGAATTCGAGAAGTCTCCCCCTCGCCGGTTCCTAAAGTCTGCTTTGCCAACGTCTCCCTCAGACAGGGCGACGGTATTGGAAGCCATTCACAAGCTGTTTTCTCAGCAGGTGATAGTCAAGGTACCCCTCCTACAACAGGGAAAGGGGTATTACTCCACGCTATTTGTGGTACCGAAGCCGGACGGCTCGGTAAGACCTATTCTAAATCTGAAATCTTTGAACCTGTACATACAAAAATTCAAGTTCAAGATGGAGTCACTCAGAGCAGTGATAGCGAATCTGGAAGAAGGGGACTTTATGGTGTCCCTGGACATAAAGGATGCTTACCTGCATGTCCCAATTTGCCCTTCACATCAAGGGTACCTCAGGTTCGTGGTGCAAAACTGTCATTATCAGTTTCAGACGCTGCCGTTTGGATTGTCCACGGCACCTCGGGTCTTTACCAAGGTAATGGCCGAAATGATGATCCTTCTACGAAGAAGAGGCGTATTAATTATCCCTTACTTGGACGATCTCCTGATAAGGGCAAGGTCCAGAGAACAGCTGGAAGACGGAGTAGCACTAACCCAACTAGTGCTGCAACAACACGGGTGGATTCTGAATTTTCCAAAATCTCAGTTGACCCCGACGACACGTCTGCTGTTCCTGGGAATGATTCTGGACACGGTTCAGAAAAAGGTGTTTCTTCCGGAGGAGAAAGCCAGGGAGTTATCCGAACTTGTCAGGAACCTCCTAAAACCAGGGACAGTGTCTGTGCATCAATGCACAAGAGTCCTGGGAAAGATGGTGGCTTCTTACGAAGCGATTCCATTCGGCAGATTCCACGCACGAACTTTTCAGTGGGATCTGCTGGACAAATGGTCCGGATCGCATCTGCAGATGCATCAGCGGATAACCTTATCGCCACGGACAAGGGTGTCTCTTCTGTGGTGGTTGCAGAGTGCTCATCTGTTAGAGGGCCGCAGATTCGGCATACAGGACTGGGTCCTGGTGACCACGGATGCCAGTCTGAGAGGCTGGGGAGCGGTCACACAAGGAAGAAACTTCCAGGGAGTATGGTCAAGCCTGGAGATGTCTCTTCACATAAATATACTGGAGCTAAGAGCGATTTACAATGCTCTAAGTCTGGCAAAACCCCTGCTTCAGGGTCAGCCGGTGTTGATCCAGTCGGACAACATCACGGCAGTCGCCCACGTAAACAGACAGGGCGGCACAAGAAGCAGGACAGCAATGGCAGAAGCTGCAAGGATTCTTCGCTGGGCGGAAGATCATGTGATAGCACTGTCAGCAGTATTCATTCCGGGAGTGGACAACTGGGAAGCAGACTTCCTCAGCAGACACGATCTACACCCGGGAGAGTGGGGACTTCATCCAGAAGTCTTCCACATGATTGTGAACCGTTGGGAAAAACCAATGGTGGATATGATGGCGTCCCGCCTCAACAAAAAACTGGACAGGTATTGCGCCAGGTCAAGAGATCCTCAGGCAATAGCTGTGGACGCTCTGGTAACACCGTGGGTGTTCCAGTCAGTGTGTCACAACTGAGGGCCTGAGCTGACGGGAGGCAGCCTCAGTTGTAGGGGCTGAGATGTACCGGAACCTGGGAGGTTGTATCAGACCCCTGGACATGTAAGTAACATGAATAATAACTGCCCGAAGGCGTGACCACGACAACTTGGATAAAAGTCAATGATGTTTATTATGACAACTCCGCAACACAGCAGCAGTAAAAGAAAACGTAAAAGTCAGCAAATAATAAATACAGTTCCTGGGTACTACAGGATGGCAGGAGCCACAGGGCACTGGTAGTGTGAGATAGTTCTTATGATCTTCTAGATGGAAAGTCCTTACCAGGCCCGACTGTAGCAATGGAGATAACCCAGGATTGTGCCAGCTGGTGTTCCAGGAAAAGCTGGGTTGCTGAAGGTAAAACAGCTGCTGTGGATACTGGCTGGAACCAGACTGTTGTTAGCACGGAGTGGATACTGGCTGGAACCAGTTAAATAATAAATGAACTTGGGAGCGATGAAATATGAACTGAAATATAGAACTTGAGAGCGGAGAAATAATAATACCGGTGGAGAGTGGTAAAGTGTAGAAAGGACACCGGCCCTTTAAGGGAAGCTGTACTCTGCTGGAAGCTGAGCTGGAAGCAGGTAATGTTGTAGCTGGAAACAGATGAATCCACAATGGATTGGAGAGTCAGGCTACACCGCAGGTGGAATGCTGGTGCGGGTCTCTATGGTGGAAGTCTTGAGACAGGAGCTGGAACCTGGAAGACAATCACAGGAGAGAGACAAACAGGAACTAGGTTTGACAACCAAAGCACTGACGCCTTCCTTGCACAGGCACAGTGTATTTATACCTGCAGCAAGGAAGGGATTGGCTAGGCAATTATGCAGATTAACAATACTGACAACAGATTGGAGGAAATGATCAGCTGACAGAATCCAAGATGGCTGCGCCCATGCAGACACTTGGAGGGAAGTTTGGTTTGTAATCCATGTGGTAATGAAAACAGTAATGGCGGCGCCGGCCACTGGAGACAGGAGACGCCAGGCTGACAAGTGCACATCCAACCACGCGGATACAGCGGAGGCCGCGGCTGACGTAATCGCCACTCTGACACTCTGCATGCAGAAGCTCAGGGACGGCGGCGGAGGCCGCGGGAGACGCCATGCCAGATGTAATAAGGCGTTACTGTGACAGCGTCTCAGAGAGACAGGAGAGGATGCAGGAATGTGAACATTAGGATAACAGATGGGATCCGGTCCTGGAGCGCTGAGCCAGCCTTAGGAGGCATCTGATGGGTAAGAAATGGCGTCCAGATACCCGGATCGTGACAGCACCCCCCCCTTTAGGAGTGGCCCCAGGACACTTCTTTGGCTTTTGAGGAAACTTGGAATGGAATCTCCGGACCAAGGCAGGAGCATGGACATCAGAAGCATTGGTCCATGAACGTTCCTCAGGACCATAACCCTTCCAGTCAATAAGATATTGTAGTTGACCGTAACGGTGACGTGAGTCCAGGATCTTGGCCACTTCATACTCAACGCCTCGTTGAGTTTGGACTTTCGGAGTTGGAGGAAGTGAGGAATGAAACCGATTCAAGATCAGCGGTTTCAACAGGGAAACATGGAATGTCCTGGGTATTTTTAAGAAGGGAGGCAACTGGAGTCTGTAAGCAACAGGATTGATGACTTGTTCAATCTTGAAAGGACCGATATAGCGAGGTGCAAACTTCATACTGGGAACTCTTAACCTCAAATTCTTCGTGGATAACCATACCCGATCACCCACCTTGAGAGCAGGAACTGCTCGACGCTTCTTATCCGCAAACTTCTTGTACCTGAACGATGCCTTGAGCAGAGCTGATCGTACGCTCTTCCAGATATTGGCAAACTGATGCAAGGTGATATCCACTGCGGGAACAGAAGTTGCTGGAAGCGGTTGGAACTCAGGAACTTTAGGGTGGAATCCAAAGTTAGTGAAGAATGGTGTTGAAGCAGATGAAGAATGATACTGGTTGTTATGACAGAACTCGGCCCAGGGAAGTAATTGAACCCAGTCATCTTGAGAGGAGGACACATAGATGCGGAGGAAGGCCTCCAAGTCCTGATTCACCCTCTCGGTTTGACCATTGGTCTGAGGATGGTAAGCCGTGGAAAACTTTAGCTTGACTTGGAGGACTTGACATAAACTTCGCCAGAATTTGGCTGTGAATTGAACTCCTCGATCTGAGATAATTTCTTCAGGAAGACCGTGGAGTCGGAAGATCTCTTGTATGAATACTTGAGCCAACTTGGAAGCTGACGGAAGACCGGTGAGAGGAATGAAGTGTGCCATCTTGGTGAACCGGTCAACTACCACCCAGATGGTATTGAACTTGTTGCACATAGGTAAGTCTGTAATGAAATCCATCGACAAGTGGGTCCATGGTCGACGGGGAACGGATAGTGGAACCAGTTGCCCCGCAGGCGACTGGCGGGATACTTTATGTTGGGCACACTTTGGGCAAGATGCAATAAACTCCAAGACGTCCTTTTTCAGAGTTGGCCACCAATAGGACCTAGAGATAAACTCCAGGGTTTTTTGGATACCTGTATGTCCGGCAAAACGGGAAGCATGGGCCCAATGCATGAGCTTCTTCCTTAGCATCGGCTTCACAAAACTTTTCCCTGATGGGGGCGTAGAGTCCATCCCTACCGTGGAGAATGCCAACGGATTTATAATAGGATGCTTGTCTGAAGACTCTGACTCATTTTCTTGCTCCCATGAGCGGGAAAGGGCATCGGCCTTGCGATTCTGAGAGCCCGGACAGAACTGGAGTTTAAAGTCGAACCTGGAAAAGAAAAGTGCCCATCTGGCCTGACGAGGGTTGAGACATTGTGCGCCCTTCAGGTATAAAAGGTTCTTGTGGTCTGTAAGTATGGTGATTAAATGAGAAGCTCCCTCCAACAGATACCTCCACTCTTCTAGAGCGAGCTTGATGGCTAGCAACTCCTGGTCGCCAATGGCATAGTTGCGCTCAGCTGGGGAGAACTTCCGGGAGAAGAAACTGCAAGGATGTAAATGGCCATCTTTAGCCCTCTGAGATAACACCGCTCCTACTCCAACGGAGGAGGCATCCACCTCTAGGATGAAAGGAGAGTCGATGTCAGGCTGTTTCAGGACAGGCGCAGAGATGAACCTCTGTTTTAAAAGATGAAAAGCTTGCATGGCTTCTTCAGACCACTTGGACGGGTTAGCGCCCTTCTTGGTGAAAGCAGTAATAGGCGCCACAATGGTGGAAAAGTCTCGTATAAACTTTCGGTAATAATTGGCGAACCCTAAGAACCTCTGGACCCCTTTGAGGGTTAAGGGTACCGGCCAATTCTGAATTGCTTGTAGTTTCTCAGGATCCATCTCTAGTCCGGAACCGGACACAATGTACCCTAGAAACGGAATGGACTTGACTTCAAAGACGCATTTTTCTAATTTGCAATAGAGATGATTGACACGGAGACGGGACAGAACCTCTTTAACCCAAAAACGATGTTCCTTTAAATCGTTGGCAAAAATGAGGATATCGTCTAGATAGACCACGACATGACGGTATAGAATGTCTCTGAAAATCTCATTGACAAAATGCTGGAAGACAGCTGGAGCATTGCTCAATCCGAAGGGCATGACGAGGTACTCATAATGTCCGTCACGGGTGTTAAAGGCGGTCTTCCACTCGTCACCCTCACGGATCCGGATGAGATTGTATGCACCTCGCAAGTCCAGCTTTGTAAAGATGGTAGCTCCGCTAACTCTGTCAAAGAGCTCAGTAATCAGGGGTAAAGGATAACGGTTCTTGATGGTAATGTCGTTCAAACCTCTGTAGTCGATGCACGGCCGCAGACCACCATCTTTCTTTTTTACAAAAAAGAAGCCTGCGCCGGCTGGGGAAGAAGAAGGTCGAATGAACCCCTTTGCTAGGTTCTCTTTAATGTATTCCTCCATAGAATGCGTCTCAGGCAGAGACAACGGATAAGTTCGGCCTCGAGGTGGAACCTTCCCTGGAACGAGATCAATCGGGCAGTCCCATTCTCTATGAGGAGGAAGGATATCAGCAGAAGCTTTACTGAACACATCCGTGAAATCTTGATATGGAGGAGGTGGAACATCAGACGACCTGGGGGAGGAAGAACAGACAGGCAATACTTTAAACAAACATGTCTCTGCACAGGAGGAACCCCATGCCAGGATTTGCGTAGTCGTCCAATCAATTGTAGGATTGTGAAGACGGAGCCATGGAAGGCCCAGGACCACAGGATGTGTGGCTCTTGGAATCACTAAAAGTGAAATAAGTTCGGAATGAAGAACTCCCACTCTCAGACGAACTGGTAGAGTCCTTAGAGCAATAACAGTATCAAAAATTTTACTGCCATCCACGGCAGTTAAGGAAAAGGAGGAAGGAAGTCTCTCGGTGGGTAGGGATCATCGTTTAACATAGGCTTCAGTAATAAAGTTCCCAGCTGCTCCGGAATCAAGGAGAGCAATGACGTTCCGATAACGTTGAGCAACTTGAAGCGAGACTGGGAGATTACAATCATGAGGAGATGGAGAGGAGATCATTACTCCTAGCCGGCCCTCTCCTGGGCGAGCTAGGGTTTGGAGTTTTCCCGGACGTTCGGGACAGGCATTGATGGTGTGAGACGGAGCTGCACAGTAAAGACAAAGAGACTCAGAGAGACGTCTTCGGCGCTCAGCAGGAGTTAAACGGGAACGGCCAATTTGCATGGGCTCATCTTTAGATGGTGACAGTTGACGAGGAGGAGGAGCAGAAGATTTTGGAGCAGATGATCTTCCACGCTCAGTTGCTCTCTCTCTGAAACGTAAATCAACTTTCGTGCAGAGTGAGATTAGCTCATCTAACTTAGAAGGTAAGTCTCTGGTAGCTAACTCATCTTTAATAAGCTCAGATAAGCCATGCCAGAATGCAGCATACAGGGCCTCGTCGTTCCATGCCAGTTCGGATGCCAGGATCTGGAACTGTATCAGATATTGTCCTACAGTACGTGACCCCTGGCGTAAACGGAGAATCTCGGATGAAGCGGAGGTTACCCGGCCTGGCTCGTCGAAGATGCGCCTGAATGTTGACACGAATGCAGTGTAAGAAGATAGCAGGGTGTCGGACCTCTCCCATAACGGTGATGCCCAGTCAAGGGCGGAGCCACTGAGAAGAGAGATGATGTAGGCAATTTTTGTACGGTCACTGGGAAAATTGCCAGGTTGTAGCTCAAACTGAATCTCACACTGGTTGAGAAATCCCCTGCAGAATCTTGGAGATCCATCAAATTTTGCTGGCGTTGGAAGATGAAGACGTGGAGCAGAAATGGGTAAGGTGGGTGGGGTTATAGCTGGAGTCACTGTGGTTGACGCACCAGATGCGCCTGATCCACGGAGAGTTGTCTGAATCCCATCCAGCCGAGTAGAGAGATCCTGGAGACAGCGGATGATGTGGCCCTGTGCAGCCTCCTGATGTTCTAGTCGGGCTGCCAGTTCTTGCATCGGCCTGGCCGCTTGATCCTGGTCTCCGGCTGGATTCATTAGGTCAGTGCTTACTGTCACAACTGAGGGCCTGAGCTGACGGGAGGCAGCCTCAATTGTAGGGGCTGAGATGTACCGGAACCTGGGAGGTTGTATCAGACCCCTGGACATGTAAGTAACATGAATAATAACTGCCCGAAGGCGTGACCACGACAACTTGGATAAAAGTCAATGATGTTTATTATGACAACTCCGCAACACAGCAGCAGTAAAAGAAAACGTAAAAGTCAGCAAATAATAAATACAGTTCCTGGGTACTACAGGATGGCAGGAGCCACAGGGCACTGGTAGTGTGAGATAGTTCTTATGATCTTCTAGATGGAAAGTCCTTACCAGGCCCGACTGTAGCAATGGAGATAACCCAGGATTGTGCCAGCTGGTGTTCCAGGAAAAGCTGGGTTGCTGAAGGTAAAACAGCTGCTGTGGATACTGGCTGGAACCAGACTGTTGTTAGCACGGAGTGGATACTGGCTGGAACCAGTTAAATAATAAATGAACTTGGGAGCGATGAAATATGAACTGAAATATAGAACTTGAGAGCGGAGAAATAATAATACCGGTGGAGAGTGGTAAAGTGTAGAAAGGACACCGGCCCTTTAAGGGAAGCTGTACTCTGCTGGAAGCTGAGCTGGAAGCAGGTAATGTTGTAGCTGGAAACAGATGAATCCACAATGGATTGGAGAGTCAGGCTACACCGCAGGTGGAATGCTGGTGCGGGTCTCTATGGTGGAAGTCTTGAGACAGGAGCTGGAACCTGGAAGACAATCACAGGAGAGAGACAAACAGGAACTAGGTTTGACAACCAAAGCACTGACGCCTTCCTTGCTCAGGCACAGTGTATTTATACCTGCAGCAAGGAAGGGATTGGCTAGGCAATTATGCAGATTAACAATACTGACAACAGATTGGAGGAAATGATCAGCTGACAGAATCCAAGATGGCTGCGCCCATGCAGACACTTGGAGGGAAGTTTGGTTTGTAATCCATGTGGTAATGAAAACAGTAATGGCGGCGCCGGCCACTGGAGACAGGAGACGCCAGGCTGACAAGTGCACATCCAACCACGCGGATACAGCGGAGGCCGCGGCTGACGTAATCGCCACTCTGACACTCTGCATGCAGAAGCTCAGGGACGGCGGCGGAGGCCGCGGGAGACGCCATGCCAGATGTAATAAGGCGTTACTGTGACAGCGTCTCAGAGAGACAGGAGAGGATGCAGGAATGTGAACATTAGGATAACAGATGGGATCCGGTCCTGGAGCGCTGAGCCAGCCTTAGGAGGCATCTGATGGGTAAGAAATGGCGTCCAGATACCCGGATCGTGACACAGTGTATGTG